>NW_001865049.1:776773-940324 GCF_000002865.3 Monosiga brevicollis MX1
CACACACACACACACACACACACACACACACACACACACACACACACACACACACACACACACACACACACACACACACACATACACGGAATGGAGAGAGGATCTTGTAAGCTAGGCCGCGTTACACATGGACTGGACATGATGGTGCGTCATGATGATGGAAGGATTCTTTCTCTCTTCTCTCTCTGTGAAACGCTCTCCCTCTCTCACAAACTCTCAACACACATCCTCTCAAACCGACCCAACAGCGAACGCTCTCTCTCTCTCAAACTCTCTCTCTCTCTCTCAAACTCTCTCTCTCTCTGATGTTCACATGTCAAATCCATGCTCGAAAGGGCAGTGGCATTTGAAGAACAAGAATTCCGTTGGCATATGCACGACGCAGAGGAGGGAGCTTCATGGCAATAGAGGCAACGGGTTGACGTGGAGGCACGACGCGTCAAGCAAGCTCATCCTGTGGACGCAGGCGTTGGCCTGATTCGGCTTGGGTACACGATGCGGCAAACAAGCCTCCTGGGCCTTGTGGCCCTGCTGCTGTGCGGGCTGGCCACGGGGCTGCACTCGGCGGAAGATACATCGACAGATGCTGCAGCGACGGCAGATCGGGCACGAGCCATGCAGATGCTGCCGGCCAAACGCTTCTCCGCCAGTCATCCCGCTGCGCTTCCTGAAGTGCTGAACAGCCACCTTCGTCGCCACGCCGCACGTTATGGGCACGCGGTGCGCGCCTGCGAGGCCTGGTCGACCTCAGACCTCAACGCCGTACTCGCAGAGTTGGTGCAGCAAGGTTTGGCTGACGACGGCGCTCGCTCGCTTCTGGCCCTATACGCACAACGAGGCGAGCCACGGCGCCTTCGCCTCTCCTCCCTGGCCGCCTACTCGGCCGCTTGGCAGCAGGAAGAGGAGCTCATCGACCGTCTAGGCGCGGCTTCTCGCGAAGCCCAGCTCCTGCGTGCCGGTAAATGCTACGAAGCCAGCATGCTGTACATCCATGGCGCCTCCTCCAAGGTCAAGCAAGGGCTTAGCACGGCCTTCAACGTCCCGCTTCTACCCGAGGGGCCCCTGGCCACGTTGGTCACTGATCACATCTCGGCCATGCGTTTGACCCCCACCGCCGACCCTGCCACATCGAGCCCGATTGACTCAAATGTTCTCAACACGGTTCAGGACCAAGTTGTCTGCGTCCGTTGTCACGTCACGCCCAACGCCACCTTCTCGCCTCGTCAATACGACGTGGTGGTCAACGGCTCGCACCCCCTCCTTCGCTCCCCCCAGGTGCGTTTCTAGTGCTCATCCGGCCTGAAGAAGCACCGCCATCCTGGGTCGTGCAGCCCGCTTCATTCCGCCTCACCTCTTCTGCTTTTTTTTTTTTTTTTTTTTTTTTTTTTTTTTTTTTTTTTTTTTTTTTGTCCTTCTTGCTCCTGCCAACTCCGCTTGACCACACTCGTGTCTTTCGCCTTTTAGGTGTTGCGCTCCGCGCAGGGCGTGCTCAACGCCACCCTCGACGTGGGCGTGGCTCGGCTCTCGGGTGGCCCCCTCGAATTTAACGTGCGTGCCTACAATGGTGGCACCCCTGGGCCCACGCTTTGGGTCCAGCCTGGTGACTCAATACACGTGACACTCAACAATCACCTGGAGGCGCCCGACGCTTGTCAGGCCGGCCCATCGGGAGCCGGCCCAGACTCCAACTTTTATCGCTGTCCCAACACCACCAACATCCACTTGCACGGCCTCTGGGTCACCCCGCACGACGTCTTTCGCGGCATCGGCCCAGGTGGTCGTCTCACTCAAACCTACAGTCTCACGACCGACCATGCGCCAGGCACCAATTGGTACCACCCCCATTTTCACGGCTCCGTTTCCCTCCAACTTGCCATGGGTATGGCCGGTGCAGTCGTGGTGGATGACCCCCCCAACAGTTTGCCCCCGGCTCTCGAGGCGCTTCGAAGCCGCGACCACGTCATGCTTCTGCAATCCATCGAATACTTCAACTACACGCAAGATGACATCAACTGCCCCTATGAAGATGGCCTCTCTCATTGCCACAACATGGATGGCGCCGGCTCGCTCGCCACCCTGCGAGCCTTTAGCTCTGACGCCCTGCCGCTCAATATGGAGCGCCGCGACCCGGGTTACGGTTATCCCATTGATGGCGTCTACTTTCTGCTCAATGGCCAGTTTCAGCCCGTGGTTACCATGCAACCCGGGGAATATCAGCGCTGGCGCCTTGTCAATGGCGCCCATCAGGCGAGTCTCTCCCTCAGCGTTCCAGGATGCACCGTTTGGCTTTTGTCCATGGACGGCGTGTACCTTAGCAGCCCCCGTCTCAAGAACACATCTTACCCTCTTGTTCTTGCCCCCGGGGCGCGCGGTGACGTGGCCGTATCCTGTGCAATGCCGGGCCTCTTTGAGCTTCGGTCCAACGAGAATCCAGACGTGTGGAACCTCGGTGCTCAGGAGGGCTTCAACACGGGTGTCATCGCCCTTGTCAACGTTTCGGGACCTAACCTCAACATGTCCGCGCCCACACGCTTGCCCTCCCGCCCAGCTTATCTTCAAGATCTTCGGCCTGCATCGGTTCCCGCAGGCAACACGCGCAACGTGTCCTGGGATCTCATTCGCCTCATCAACAACACAGCTGGTTTGACCGACGTGCCCATTTACGGCGTTTCGCAGCAAGCTTTCAATGCTTCAAACCCTTCACGAGACTGCATCAACGCTCGCAGTGGCGTGCAAGAATGGCAGCTTGTCAACCCAATCTGGATCTGCAATGCCTCCGTCACAACGTGCCTGTCCACCATGGACCGCAATGCCGCTTCAGGGGCACTTTTACGGGACTACCAGGAGCCCGTTACGCTGTCGCACGGCTTTCACCTTCACACCTTTAAGTTTCAGGTGGCCAGCGATAGCAACGGTGGAGTCAGCGCCGACTATGAACTCGGTGACTGGCGAGACACGGTCACCACCCCACTCGCGGGGTGGGTCCGGATCCGCTGGCAGCCCCAAACGTTTGAAGGTGTGATTCCCTGGCACTGCCATATGTCGGTGCATTCAGACCGCGGGATGATTGGAGCCTCTACGGTGGCATCGCAATGCCCCGCCGCACCAAATGCCGTGTCCCGAGCACGAGCTGCCGCTCAGGCACGCGCGCGCCCTGCCATGGCCCATCTCGCCTCTGGTAATTGGGAACCTCGCTTGGGTAATTTCACTTGGAACGTCAGCACGCACAGCCCAGCCGCGCAAGCCCTCTTCAACGAGGCCACCATGATGGCATTTGGTTTCGCCCGCGATGCCGCCAGTGCCACCTACCTCCGTGCCTTGCAGGCCGATCCTACTTGCGCCATGTGTGCCTGGGGCGTGGCCTATGCCAACGGACCCTTCTTGAATCATCCGGAATGCAGCAACGCCACCTGTGGACTGGGCTTTGAGTATGCAGAGCTAGCTGCGACGCTGGCTGCTAACCACAGCGTCACTGCCGCCGAAGCAATGCTGATCCGGGGCATGCAACAGCGCTACAGCCAGGATCCAAAGGCAAATCAGACGGCCCACTTTATGGCCTATGCCCAAGCCCTCAACGCCACTGCGCTGGTCCACAGCGACCCCACACTTGCTGCCTTTGCAGCGGAGGCGTATATGCTTCTTCACTGCCAAGATGACGGCTATCATTTCAACTTTCCCAACGGGACGCCTGTGCCAGACTTGGCCTGGGTAATTGACCTGTTGGGGTCCTATCTCTTCTACCCCAACACCAACGATGTCCTGCCGGGCCCCCGACACCCGTTTGTGTCGCACCTGTACATTCATGCCGTCGAGCCATCCGGTGCAGGCATGGGTCCCAATGCCGCGGGTCGTGCCTTCGGCGTGGCACAGCGCCTGAGCTCGGTGCTTCCCAACGTCACCAGTCTCTGGCAGCACCTGCAGCACATGCCGGCGCACATTTTCTTGCGCACGGGCTACTATGGGTTGGGTGTAGCTGCCAACATGATTGCGCACGCTTCGGATGCCACCTGGCTCAACCACAGCCTTGTCCCCTACGGTCCTGGACATAACTTGATTTTCCTCATCTATTGCGCCTGCATGGATGGCCAATCAAGCACTGCTATCCACTACGGCGAGGTGGTGCGCCAGGTGTACCAGGCTGCTCCAGGTAGGCACGGGACTCTACTCGTGTATTGCGGCATGTATTTGGTTAATGCCATGTGCTTTGTGATACCACGTTGCTTTGTCGTGGCGAACCTTCCTTGTTGCCCCATCTCTTCCTCACCGAGTTTGCCTGGTGTGCCTATGCGTGCCGCATAGATCGCCCTGACGGACCCGGGGCAGATCTGGCGTACAATTGGCCGGCCACTACGTTTGTACGCTTTGGCAGTTGGGACGCCATTCTGGCTGCTGACTGGTTTACCATGCCACGCCCATTTCCGTACCAGCAGGCTCTGGCGCACTACGCCATCGGACTTGCGCAAGCCCACACGGGCAACGTGACTGGCGCACGCGCCTCGCTTCAAAACTTGCAGCGCGTCCAGGCTACTCTGACGGGACGAGCGGCCACGTATTGCCGTGTTGCCAACTGGACGTTGGGCGCTGCAGTGGCGCGGGCCACGGGTCCCGCAGGTGTGCCCACCGCGTTGTCACTGCTCAGCACAGCCGTGGCTGAGCAGATGGGCTGGCCATATGATGAGCCTCCAGACTTTCATCAACCCATCCAGCAGTGTTTGGGACAGCTGCAGTTGGAGCTGGGCAACTATTCGGCCGCCTACGACACGTTTCAGGCCAATCTGGCCCACTATCCCAACAACGGCTGGGCACTCTGGGGCTTGCTACAGGCAGTGCAACACCTCCCCTACGACCCCAGTCGTCCCAGCGCCGCAAGTATTACAACCCGGCTGTCAGCGGCCTGGGAACGTGCCGATGTTCCCCTAACCAGTGCCTGTGCGTTGATCCACTTTCCATAAGCCTCCCACCTGTCACAACGAGTCGATGCAAGCAGGCCTTCCCCCTGTTCTCGTTAGTTTCTCGTGCTCCCTTTTACGAATTGACATGCGCGTGCACATTCTGTGGCGTCACGGCGATCACCTGCGTGCGCCCCATCGTCGTCTTTATGTCTCCTCTTGTCTGTACAAAATGTCAAGGTGACAACGCCGCGTCAATTGCTTGACGTTTTCCATGTAATCTTCTCTCAAGGATGAAACGACAAGAAGGGGGAAAAAAAAATGCCCACACACTTTGGAACAAAATTTGAAAGACCTGATCCGTTTTTTTTAGGCATTTGGCACGATCTGGCGTCAGCAGCAGCAATGTGAAATCAGGCCCTGATCACCACCAGGGAGTATCATGTGTCGACGATCGCGCCAAGCAGAAAGAGCAGCAAATCATCTCTGGCGCAGTTGCACCACAAAATTGACCCTGAAAATTCATTTTTTTTTTCGCCTTTCTGTTTTTCGGAAGCTAGCTTGCATGCATGAACTTTGTCAGATACTTCTTTCCTCTGACATTGCGAACACGGCATTTTTTAGAACGACAAGTTGAGCGACAGGCACAGGTGGATACGAGGCGACAACGGCCGGCTCCTGGGGTCGTGTGTCAAGGTGGCAACTGAAAGACGGAACCGCAATAGCATTACGACTGCTCGGGGGTTGTATGGGCTTGTGAGTGAACGTCTGATCCTCCTGCGCGTGGTGCGCCACCATGGCGCCCACGGCTCTGGCCGTTGGGCTCACCACCATGAGCCTGTGCGCACTGCTGCATGCCGTGGCCTTGCCAGAGGGCGCACGAAACGGGGGCGCCCATGTGATTCATCCACAGGAGCTGCGGCCCATCCCCAAAGCGACAGAGGTAAAGCACGACTTGTCGGATGATCGGGGTGCCGAGGGGCGCCATGCTGTACAGTTTGGTCTTGCGACCATATCGAGTTTTTAATCCGTGCTCGCTCTAACCTGGATTGTTGCGTTGCTTCTCAGGCTCCCGCTGCATCAACTATGCTCAATGTCAGGTCAGAAACTCGTGCAAAAGCTTTGCAGTCGCTTTCTTTTGAAGTGACGTAAATCTTGTACAGACGCCGCTCTTGGCGGATGCACAGCGGTTGATGCGCACGTGTGCGTGCGCGTGTGTGTGTGGATGTGACGAGTGTTGGTGTGCGAACCCGGGCCTTGTCTTGGCTGTCCTGGTCCCGCTAGCTGACACGCGGCTTTTTGATTCCTGCAACTACCAATATCACGTGTACATGTTTTAGCAGCCAGGGCAATGCCTCCGCTGCGCCGGAGAAGGACAGTCAGACGGGATCAAGCAATCGGCTGCTGGATTTCAATACACTCGTACGATGAATATTCTGCACGCGAGCCCAGCGCAGCAGCCTTTGTCGTTGCTCAGACACCTGACATGCGCCATGACTGATTATAGGATTCGGCTGAAGTAGAGACCAACGCCAGCTTGCACCTCTTCCTGGTCATTGCTGCTCTGGGTAGCTCCCTGTTTCTCATCTACTGGCTGGCCAAGAGCCGATGGAGCTTTCTGCCTGACTCGGTGGCCGTCATTGCGTTGGGTTCGTCGTTACCAGAGGCCGCAGAGAGGACTTCGCTTTGACGGGGTTTGGAGGCTCAAAGGAGTCGTTCAGTGGTGGGCTCGAGACTCAGCTTGCTCTCCTACGCACCTCTCCTAGGGGCCCTCATCGCCGTGGTCTTTCGCTTCGATGACATGGGCTGGGAGCGTGCCGAAGCTTTTGACCCCACTGTGTTCTTCTTGTACCTCCTTCCTCCCATCATCTTTGAATCAGGGTACGAGTAGGCGGCAGGCTACTCTTGTGACTCTAAATCCCTCTCAGTTTCATGCTTCACTTCCTCTCACCTGGCCGGTCTTGTGCTTGTGCAGATACTCTCTACAGCGAGGTGCTTTCTTCAGCAAATTGGGCACTATTCTGATATTTGCTGTGATTGGCACCATTCTCTCTACGATTGTTGTTGGGGGTGGTTTCATCCTTCTCATGGAATATGGCTACATTCCCAACTTTGGCACCATCCAAGTGTGCGTCAAACTGCCGATGCCCCAATTCGCTTTCGCGGCACACATTGCTGTTTTGCACGATGACTCATGAAGAAAAAAACAAACAACACCCCCCTCCCCCCCGACGTCCTGGGGCTATTCTTCATGCTTGCCGAGGCAGGTTTGCATTTGGTTCTCTGATCTCTGCGGTGGATCCCGTGGCGACGCTGGCCATTTTTCAAGCTCTGGACATTGATGCGAGCCTCTACATGCTGGTGGGTCAAGTCAGCTGGTGACTACATATGTAAATACATGCACTGTGCGTGCTTACAACACACATTTGCTCATTCCCGTCTCGTAGGTGTTTGGCGAGAGCGTTTTGAATGACGCCGTGTCCATCGTTCTCACTCGAAGTATCATTGAGATTGGTATCAAGCACCACTTCACATCTGGACTGCTGTATTCCGTGCGTGAATGTTGCACCGCTTGTGTCGTGCGGCTCCGGGCCCTCGTCTTTTCTGGATGAAGCGTTTTCCCCATTGATGAACCGGGGCCCGCTGTTTCGCGACGCCATGCTCTGGGATATTGCGTTGATAGGTTTTTTGGGAATTTATCGTCGCTTCAGTGGGATCAGCCTTGATCGGCGTTTTGGCTGGCTTCTTGTGCGCCCTCGTGACGAAGCATCTGGACTTGTTTCAACTCCCTGCCGTCGAGTTTGCTTTTGTGTGCATTTTTGCTTACTTGTACGTCCAGTCAGCCTGGTCACGGCTTGCCAGAAAGTTTGCGACTGCTCGTGATATTGCCCCATAGCTTCCTCGCTCGCTTCTCGATCCTTGCTGTATTTCATCACCGGGATTCCCTACCATGCAGGCCCTATCTCTTGGCGGAGGGCTGGGATTTGAGTGGCATCATGGCAATTCTCTTTGCCGGCATTACCACAGCACACTATGCGCACGGGAACCTGTCCCCCACCACCAAAGGTATCGTGCTCAGATTGACGATGCGAGCTGGCTGCATTCTCCTCAACACCTTGCTTCAAGGCACTGAACCCATATTGCTGGCTTGTGGTAACAGTGACAGTCAAGCAGGCATTTCGAACCACCGCCCTTCTCGCCGAGACGGCCGTCTTCTTGTATATTGGTACGGGTGCCGATGGCAAAAGTAGCCACAGCTCACGCCCAAGACTTGGCTCACCCTCTCTTGCTTTATCTGGGGCCTGTGATCAGGCATGGCTCTTTTCAGTTTTCGCTTGGACATCCGGGTGGACATTGTTTGTTACAGGTAGCTTAATTGGCCCACCAGGGGGGTAGAGGAGTTGGGGTTGGGGTTGAGCAGCTGCTACCACACGTGACATTCATCATCTCATTTGCGGCACCTCTCTGGTGTTGGCTGTGCCTTCCAGTTTGCTGCTATGTTTGCTGGGCCGAGCTGCTAACATATTTTCGCTCTCCATGTCGGTCAATGTCTTTGCCAATGCACAAATCAGCTCCAAGCACCAGTTTATCATGTGGTTTTCCGGCCTGCGCGGTGCCATTGCATTTGCTTTGGCGCTGCATCTTCCGCTCGAACTATTTGACGTCGAGGTCAAGAATGTCTTTGTGTCAACAACGCTCATGGTGGTGCTCTGCACCATCGTGCTTTTTGGCTGTTCAACAATGCCATTGCTTCAATGTTTGCGCTCCCGCCGCAAGGGCAGTGGTAGCAAATCCCCGACACGAACTGCGTCGCAAGACGGTATGCCCTCTTCGCCGGGGTAGCTTGTGTTGTGCCCTAAACAGCAATGCTTGTGGTACTGTCACTCCCCCATGTTCATCACATGCCCACACTCGCAAACGCAGCAGAGGAGCCAAACTCGTGGCTGGTACGCGTGGACACCAAGTACTTGCAGCCGCTACTGCGTCGACGTGGTCAACGCCTAGGGGTACGTAGGTGGGGCATCCAAGGACCATTTTTTATTTTCATTCTTTGGAAATGGATGTGACTTGGACACATGTATCAATATTTCTGTTTTTTAAACAGACATGAACTAATTTTTTTTTTCCTTTTGGGTGGATGTTTCATCGCCTTACTAGGCCAACTCTTCAGAGCAGGAACAGGAGCTACACGCCCTTACTGAGCAGTGGCAGCAAAAGTTGGAGGAGTTGCAGAGTGAAAGTACTTTCATTCGCTCTCGTATCAGCGACGAGGGCCTGGAGCAACCTGTGAGCTAATGTCCAGCATTAGCAGCCGTCACTGACATGTGAATCGATTTTATCCCGTGAGCCAGATCTCACTGTGCTTCATGGCAGCAAATGTTTCCATTTGTTCTCATGAAGTGCGAGAGGTGCAGCAGCATTATCTCAATTATTTTTTATGTTCATGTTCGTTGCACAAGGCCAAGCCTCGACGGTCAGCAGGAGGCTCGACTCTCAGGACATCATCAGATGCATGGTCAGAAGTCAGACAGGCCAGTCAAAAGAAAACGCAATGGCTTATGTTCAAAGACAAACCCGCGCGCAATAATATTAGGTACATACAAAGATGAGGGTTCAAAAACGTCCCGCAAAAGAAAATGAAACGAAAAACACAGAAGACAAAAAAAAAATAAACGGCGAGGGTGGGGTCATGAAGGAGAAAAAAATCAAAACGAAAAGATTAACCGAGCTTTCGACAGCGAATATGGGGTCATGCTTCATCGGGTGCAAACGCATTGATGAGCTCAGGTTGATCGGCAAATTTAACACGCGTCCTAGCCGTTGCTGAAGTACCAGCTGCCTGGCGACGGCGACCCCGTCGCTGTGCTGGATGCTGTGTTTCCATCAAGGCTGCACTTTCCTCGAAAAACTTGCTGTGAGACAACAGCTCAAAGATTGCAGTCAGCTCAGGGTTGGTGCCATGGCACAAGCGCAGCTTGACGCACATCTACCACGACAGGCGTGCATAATTGACTTGAGGACAGCCCCTGTGCATGGAAAAGCAAGATGCGGACCAGCAGCGAATTGAAAGCTTTTTGACACCAACCTCGGGGATGCGAGCACATGATTTCGCGTGGATGCCAGCAGCCTCGCAAAGTTCGAGTTGATCTCGAAGCTCAACAGCCATGCTACGATCAGAGAGGTTGAATGCAACATTGTAAGATGGTACTTTGCTCAGCCCCGATTGCAAGAGGCATCTTGGACCAGGGCAGACTGAAGAGGTAGTACATACCGACACAGGGTGTAGGATTGGGACTCGGTACGCATCGGCAGCTCAGCGAAGGCCAGAATGCGTTCAAGACAATATTGCATGATGAGCTGACGCGTTTTGGCTTCAATGTCGTCGCCACAACTGCGAACCAAACCCAAAAGTGCTTCTTGCAGCCAGTCATGCCGCAATATGATACGGTCATCTGGGGTATGCCAGAGCAAAGCGCGAAGGCAAAAGACGGCATGGCGAAAGGCTTGGTGCGTGGAAAACAGCGCGTGGCAATCGCACGCTCGCCAGCCACGCCCTTGAAAGACAATCAAGCACAACAATTGCAGAATGGCATCCTGTTCCTCCTCCTCCTCCTTCTCCTCCTCCGTGTCATCTTCACTGGCATCTTCATCGCTGTCGTCGTTGCTCTCATCGTCGCCACTGCCATCACTGCCATCGTCATCATCTTCCTCGTCGCTGCTGATATCATCAAGCTGAAGCAACAGGTAGCTATCGAGATCACTCTGCGGCTCATCCGAGGGCCGATCCACGTCCTTTTCCTTCTCGCTTGGGCGGCGTGAAGTGGGTTGGGTCCGGGCATTGGCCAAGGTCGGGCAAAGGGTTGACAAAGCCTCAACCAGCGCCAGACTAGCGATGGTCCGCAGAGAAGCACGCGGCAGGCACGTCCGAAGCTCAGCCTTGATTGAGCTCCAGACTTCCATATCAATGCCCATGGCGCAGAGTTGAAGCAGCACCGAGCCAATGTCTGGGGAGTGCTTCGTGAGGTGGCTAAAGGTTCGAGAACGTCCGATGCGAGAGCGCACGTCGCCATTTACCACAACAGCGTTGCGCTCATGGTCAAAACTGCTGCGCCGGTGGGTGGGATCGTCGTTGGAAGGTTTGTAGTCAAGGTCCACCGTGGTGATACCGGGTGTGTATTCGAGGCCTCGGCACGCGTCGGGGTTGGCATCAGTAATCACGGTCACGTTGTCGGGCCACCAGCGGGGCAAGATGTGGCGCCAACGACTGACGTGGGTGCAGCCTTGCAAAACCAATACAAAGTGCGACTGGGGCTGAGCCATGACCAATTCCTGCAAGGAGCTGCGCATCATGTACTCAACGTCACGTGGGATGCGCCGCATCGAGCAGGGCTCCAGGGCTTGTTCCATGACAGGGCCCAACTGGCCGGTTTCAAGGGACTCGACCTCAACCAGCCGCATGAAGGATGGCTCTATCAACTCGACCAGCTCATTGTGCTGAATGCTGGACTTGTGGACGCCGTTGGGCGTGCCTATGGCACCGAGATAGGAGCGACGATAATTGAAGAAATAGTGAGCCGGTGTTTCGGTTGTCTCAAACATATTAGGGCTTGCTGCGTTTCCTGGATGGTGCAAAAGGTCCATAGCTTGCGTTGCCACGAGGTTGACAAAGCTGGTTGGCACGATGTGGCAGTACTCGCGGCTGTAGGCTGCCTCCGTCAGGTTTTGGTGTGAAACGCACACGCAAGGCACTTTGTACCGATCCTGGTCAAGAATGGGTGGTGGCTCATGGGCTTCAGCTGTTGTTTCAACGTTGGCTGGCTTGCTCCCATGGCCAGAAGAAGTCTCCTGAGATTCACTGGACTGGCCCTTCGCCTCTGGAGTCACGGCGGTGGTGCTGATTCCCGCTGACATCGAGTTGATAGGACCAGAGGCCGAAGCCATGGCAGTGGCGAGGGAGGAGCCAGGCACTGTGGCTGAGCTGCTGTATGAGCTTGTTTCACTGATGTTGCTGGCAGCCAGAGATCCAGCAGAGGAACGCGGCGAAACGCGGCGGCTACTACTCTCGCTGCCCGACTCTTCGCGAATCATGCTCAGAGGCAAAGGGGAGAAGGCACGCAGGGGCGTGCTTGGAACTGGCAGCGAGTTGGCCAGGATGGGCGGGCTGCCAGCATTCTGCGGTGTGGGCGTGGCCCCGGGGCTGGCGACAGCGTGGCTGCTGAATGAACTTCGAGCAGACACGTTTGCTGGTGGTTGCCAACCGGGGACTGGCTTCATCTTGCCGAGTTGCATGGCTGCACACACGTCGCCGGTGCGCCGGACAGACTCGCCTGTGACAAAGTGGCAGTTGATAAGATTGCGAGACACACGAATACGGAGATTGCATTCGCTGGCAATAATGGTGCCCTTGGCCATGCGTGATGGCGACCGATTCATGAGCCGATTGCGCGTTCCGGGCGAGCCCGGGTGGCGCCGCGGCAACGGAATGGTGTTGTCTAAGGGCAGCGGGGTGGAAAGGCCCCGATCCATGCCAGAGCTGGTCACAGCCACGAGCATGCGTTCGACGCCTATTGCCTTGGCATTGATATTGTCGTCACGCGAGGCGACTGATGAGCCATAGCCCGTATTGGTAAAAGCACGGCGCCTTGGGTACTGTGTGGGGGCTGCAGTGCGCGAGATACCGCGCAACGGGCTGGCCTGAGAGTCACGAAGCAAGTCTGACGGGCTACGATGCTGCAAGCTTGACGGGTATCCTTTGCCAAAGGCGTGGGTCTCAACGTTGTCTGTGGTGCTGCTGCGACCACCTGCTGTCGCGAGAGGGGGGCTGCGCGAGCCCACTGAAGAGCTATCGATGATGGACGGTCGGGAGCGGGTCGATGTCCAAGTGGCGGCACGTTTGCGCCGCTGGGAGTGCTTGAGGCTGCTGCCTCGTTTGGGTGAGGGGGACAGGCTCCGTTCACCGCTACTACTACTGAAAGACAAGCGCGGGGGGCTGTTGGAGGTATCTCTTGAAGTGACAACGGAGGTTCCGATACTGCCTTCGTTCAAATAGGCGCGGTTGGTGTGCAGGCTCGGAAACCAGCCCATTTCGCCGGTGGCAAGGTTGCGGACATAATAACAAGGCACGGTACGTCGACCCAAGGCCGGCCAGGTAGAAGATTCTCTGAAGCCAAGCGGCATTTAAGAAGCCGGTAGACAGAGAACGTGAAGACAAAGAGCGCAGAGATGAGGAAAGGAAAAAATAAAAAATAAAAATAAATAGATAAAAAAATAAAAAAATTGGAGAGCATCCTCATGCCTCGGTACACTTACGGAAGATCACAGGCAAAGTTGGCGTCATCCGTGTCGCAGCGAACAAGGAAGCGCGTGGTCGCCGTGGCGTCAGCAATGTCAATATCTAGGTACTCGCTGAGGACCAGCACTTGGCGCTCTTTGTACCACAGGTGGATGTACTCGCGATTATCTACGAGGCAGACCTCAAGACGGTCATGCTTTCGAAAATGAGCATATTCCTCATATATATCCGCACGATGACGGGTAGGTGTGAGCAGAGTCTCGACGTTTTGAGTGTGGTGATGGAGATCGAGGGCATGCACAAAATGCTGAGCGGCCTCGATCAAGGCCTCATCCTGTCGTAAACCATCTTGTGGGCCAAAACGATGACGCAACAGCACCAAGTTGGATTGATCCAAGCTCTGGCGCATCCACTCTTGAATCACGGCCACGCGTTCTATGACAATGCAGGCCGATATCAGACGTGAAATGCTGAAACAATTGACGACAGCAGATCGTAGCGAAAGAGGGAAGCGTGTAAAACCAATCGGGTGACGGGGAGAGGGCGGGGTGGAACGGAAAATAAATAACACGTACGGGCTGAACTGCGTGAGCTCAGAGCAATCAGAGGTTTGCGGCGAGCCACATCAGGGCCCGAGGATG
The DNA here is from genome assembly GCF_000002865.3 of Monosiga brevicollis MX1. Taxonomy (NCBI): domain Eukaryota; class Choanoflagellata; order Craspedida; family Salpingoecidae; genus Monosiga; species Monosiga brevicollis. The sequence goes on from NW_001865049.1 coordinate 790,597, forward strand.
TGGAAGAAGGCGAGGTGTAGGCCGACGAAAACGCCGCAGAAGAGGGTGAGTCGGGCGGGCTCGTTGTCGACGACTTGTTGTTCCCGGGTGCAGGCATGGAGTGTGGTGCAAGATGGCATGCCGAGGATTGGTCGGCAATTTGAGCGTCCATAGTTGCGGCAAGGAGCTGGCGACCTTTCTCAATGGCAGCCGGAGGTACAGCGGCATTTTGAGGCGTTGACACGGGGTCATACCTGAGAAAGGCGCGGGTGTGAACGCAAGGATGAGGGCATGCGTGTGCACAATATGAAACGTGTCACGGGCGCGAAGGTGAGTGTACATGGGGTAAGAAGGGAGGGGATGACAGGGACGCACGAGAAGGACTCGAGGATGGACGAGATGCGGTGCGCATTGGACACGAAGCGCGGCGGCGACAGGTTTTCGCAGCAGAGGGTGGGCCACTCCTCGTTTTGAAGGGCTTGCAGCTCCCAGCGCAGTCGGCCGCTCGAGGTAGCAGATTGAGCTTCGTGTTGGTCAGCAACGTCTGGAAGCCAGGAGGCAATGCGGGCGATGGCATCCGCAGCACCCTCATCGAGAACAACGAGGCGACACTGCGAATGGCGCAAAGCAAAACGGAGCAAAAGAGCAATGCGGCCGAGACTATTGGTGGCTTGTGGGTTCGCATCGGGTGCACCAGCAGCGTCTGTCAGCTGCGGATAGAAGAGACTGGCTTCGGTGAGGTGAGCCGCAAGGTATTCCTCGGCCGCTGTCACGGGTTCGGTGGCTGACAGGTTGAAAACCGCCAAGTGGCAGCGCAGGAGGGCATCGGCGTCAAGCAGAAAGGGGCGGTCTTCATCTTCAATATCTGAATCCGGGCTGTACAAATCGAGGTCAAGCGCGCCATCGGCTTGGATACAGGCTTCCCTGATGGCCTGGCTCAGGGAAACCAGGGCGGGTCGGTTGGCTTCGCCAGCAAAAAGCGCAACGGCAGGAACCGTCACGGTGCTGCCTGTCCCGCCACAATTTGTTGGCGAGGATGCGGTGGCCGCTAACAAGGGTCTGGACGCGGGTGCCCAAGCCACCTTGGGGCTTGCGGGGGCAGCGGCCGCCATGGCATCTGGCGTGCCTGGCGTGCAACGTCGGCTCGCGCAGTACCGAGGCAACAAGGATCAGGGAGGAAGACGGCGATTTGCAGGTTGTCGGTTGTCGAGCCTGGCGGCGGGCGGCTGGCGGTGAGTGTCCACAGAGTGCAAGGCGCGTGTGGGACTGCTTGCGGTGAAGGCGTGTGCGGTGGGAGGAAGGGAAGGGACAGGACAAAAACAGCTCGCTCGACAAGCGGCGGTGCAACGATGACCTGAACAGTTGCACCACACACTCGTCAGTCCGTGCCCTGCGGCAGCTCGCGTTGCTGATAATCAGCGCTGCCAGCCAAGCAATGGCCAACCCAACGCCCCACCGCTCGTCCAAAAGTCAGCCAGCTCAATCAGGCTCCTCTGTAAAAACATAAAACCAGACGCCAGAGTAGTATCGCGCGGCCTCTTCTCCCCCCGGATCACCCTCGGAATGGCATCCAGCAGCAGCAGCAGCAGCAGCAGCAGCAGCAGCAGCAGCAGCAGCAGCAGCAGCAGCAGGAGGGTCACAAAATGATTTTGGTGGCGCTCAAAAGAGAGAGAGTTTGAGAGAGAGTTTGAGAGAGAGAGAGAGAGTTTGAGGGAGAGAGAAATGAATTGGTAAGGCAAAGAGAGAGGGAGGCAGAGAGAGAGACAGACAGAGAAAGAGCCAAAGAGAGAGAGACAGCACACACAGACACACGATTTTCGTTAACAACGCTTTCTCTCTCTCGTATCGATGTCCTTGACCCTACCAACCCCGCTTTTCGTTGCAGATGTCAGATGTCAGATGTCAGATGTCAGATGTCAGCAAAATGTGAAGGCAGCAAAGTTCGTCTTCACAGAGACAAGGAGACTCACTCTCAGCCCTCGTTGAACGCTCTCTCTCTCACTCTCTCTCTTTTTATGTGTTCGAGCAGCAAACGTGTGTGTGTGTGTGTGTGCGCTGACCGTCTGGGCCGTTCGTCTCATCTCGTCTCGTCTCGTCTCATCTCGCTGCTGCTGCTGCTGCTGCTGCTGTTGCCATGGTGGCTGTGACTGACAGCTGATGCTGGGTGTTTTGTTGGTTTTGTAGAGGGAGGAAGTACAGGTCAGCAGGTGATTTGTTGGCGTCGTGCATCGGGTGACACGCAGCGTCTGGCGCCTGGCTGAGATGAAGGCTTCTCCGACGCTCTGGTGTACGTTCCGCTTCACACCTCGTTCGCCACCCGTTGTCTTTTTCACTCCTCTCCCAACTCCTTCCCTCCCATCTTTGACTTGCAAAATGCGTGCCTGCACCTTCTCCCACAGTTGCCCTCGCCGCCCTGGCCATGACGGCGCAGGGTGGCTGGGTCCGTAATCCAGGACGGCCGGCCGATATGACCACCTCGGTTGAAATTGCCATGGGCTCGCTTGATGCGCAACCTGGCACCCTTTTTTTGGCCGTCGCCAGCCAAGACTTTACCTACTTTGCCCTCAACTTTGACGATCACGTCGATCCGGGGGCCGTCGCCATCAATTGGACCCTTTTCCGCAATCCCACCATCACCCCCGCCCTGTGAGCCATTTCGGAGAGCCCATGTCCTTTCGTGCCCTCTTTTCCTCTTCTTGCCAGCCCTCACGATATGGGACCATGTCTTGCAGCGTGGCCGAGGCCATCACCATCAAGTCTGGCAATCGGCTGCAGTACGGCCAAGCCTTTGTTCTCGACGCCCTGCTCGAGTTTAACGATACCAAGGTTGGATGGATGCACATCCCTGCTTGTGTCTGGTCCATCCGCGTTTGACCGACGAAGAAACGCATTGTCAACCACTCTTGCAGTGGCTGCATGACCATACCCTCGAAGCTCAACCTCACCCTCTGTGCACACCCTCGCACGCATGCTAGGTCGAAGCTTTGCATCGTGAAATGCCCCTGAGCTTGCGCTCGAGTGCGTGGACCGTAAAGCCGGGCGCCACCTCCGACACCCTCACCTTCAACACCTCTTTCACGCGCGACTGCAGCGTGAACGTCTCGGTATGACCCTTGTCCGCCTGCATTGGCCTTTGCCTCTTTGCCTCGTACTCGCTCCTGCCCTCACCCCTAATCTTGCTCCGCCCGCCTGTCAATCTGGCTGTCCATCTATATCTGGTCTTGGTTTAGCTGCTTATGCACACGGGCAAGGGTTACGCAGCAGTGGCGCCTGCCATCCCAATCATGCCCAATGCTTCGGATATCAACCTCATCCTCTTGGGTTGCAATGCGACAATCAAGAACTCGCGCTTTGGCACCCGCAACCATGTCTACACCAGTCGCACGGTCCGATCTACGATCGCCCCACTCTCTCGCGAAAGGCACTTTTCGAATCTTATGCCGTTCCTCCAAACCGTCTTGGTATGGCTCATACCCCGTTTCTGCCACTCAAATTCATAAACTTTTGCAGGCAACTGACATGAAGCTCAAGACGGAAATGAGCATCGATGACGAGCACTCCCCCGCTGTCTTCAAGCTGTCCATCCTTGGCACGGAAAAGGCTCCTCAGGCTCCCAGTAACCAGGTTACTCATGGCTACCTTGCTTTCAAGCCAGTTGTCTACGGCTCGGCCAGCCGTGGCAGTAGCAACATGACCTCAGTCCAAACCAACGTCTCCTCGCTTGTTCCTGTGGACAATGCCACCCTGCCGTCTTCTCTCTTTGGTGGGGCTGGGGAAGGCAGCGAGCTAATCTTGTTGTTCGGCAGCAAGGGCGATGGGTAAGTGCTACTTTCAAGTCACTTTTTACGTCGTACCTGCAGCTGTCAGTCCTTGCCTGGCTGTCTGGCCCAGTTTCTCATCAGTTTTTGCCACAGGTGGGAGAATGCCTCGTCATATTACATGAGCGCCGTTCTGGGCACGGGAGACCATGGTTCAAATCAGTTTAGCTTTGCTCTTCTCATGACCACCATCGTCAGCTTCGGTGTTCCCTTCATTGCGTTCATTGGTATGTCGCTTTGGCAATCGCCTCCCTACTACCCACCCCACCTCCTTTTTGTCTGACTGTGAATGAATTGCCTCATCCTGGCTGACGAGCATTGTTGTGTCGTCTTGCTCCTTGATCCTGCAGTGGGCGGAGTCTACGCCGTGTGGAAGCGCTCACGCCTCCAGCGAGCCAACTATCACCAAATCAACTAGGTCTTGGTTTTTCTTCCCCTCTCGTGCAGGTGCTCCTTGTTTGCCTTTGCTCTGTGGCCGCGGGTTCCTTTGTCGGCGGCTCGCCCTGCGTGTTTCCTAGTCATTTCGGATTCTAGAGCCCTTCTTCTTTTTTTTTCCGTTACTTCACTCCCCTCGTTTTCCGCTGTCTATCTTTGTTGTTCCTCCGCCTGTTCATTTTTTTTTTTTTCCCTTCCATTACGCCGCTTTGATTTTTTAATCGAGACTGCAAGCATCCAAGACTGCAAGCGTCCAACATTTTTCTGCATCAGCCCCGACCCCCATACCGCCGTCCTCAGATGGCTTCATCGCGCATGGGATCATGATTTAACCCCCCTCTTGCTTCAAGTTGTTGTTGTGCGTACTTCACTTGCTGTCGCATGCGTACGATATTGCCTCTCTATTCCTATTGACTTTGTGCAGTTCTTTTACGACTTAACGTCAGTATCGATGCTGTTGAACTACATGTGCCGGCCGGTAGGGGGGTGGAGTGGGGGGGCGGAGTTGGAGGGCGGCGTCAGGGTCTCGACCGTTTTGACCGGGTCTTGACCGGGTCCTGGCCAAACGTGCGGGGGGAGGCATAAGTGGATGGATGGCCCTTTTTCTGCTGGCTCATCGTGCCGATGGTTCTTTGCTGCTCTTGCCACTTATTCTCAACAGGACATTCGCATCTGAAACTCTCGACGGGAGGGACGGACCCATTACCAGCGCCATGTCCATCTACGCCGCGGTCGTGGATGAGAGTGACACGTATATCGAAGGGCCCTTCAACAACCCCAATGGCCAAGCCCATAGCAGGGCTCCCGTGGCGGTTGCACCGGCTCAGTACACCGGCATCCTGACAGAGGATAGCACGACGGCCAATCGCGAGCCCTTGCCCCCGCGTCGCTCGCGTCCACCCGCCGCACCGCCCGTCACGGCCCAGCGGCCCCCACCCCCCATCTATCGTTCCATGGCGGAGGCCCCAGCCCCTGCGCTTGGACCTTTCAACCCGCGAGAGATGCACCCGGCAGAACGTGTCATTGTTGAGGAAGATTGGTACTATCGTAACGTCACGCGTCAAGACGTTGAAGTCATGCTCCAAGACGTGCGTCTGCGCTGGCAATGTGCCCGTCCTTTCCCTGATTGTGCTCATGCAGTTTGCTGCCTTATGCGCGTGAAGAGCATCGCTCACTGTGCACTGTGTGCCGCTGCCACTCTTGGATCGTGCTATGTGTGACAGGAGCCCGCGGGCAACTTTGTCGTTCGCCCGGCTCGCCAGGCCGGCCAATTTGTCCTTTCTTTCAAGTTTGTAGCACAAAGCGCCTCCCCTCTTTTTGTTGCTTGGTCGAGCTACGTCTGGCTCATCATACCAAACGCACTTGCACCTTAGGGATGCGGATATGCGCTATGCTCACATCCACATCACGCCGCTCAACGGCTCATTTTCCAAATGGCAACTCGGTACGCCAGCTAACTTACGCTCACCCCATCGACGTTCCGCACCTCAACTGATTCTGGGGCTCAGTGCTCACAGCGCCAACTGGCCTTTGCTTGCGGTATACAGGCGATACAACTGCTGTGCACGCATCCATTCCCATGCTGATTCAGTACCACCGGCAGATTCCCATTGAGCTGCCACGGCGGTCACCCACACTCCTGGCTTTGGCGCAAAAGCGCTGAGACTTGCGTCTGTTTTCTATCTTGCTACAAAAAGGCTCAATTTTTCCTCTGCCAAGCTCTGACGAGCTTGCTTAAGCCTTTTTTCCCATCTTGTGCCGCGCTGAGCGCGATTGGCTGCCCTGTGTGGGATTGACGTTTGGATGCTTTAATCCCTTTTATTTCCTGACGCGATCTCACCGTGCTCTGTCTTTACACCATGCCCAAGCATCGCGTGCCCTTTGTCCATCTCTTTGATACAATGCAATTGATACAATTTTTGTGCGATTTGATTTGAAGATCTGACAGAATGAGCGCCAGCTGCCGGCCAAGCAGGCGTACACGTGCTCGGCTGCGCCCCACCGTTGTTTTGGACAAGCTTCAGGCCCAGTTTCTTCACGTCAGTGATGTGCAAGAGAGCCAGCGTTGCTGAGCACCAACGAATGGGTCGTTTTGGCTTCAAAATCTGTGCATGGGGTGGCGTCTAGAGAGCGTCCATTGCCAGGGCCACCTTCGCCGTCTCTCCTGATGTTGGCATGATCAAACAGGCAAAGGACGTGCAGCCGGCAGCAGACATGGCACTCGACAAAGGATGTGGAGCACAGCTCAATTCAGCTTTGGGCCTTCGCCTTAACCTTGGCAAACTCCTCTGCCTCAGTGTCATCTTGCAGACGCTCACGAATGAGCTCGGCAATAGCACGCTTTGTTCGCTTCTCCAATTTGGCCATCTTGGGTTCCAAGTCGCGCTTGAGATCCCTATGATCCGAGCACACCATTCGTAAGCTCGCGCACAACGGCGAGATGGGGTGGGGGGGACGGTGCGGTCAGATTGTGGCTCCCACGCTCTGACTCAGACGTACCAGTCTACCTTGCGAGGTGCCAAGGACAGGACGTCCTGCAACGCGCCGGACCAAACATGGGCCACGCATGGGTTTGCCAATACTTGATGAGAAGAGCATGCCACGCCCACTCCGAGAACCAAAGCAGGCAGGAGACAGCAACGAGAAAGATGGGCAAAAGAGGTGGTGGGCAGACGGGATGACAGTCTCTCAGACGCTGAACAAACCTCGATGGCCTGACCCTTGGTGACTTGCTGCAGCACGTCATCATTCGCCTTTTCTTCCAGAACTTGCACCACGGCGTTTTCCACTGTCGGAATCATACACGTTGTCAGTCGTCACGAGTGTGCAGGGCTGAGCTCTTGGTGGGTACTCGCCACATGAACACTGGTGCACATTCCCAAGCCATGCCACGATTGATGCGCACCATTATCATCGTTGGCCAACTCAATCTGCTCTCCCTCAATCTCCGTTTGTGGTCGGTAGTTGCGAAACTTGAGCTGAGGCTCCGAACTGCTCTCAGACTCCTGTGGCTCTGCCTCAGAGACTGCAGAAGATGTGTCCTTGTCCTCTGCCTCAGGCGCTGAATCCATGAGATTGGCGCGCATGGCCTTGAGCCGGGCCCGACGTTCTGCTGCCGCGTCCTCCATCGTGGCGACAATTTTTTTTATTCAGAGCAAGAAAGGGAAGCAAACCGCCGTAGAGCGTCCTCCTAGCCAGGCCCTCCAACGCCGCACCTACAATCATCCCCGACCACCATCCACATTCAACCTGATGAGCACCGCGCTCACCCCGCCCAACCCAAGACAGCGAGCAAACGCCGCGAACGCACGGCTGCCATTTTCAAGCTTACAAGCTTACCAAGAAGAAACTTGACCGAGACTCGATCCAAAACCGGATAAAGTTGTCAAGTGGCGTTAAAAGCAGGGCGATAGACTTACACTTGGTACCTTTTCATGCATCAGGTCTCCTCTCTATTTTTGATAATCTCTTCTTCATTTTTGCTTGATGCTGTTGTCAGAGTGAGAGAGCGAGAGAGCGAGAGAGAGAGAGTGAGGAACGATCTGACGGCAGACCGACAAACGGCAGCTCAGTGGAACTTGAAAGACGACGGCAGCGCTGTTATAAAAGGGGGATAAATTGTGAGCGAGCTTGGCTAGGCGTGTGCGCCGTGTTTGGGCGTGTCTGGTGTCGGCTTCGTCAGTGAAGCTCTCTGCGATTCCCATCATCAGCTTCTCGGGCGCGTGACCCTTGTTTTACTCCGCTACCATCATGTCGGACGTGAGTTGTGCGGTGTCCGTCCCCCTTGATGGTCCAATGCCGAGGCTGGGTGGCCTCTTTACTGCCAGCTCAACCCGTCTCCCTCTTGCTCCTTTTGCTCGATAGGAGATTCCGCTCCGCTATTCCTGGACCTTCTGGTACTCGAACAAGAAGCAGCGTGTTCGTCCTCCATTCACCTCGCTCGCTCGCTCACTCCATTCTATGACAAGCGTTGCCCATCCCGGGCGGAGCTCGCTGCTGCTGCCTCATCGCGAGCTCTTTTCTTGTTGTATTGGCCCATCAGAATCGCGATAATTTCGACGCTTCAATGCAGAAAATGTGCACCGTGTCCACGGTATACCCGGCCAGACTGAATTACCTGCTCGGCGTGCTTGCTCTCACCATGCGTGCCGTGTGATGGTGCACTGGTGTAGGTCAAGGAATTCTGGAACGTTTACAGCTTTCTGCAGCGTCCGAGCGAGCTTCCCATCTGTGACCTCATGCTCTTTCGCGATGGTATTCGCCCCGTCTGGGAGGTTAGTTGGTGCTGCCAGGCCTCGTTTTTTTTTTTTTTTTTCCACTGCCCAATGCAAATGCATCGTTGCTGCCTTTGACTCTGGTGGTGCAAACCAGGACGACAAGAACAAGAGCGGTGGCCGATGGAGCCTGCACTTGAAGAAGGGCATTCAAGCCTCGTCTCGAGCTTGGGAAAATCTACTTCTGGCCATTATCGGCGACCAGGTTCGATGCGGCTTGCCCGGTCAAATCCGAACCCCAACCACCGCCCTGCTTTCTCGACTGGCAGGGGCTAACGCTTGCTTCAAATGCCCAAACCCTAGTTTACCCATTCTGAGGAAGTTTGTGGCGTTGTGCTCAAGATTCGCCAGAGCGATGACTCTTTGTGCCTCTGGAACCGCACAGCCAGCGATGCCGAAACGCGAACAACCATCGGGTAAGCTCGATGCCTCCTTGCTTTACTCTGAGTCTTGGTGAAGCCAGCAAAAACCGCAACATCCAGGTTGCATCTCTGCCATTTTTTCTTCTCCCCCCCCGCCCCTCTCCTTCAATGGTCAATCTCATTTGTGTGCATTGCTTTGCCCGACCTTGCGCAGCAAGGACCTTAGGAAAGTGCTGCGCTTGGACAGCGGCGTGCTGATCAAATACAAGTTTCACGAGCAAACCGAGCAGCCTGAGGATGAGATTACTCTGTAGCTCTTGCTAGCCGCACACGATCTTTTGCTCTCTATTTCCATATCTCCTGACAGTCTTCTCTTTCAACCGGAGAGGGGAGGGCCCCAGCCCGAGGCCAAGCCTGTGGCCATTGACAACGAGCGTCGCACCACCTGTCACACATCCAACCAAACTCAATTCAGCTGACTCTTCTTTCTCTTCCACCTCACACTCGACGCCTCAGCCTTGACCCGCCTTCTGATGATGGCATGCCGATGATATCAGGATCTGAGGAGCCACACTCGCTTTTAAACAAGTTCATGCTGATTTTCTTGAAGGAAAATTTCATGTAGTTGCGCGAGCGGCGCCCTTTTCCAGACTGGCTTGCGCCTCATCTAAAAGCTACAAGCAAGACAACCCAAGAGGGCAGCTACGCATGAGATTTCAACGAAAGTTGCCTGATCCTATTCTATCATAGAGTAACACACCTCCTTCATGTCCTCGACTAGCGCATCTTGATCGGATCGACTGGCCAAGAGCATCAGCACCCGGCGCAGCACAAGCAGCGTGTCACAGCCCGTGCAGCTGTAGCAGGCCTGCTCAAGTGGAGAGGCTGGTGGTCTTTGCAAGAGCCCTCGACAAAGGGCACGCAGTGGATCAACAGCTCCAACCTCGGCGCAAATTCGTGCGAATTGAAGTACGGCATGCTCAAAGGCTGCCACGTCCCCAATCACGCGTGCTGTAACCACATTGGCCTCGGCTTGGCTGACCTTGACAAGGCGCTGCGTGGACACGGTTGCATGAGTGTGTCCCTGTCCTCAAGCTCACCATACGAGATGGGCAGAAGAAAAGCGAGGTTCCTGTCAAGGATGCCATACAAGTGTGCCTAGGACTGACCAGGGCTGATTCGTCCAGCGCGGCGGCCTCGCGCATTTGCGTAGCGGAAGCGGCAACCACATTGACCCGGCTTTGAAGGCGCAAAAGGGCTGAATCGGTATTCTGCACCGCGGCGCTCAGCGCCCGAGGAGGAGCCAACACAGATGGAAACGGATGTCGAGCTGCCAGCTAAACCATATTGCGTCCACCCCAAAAAAAATACAGGCGCGTGTTAGAAGCCAGCCTTGCGGCAGGTAAGCAAGAGAAAAAAAAACATGGATGATGACCATGGTGGTAGACGGAAATACGATGTTTCAAAAGTAGACACGAAGAAAATCAAAGGCACGAAGGGAAAGAGGAACAGCAGCCTACCTCCACCCAAATCTCAGCCTGTGGTTCCCACGCATAAGCACGGCTGACGGTCTAGGTCAAGTTCCAACGCTTGAGCACGGTCTCGCGGCAGTCAAGATAGGTCAATTCAGAGGCATGATGGGGTGGCTTACCCCTTTCATCTGCAGATATACGATCAGCGTCGTATTGTCCAGCAAGTCCACCCCAGCAAGGGTGCTACTATTGGATCGGCCTGCTGACAAGCCAGGAGTATCCAAGGTCAGATGAAACAGATGCCGAAACACAACACGGACTAATCCCCGCCGAATGTTGTGTCGTCTGATCGCGCTTTTTCTCCGAGGCACATACCGGGAAGGACGGGCTGGAGATCAACATTGGCATACAGCTTGCTGAGGGCACCCTTAGAGTCGACACGCCTGACGTGGTGTAGTACAACGCCCTGGCATGAGTCCGAAACGGCAAGTACCACACGTGTGGGATTCAAGTTGTAGGAGAGGATGAAAAGACGTACCAAGCGTAAACGCGCGCGCTTGATGTTACGACAATGAGAACGTCCTCAACAAAGCGCATCAACGCCACAAACGGCGCAACGCGAAAGGGGGGCGATAGCCTGCTTGAACACCGAGCAGCCAAGGCAGTGTGAGCTGACCAAGATCAAGGCCCCATGACCCGTACTCTCTTCACAACACAGCTTGCATACCGTAGGCCTGCTTGCAAGCTGAAGAAGTGAAGATGGCCGTCCTGGGAGGCTAGAGCCAAAACCGTTGTGCTGGTGGCACAGCATGCAACCTTTTCGCCAACAACCGCTTCCCAGATGGGAGTGGGTGGGGCTGCTTGTGTTACGTCAAGCTGTGAAGCGCTCCTTGTGGCTGAGGTTGGTTGGGTGCTACTTGCAGCTTCATCCCCAGCCATGCCATGGCTTGATGACGGGAGGGGCGCGGTGTTCTCCTCTGGACCAAAGCATTGGACTAGGCCCATCACGTGGGACTTTTTATGCTCCGTGTACTTGACCTGCGATACAGCAACAGGCGATGCAAGTGACCGTGAAGCCATGTCAGATGCCAAAGGCCAGCGTAGTGGCAGCCGTCTACAGACCCAAGTATTGTTAATTTCCAGGCGAAGCTTTGGTGTGGTTGCGGTCTGATCGGCAGCCACGTGGCACGTGAAAGAGTCGCTCAGAGCCGCCGCACTCAGCTACGGCCGAGCCGACGCAAAGAGATGGGGGATCAAAAAAAGTGAGCGGTGGAGAAGGGTGCGATAAGAAGCACGTGGTGCCAAGCCAGCTCCAAATCTACCGTTTGTAACCGGGGGATGGTTCCCAGAGCTGCCGGTGCCAATCCAGCTGCCGTTTGGCGCTACAAAAGCCGGAGCGAGGAGTTGTTATGTCTCGAGACGGAAAAAAAAAACGTAGCGGGCCTTGTGCCGCACGATGCAGGATGCAAGCAAGACCTACGTCAACCAAAGGGCCGGCAACATGGGCCACGGGCTGAGCCGTGGTGGTGATGACGCTGTTTGCGGCTGGGTCACTTGACGTGTTGCCGACGACCGACGTGGCCAAGCTATTCGACGGCGGGCGCCAAGGTGGGTAAGCCTTGATTTAAGAGGTCGCGAGGTGCACCATTTATCCTGCTCAGAACGTACGGTGTGGAGGTTGAGCTGACAATGCCGACCATTGGCTGAATACGCCTACGGTTGTCAGAGGTGCGCCTTTCCCGTTGATGCGTATATGTCATGGCGGCAGCACTGGAACCCATTGACACAGGTTCCAAGCGGCGTTTGGCAGCCGGAGACCCATCGTGCTGCTCCAGACGACCCGGCTCGCTGCTTCGGCTTGGCTATCAGACATCATAGCAGGCGTATTAATCAAAACAGAAGGTATGCACGGACATGTGGCCAATTCTGGCACCACAGCACACACGGGGTGAGACCAAGGGCAGAAGTCAATACACGAGCATCCGTACGCACACTGTCGGCCTCCGGGCCATGCGAGGCCGCGACCGCATCAACGCTACGAGCCTGATAACACGAGCAAAGCATGCGAGGAATCAGTCATGCCACCGCAATCAATTTGCGATTGCCCACCACGCATCTCCGATGCGTCTCACCCACCAATGCGAAAGCAGCTGAATTGGCTGCCATGACAGGGCGTTCAAAGACGCCTGGCCCATAGAGCTCCTGCAAGCGCCTGTACGTTGGCAATTCAAATGCCCAACGATGAGCGACAATGAGCTAGGTTGCCAGGGGGCCATCACCGTGCTTCACATGAACGTACTTGTGTTGGAGCGCGTTACTGAAAGGAATACCAATCTCGCCTGGGCTCAGTGAAATTAAGGCAACGGAACCATCGACAGAGACGCAGACACACTCGCCGGCTACCAAAACACACGAAACAGCACGACATCCTTGAGGTGAGCGTGCACGCTTGGATACAGGCATCGGGCTGATCGTGAATGACTTACCGCCCAGTGGGCTCCAAGCGATATCGGTCACGCTGTTGCTAAAAAGATTGCGGATGGCAGCGAGCGGTTGCTCATATCCCGAGCGCTACGATAGATACCAAAAACAGTGAAAGCAATCAATGGTGATGACAAGAATTGAAACTGATTTGCAAGCCAAGGAAGATTGCGAGCTCATCGCTCATGAACCGACCCAGATGGAGACTGAGCCATCTTCACCGCCGAGCGCAAGGCAGGAATGATGTTGCTTGCTGTGGCGCGCTGACTCCAGAGAGCGAAGCAGTTTGCGGCACGAGCGCTGGCAAGGGTTATAAAAAAAAACCAAGACATGAGCTCGCTGTGCAAAGGCTGACGCATTGGGCATTGCTGAACGGTACTCACAGCCACGGCCACAGGCCCTGTATGACCCACAAAATCAAAAGCTCGAGCTTTCTCCTGCGAGGGTCGGGGAGCGCCGATAAGGTGTGCAAAGTTGCGAAGGCAATGATCAGCCAAGAAGATAACATTGACATGTCAATCCCACCTTGCGATCAATGGAAACAGCGACGGGGAAATGATTGTTTTGGCCATGTACTGCAGGAACGCAAAATGCAGGTGAACGTGGCAACTGAAATGGGGATGGCGCGAGGCCCAGAGCATAGCCAGCGCCCACCGCAACAAAATTTTGATGGCAGACAAGATTTAAAAAACGAGGAGACAAAACAGACCAGCAATGAGACCCAAGCCATCTGCAGTCCAGTCAAGTCGATAGAACATGCCCGAAGCTCCTTGCTGTCAAAGTGAGTTTAAAAGGAGATTGCGCGGGGTTTGTTACGTGCACACACGTGGTACAAGTAGCCCAGGACACGGGTGTGCCGTGAGCACGGACAGCGAGGTGACATTTGCACCAGCGGAACAAGGGCGCAAGAGGAGAAAGGGGCTCGACCTGGCTAAAGTGTTCAGTGACGACAGCCTCCTGCTTCCAAGTTGTCGTGTCCCAGATGCAAACCTTTTGATCTTCGCCCTAAAACCGAGGGGTACCAAGGCAAAGAGCATCAGAGGGGTCTTAACGTCACCGCGCAAACAAAGACATCGAGGCAGTCTGCAAGCACAAACTTGTGAGGCGACAAAAGCCCCCAGAGGATCCCAGCTGATGCCGCGCACAGGGGCATCGTGACCCTCAAGCTCGCAGATCTTGCCTGGCAATCAGCAAACGCACGTGACAGCGGTAAGCATGGCCATAGAGACTCCACGTCATGAGGAACCCAATGCCATGATACGGGGGGTTTGGAACAGATGGCTTACGAGCAGTGGACGTTTGCCAGACGAGGATGCGGTGATCAATGGCACAGGAGATGAGGCGATCACCGTCGGGGGACCAGGCTAGGCTGACGATATCAATTTCACCGTGCCCACGCAGCACGGTCTGCGGACGCCAGCCCTCGGTCGACTGCTCTTCCCCAAAGTTGCTGGCAAAGGCACCTGCACAGCGAGGCGTGAACACGCGAATGACACTGGGGCAGCGAATCATTATTGACAGTTGATGGAATATAGAAGCGTACCGGTCATTGGTTGCCAGAGAAGGATTAGCCCGTCATCACTGCACGATGCCAGAAGGAGGCGATAGGGATGCCAGCGCACGCAGTTGACCGAGGCTATGGCGTGAAACGGGAAATTACAAGCAGTAAGTAAGAAAACGTCAGCCAAGCGAGACGAGAGACCAGGTAGGGGAAAAAAAGAATTAAAAAAAAAATAAAAATAACGTGCATCGAACGAACCACTATGTTCAGAGAGGGATGCCAGGATGCCCGAGTGCTCGTCCAGGCCAGAGGTAGCCAGAAGGCGCAGGGCCCGCATGTCCCAGATCCGTACTTTACCATCTGTCGAGACAACGAGTAAAGCATCACCGGCGCGGCCAATCAGTGTGGCAACCACAGGGTTCAACAGGCAGCCGTTGGCGTAGCGTCAGCTGGGCACGTACCCTGTCCGCCGGTGGCCAGACGGGTACCATCATGACTTATGTCGACCGAATAAATTGGGCTGTGCTCTACGACAGGGCAAGGCGAATTTGAATAAATGAAGCAAGGGGAAAAGGAGGGCCAAGCGCCGGGGATCGGGGATCAGGCGACCCCGGACCATGGTGGAGCCACTTTGGCTTGATGAGCTTCATGCTGCGGTTTGCTGATCGGACCAGCCGCTCCTGCGCACTGAGACGCGTGCCACGACGCCCGCGCGGCAATATCAAATAGAAACGGACACAGCAGTCCAAGGCTTCTCAGTTCAGGCAGGCAGACGCGATGCAATGCAATGCTCGATGCTGTCGAGCGCACATGCAGCAACGGTGCTGACGTCCAAAGTGGAACACGTTGTGTCAGTGGAACGATAAAAAGAGGGGTGCTGGGAAATGCACGGAGGCCTGGTTCCTGGAGAGATAGAAACACCGGCGCCCACATTGAAGGAACGAGCCAAGGACGATGCCACAAGAAACCGAGGTGAGGGAGAGTCGTCATCAGGTTCCAAGGGCCCGGAGGGGTGAAGAAGCCAAAACCGCTAAAACGTCACGGACCGAATATGCCCAAGAGTTGGGAGGGGCAGCAAAGCAAGGGTCAAGATCTGCAGCAACCAACGTGGGAAGGCAAAGACCAGACGGGGCGCCCACAAGCGCTTGAGATGCCTCGAAGGGTGAGTGGTCGGGGCGTGCTCGGGTCGCGCAGCGGCAGCGACTTAACGGTCACTCGATCAAATCGTTTAGCGAATACAGTGACAATAATCTCATACTGTGAACACGAACGCAGTGACCAGTTGTACGGTAAGTCACAGTGGGCGTAAGCAGTGAAAACATGATCCTCATTTTGGCAGAGAACGAAACCAGTGAAAGCTGTGTGATGGCGCGCGATGCAGTAGGGTCGGCGACGGCACGGGCCGAGCTGCCGTCACAACGGGCACACATTCTCGCCCCGCGCGTGGCTTTGCTACCAGCCAGTCCGGCCAAATGGCTGGCGGAGAAGAATCAGCGGGATCAGGCGGTCTTTGGCGTTCCGGCGCATCTTTGGCAGGTCCACGGGCAGCTGTATGACCTGACCGCCTACCTGTCACGCCATCCCGGTGGGCGCGAGTGGCTCGAGATGACACGGGGTTCAGATGTCACGGTGTTCTTTGAGACCCACCATCTGAATCAGGCCAAGGCTTGTGCCGTCTTGCAGCAATACCGAGTTGATCGTTCCACGCCTCCTCCTGCCACCAGCTCCGACGCCTCGGCTGATGCCTATGAGTGGCAGCCGGACGGCTTTTACTGCACGTTGCGTGACCGCGTTCGAGCCACGTTGCAGCAAAACGGCACGTCTGAAGCACCCACGGCGGTGATGCTGGCCTACTGCTACACTTTTGTGGCGCTATGGTTCTTGGGCTTGTTTGGGACGCTGTTTTGGTGCAGTTGGGCTCTATCCGTCGTCACGGGACTTCTCACACTCCCCGTCATGGGGATTGGCCACAATTTCATGCACAAGCGCAATCATATCCTGCGATATACCTTTGACCTCACCTGCTTTGGGCACCACCAATGGCGGATCAGCCACGTTCTCAGTCACCATTCGTATCCGGTCTGTGACATAATCGGCCAATGACCCTGCCCTTCCAGCAGGCATCGGCTGGCTGGTGCTCACGTCGCTGCTTGCTGCATCTCAGAACTTGTATCCTGATATTGAAGCCTCGCAGGTGGAACCCTATGCCACTTTTTTCCGAAGCCAGCCCAGCCAGACCATGCTTAGCGCCATCATTGTGTGCGTACCAATTTGCGTTATATAAAGAGGGAGCAAGAAGCCAGGGGTGACAGAGTCTACGCTCACCACTGGCGGGTGAAGGTCAATGGGAAAGCGCCCTTCAGACAAACGGCTCTGAAGACTCATCTCAACGCGATTGTCCGACAGCGTGCCTGTGTTCTTTTGCATGATCCCAGTCATGGAAATGGTCCGGCTCGTGATGTACGGGCTGACGCGGGAGGAGCCGTGGCGTCCCGAGGTTTTGATCAAGGTGGCACAGGTTTGTCCAGATTGATGCCTGTTGGTCTGGAGTGCTTGTGTTGTTCTCTCTTTAAGGTGATCGCAGCCTCGGAAGCGTTGTACTTTTGGTTCTCTGATCCTGTCTGAATTGCCCATTCTCGGCACGGTGTCACCCGTGCATACAGCTGGCAATCTTTTATGCCGTGCAAGGTGGGGTGGGCTTGGCCCAGCTATGGTTGATCCATACCATCGGTGTGTGGCTTCTGTTTATTACTTCGCTCATCGTGCATCGAAGTGAGTTCGGCTGGACCGAAGGCTGTCAGCCGCTGGTCGCCGAGGAGCGCGATTTTGGACGGTAAGAGTGACCCCTCCCCGAGTGCCCGGGGCAAGCAAGCGAGTTTGATGGAGAAGACACCGCCTCATCAACACCCCGGGTACGTAGCCATACCATTTTAGCTACGCAAGATTATGCTGTCAATGATCTGGGCTTGCTGGGCAAGCTTGTGCTGGCTGGCTCCTTCAATGACCACATCTGCCACCACCTCTTTCCAACCCTGGATCTGAGCAAGCAAAGCCTCGTGCGACCTGTCATCGTCGAGACCATGCGTGAATTCAAGGTAATGATGGCTCAAAAGCAGGAGGCTTCAGCTCGAGCAGCATTGATCGCTCACTTGTTGTTGCTTGGTTTATGTCCACGCGAAGGTTCCGTATGAGGAGCGTAGCTTCGGAGAGCTGTTCTGGCGTACCGCAACAACACTCGTTCGCTCTCCTGACGAAGGCCTGAAATACCGACCTCCACGAACCTCGTAGTGAGTCGCGTTGCGTGATGATTACAAAACTTGAATGGTCTGAAAGATGTGGAAAGAAAAACCTCCCTTCAAGAAGAAACCCAGGAATAAAAGACGAGGTGAATGAAAAGGTTTCAATTAAAACCGAATCTCTCGACGGAAGAAGTTCAAGAGGACGGGTATCTCGCTTAGAAAACGGAAAACAGAGAAAGAGGCACCGAGAAGGGCATTAAGGCTCAACAGCAAGAAACAGGCAACAGTGAACGTCAAGAAATCGATGAGCACCCAAAAAGAAAAGAAAGAAGCACGAAAAAGGGCTCGACCCAGCGCCGCGTGGTCACTTTCATAAACTCAGGAAAAGACACGCGGTCAACACAGACAGAAAAAAAAAAACAAAAAATAAGAGTACAAAAGGGCTCTCAAGCGCACCCGGTGCGCACTCATCACGCCAACGCCCATTGCATTGGAAATGGGCGAAAGCGTGTGCCAAGGGACAAAGGCGAGGGACAGAAAACCCAAACGCGAGAACATGCATGCATTAGCGACAGAGGAAGACCAAGCAGTTGCTTAGGGGACAACAAGCATGGGGCCTTCACCATAGAGGTCCTCATCTGAGACAGCTGCCATCTCCACACCAATAGGGCAAGGAATGTCCATCGTCTCGAGGGACATGCCAGGGTAGAAGTACAGGCTGGGCTCATCATGGAGAGCGCTCGAGACGTGCTGGCCGTGCTGAACAGGGCCACCGGCTGAGGGATGGCCAATAAAGGCGGCGTAGTGGCGCTGAGGACCAGTGTGCAGCTGACGGGCATCGGTATGCATACCGCGCTTCTGGGGCTCGGCCGGGTTGCTGGGAGTGGGTGCCTTGCGGTTGAGCTCAATGTGGGCCTTGAGAAGATCATCCGTGGCCAGGGCAGCGATGAGAGACAGCTCGCCGGCCATGACGGAGGAAGCAACGACGTGAGCCAAAGTGTCGGCGTTGGCACCGGTTTGTTCACGGTTGGCACCCTGGCAGCCAAGCATCTTGAGAGCAGCAGCCTGGGCGGGCAGGCTAGTACCACCACCAACCGTGCCGACCTCAATGGCGGGCATGGTCACCGACACGTGAAGGTCGTCGCCGTCCTTTTCGAGAATGGTCAGGCACTGAGAAGATTCAACCACCTGAGCGGGATCGTTGCCGGTGGCCAGGAAGACAGCCGCGACAATGTTGGCGGCATGCGCGTTGTAGCCACCCAAAGTACCAGCAATGGCAGAGCCGATGAGGTTCTTGTTGATGTTAACGGAGATCATGGCATCGGGGGTGGTCTTGAGAACAGAGCGGACAATGTCGTTGGGGATGAGGGCCTCCGCCACGACGGAGCGGCCGCGGCCGCTGACCCAGTTGATGGCAGCTGCCTTCTTATCCGAGCAGGCGTTGCCGGACATGGAAATGAGCTGAGCATCGGGGAAGTTTTCCTGGAGAAGGTTGACGGCCTTGTGACAACCCTTGGTGACCATGTTCATGCCCATGGCATCACCGCAGTGGCAAGCAAAGCGCACGTAGAGGTTGCGACCAGCGACCCAAGCATCGATGGACTGAAGACGACCAAAGCGAGTAGTGCTGTTAAAGGCCTCAGTGAGAGCAGCCTTGTTCTCGGGCTGCTCAATCCAGAGGCGGACTTGCGCGGCAGCCGAGGCACTGGGCAGACGGAGAAGGGGGGCACGGGTCATGCCGTTCTTGACAATAATGGCCTTGGCACCACCCGCCTTGGAGATGGCACGGCAGCCACGGTTGGTGCTGGCCACGAGGGCACCCTCAGTGGTGGCCATGGGCACACGGAAGGGCTGCTCGTTGATGACAAGGGGGCCCACGACGCCCACGGGGAGTGGAAGGTAGCCAATGACGGCTTCGCAGTTGGCACCCTCGATTGAGCCGTAAAAGTTTTGGTAATCAAAAGTATCGGCGGGAAGGTCCTTGAACGTCATTTGGCTGTCGTCCGAGCCCTTGCCTTCGAGGTGGAGGCAATCGGCGAGGTATGCACGTCGCACATTAACGGCACGATGGCAGTCACGCAGTTCCTAGAGAAAATTGATGGCGAAGAGGAGTGACATCGTTGAGCTGGTGCGACAAGAGGCGACGCAGACGGGTGGTGGTACAGGTGCAGGGGCAGGGGCAAGAGCGGAGCGGGGCGTGGCGCCTCACCTTTTCAAGGTTGTGGAGCTTGATATCACCGTTGTGCAGGGCTTGCAGCACGGCCTCATCAGTCATGTTGGCAAAGTCGGATGAGGCATCCATGCTGGTAGCGGCCGCCAAAGGGTGTTGGTCACGCGTGGTAGTTGCCACGTTGCGCTGGTGGGCCAAAAAGTTGGTGGCAGCGCGGTGCTGCTGCAGGTGGCGACGCACCGGGGCGCCGAGGCGCATGGCAGCGACACGAAGCGCGGCAGCCATTTTCGAGGTTGGTAGCTGTGTGAGGCGGCAGGCAAAGCTGATCCTTGGGTTCCGTCACGAGTGACCACCTCCAGCCACAGGACGAGTCGGCGTTCAGCAAGACCAACGAATCGTGAAAATGCCCACAGCAGACCGAGCCAGAAGGAGGGAGAGAGAGACAGAGAGAGAGAGAGAGAGAGAGCGTTGAAATGTTGAATGTGCAGTGTCGACGAACGAACGCGTGACTTTCTCGTTCTCTTTCTCTCTCTCTCGTTCTCTTTCTCTTTTGTTTTGAGTGTGTTTGCTGGGCTGTCCTTCAGATGGAATGGGGGGAATACCAAAGAAGGCCATATATGAACAAACACCTTACCATCATCACCTTACCTGACCTGACCTTACTTCCCCACGCGTTACGTTGCTTGTGGTTTGGGCCACGCGTGTGCGAGTGCGGGGTGTGGGTGTGGGACATCAAGTTTATTATGCCTTGGGAAGGGGTGTGGAGGTGTGGAAAGTGGTGATCAGCAGATTATGCGACGAGCTGCGAGAAAGGCAAGAGACGCCTCAACAAAGAGGTGGCGTGACATCGCACGCGACGCGATTCGCCACCAGACAAACGTATGTGTATCAAACGTCACACTTTAAACATATAAAAAGCGTGACGATCATTCCACTTGTTTTCGAAATATTTTCGCGGGGGTCGCGTGACTTTAACGGCGTTGAATCATCATGGTGGTGCGCACTAACATGAATTAGGCAATCGGATGATTTGTGTCGGAGTAGCGGAACATTGTCACTGCCTTGATTTGAAATCGGCCGAGCTGATGAAGCGTGTCTGTGTGAGTTGGTCGACCGTGCTGGACGAGAGAGTGCCGGTTACACTGACCAGATACATGGCAGCCAGAAGCCATGCATCTCGTGTCCCATGTACCAGGAGAGAGCCTGGACGGGCGCTGCCATTGATGTGGCGCCGAGACCACGCCCCTCAACGACTGACGCAGTTTATACTTTGTCGCCCCTGCGGAGTGGGAGGAGAGGTCAGCTGATCACCTGATGAACGAGCACATTCTGCGATATCCACAACAACAGGAACACCTCACATCACGTGATGTGGAAGGCGGGCTTCATCTGATATTATCTGACATTCAAGGTGCTGACATCTCTCCTGAAGAGTCTGGCTAAGTCTTGTCCGACGAAAAGGGGTCCATCGAACAACACACATGCACAACAGCTGTTCTAACGATTACACTATATCACACTTCAGACTCTAAGCATCCCGAGGCGTTGTGTCGCCTCGACTTTGCCCACGGGATTCTCCCCCTCCCAGCACCAAGTAAGCTTTAGTAAGCATGTAGGCTTGGAAAAAAATCTTTTACAAGCCTACAACGTTGTGCAAGCTTATCTTTTCAGTATTGTTTTTTTTTTACTTTGCGTGTTTTTTTCCCTATTATTATTCAAGCCTACATCGTTGTCTTAAAAAAACCCCCATCACTTAGAATTCAAATTAACTAGTTTTTGTCAGACTCGAGAAACAGCTGTCTCTAAGCCAAAAACACCTGCAAACGACTTTTGAAGAGTTGAGTTTTGCGCATCTGATCATGTAAAATTTTTTTTCTGGGCTTGATGTCTGAGACAAGTTATGGTTGTTTTATGCATGCGAGCTGCAAGGGGTAGTTGTCTCTGACTCATCTGTAACTCGAGAACGCGAACGAAATGAAAATGTCAGACTTTTTGGCAGTCGTGGTGGCAGCGTCGTGGCGCGTCACAGGAGTACCCTATCAAGTTCGGGTTTTTTTGGAGGCTGCGCGCACCTCACCAACGCTCGCTAACTCCATTCGTCAGAAAAACAAGTTACTAGGAATTTTGACTGCGCCTCACACATATAGTCACATGAGTCTCCATGGAGACGAAGTGGTCAACTTGGGCGAGGTCGTGAAATTTTTAGTCAACTTAGGAAGAGTTGACTGTATTTCATTCCAACCTACGCGACATGGGCGGCACAGAGAGCACCCCAGAACACCAAGACCACGACCGGCGCACCGTCGCCGCGTACACGCTGTACGGGTTTGGTTGTACACGCTGCTGCGCTTCGCCGGCCTTTGTGACCGGAGCACCAGCCCCAAGCTTCTGCGGAGCCTCCTGCGGCTCCAAACAGTTTGACGGCGGCGAAGGAGACGGAGACGGCGGTGGCGGCTCGCTGCTGTATGGCCCGTTCCGCCAGGATTTGGAAGCAGATCTCGAACGAGCGGCCGAAATAGCCAGGAATGATATCACCTGGTGCAGCCACATTTTCTGCAGCGGCTGCGACAGTACGGCCAAGGCGGCCGCCAGGCGCCTCAACGAGTCTTGGTGCGCCGAGTGGAACCGGGGCCGCCTCACCGGAAGCGGCCTGCAAGTGCAGGCAGTGGAGGAAGTTTACGGCTTCGGAAGATCACGCGCAACCTTCCTGCTTCTGCGCGTCATGAGTGCGTAGGCGTGCTTCCCCAGCGAGTCGCACGACACCCCTTGTTCCAGTGGTTTTAAATATTGCCAAGGCCCACGAAGAAGAACATGGTCGTAGTAATCCACTGGGCTAGCCTAGCCAGGGTAGCCCAGTGTCCTGGAGAACGTTTACCATGACCAACAAGTAGAGTTTGAACACACGAGCTTGATTTTTCTGAGTATTGCCACGTTGAATCGAATGCTCAGTTTTTATAGAAGGACGTTTACATTACTTCAAAAAAAGGGAAGGGCCTAATTGAGTTCCGCACGCCCCCGCCGCTAGAAGAAAGGTGGAGCCCAAGAAGTTGGAGACAAGCTAGAAGGATTACTTTGAACACACGAGCCTTATTTTTCTGGGTATAGCCAAGAAGAACCGAATACCCAGTTTTTATACAAGAAATAAAGACGAGGAAGTCTCGAAAAAAAAAAAAAAAAACGAAGCGCTCAGGAGAAGCGCTGCTCTGTTCTCAACCGCCACAACGCAGTGGCCCGCAGCCTTGTCCGCATTGCCGAGGAAGCAGGGGTGACGGCCAAGTTTGAGCCGCGGACCATCCCTCGCAAGCGGGAAATGAAAGGACCAGCCAAAGCAGCGTTCGACTTCGTGGCCATTGGCCGCACAAGCATCAGGTACGGGGACGTCACATTCTCCAGCAACGAGGCGCGGTCCAACCGCAAGTACATGCCAGAACAGTTGGTGCAAAGGGCGACGAGGGTGAAGCACAACAAGTACGGCCCCGTCATCGAGAAGATGCTCAAGGACGCCGGATACGTCGAACCAAGAGACAAGCACAAGTTGCAGCTGCAGGTGATGGCATTTGTCGAATCACGTTAGACCCTCGGCCATGCAACTTTATTATGGCCGGCGGCCCAGTCAAATGACCTTGTTTTTTTTACTATACATATATACTACGTATATATGGCCCCTATCTGCGGGGGGGTTCTAAGAACATTCATTGTGGCCTCTATATATGGCAGACACGCCCACGCGCGCGCGTAGGACTAGTATGGCACGACAGGGCAGCCGCGGGCAGTGCTGCCCAGTGTCTGCTGCCGCGCCTAACTTGGTTGTGTTTGATCCAAGTAGAGTACTTTGCACCAGACGCCTCTTGGGTGGCGCAGTACGGCGAGCTGCAGCCATCGTATATTGCCGAAACGTTGGACTACGAGGCGGCTACCAACAACACCAACATGACCATTGAATTTGCGGCGCTCAAGACAGCCTTTGGCCTGCGCCTCGCATCGTGTATGTGGGGACGAGCAGGCGCCGGGTCGTGTTCATGGCATACATGGCTCTGTGGCCAGGGCCACAAGACTAGTGCTCTCTCACATCACTCACAACGTGGCATTGTCGTGCACAGATGAAGCAGGTACGGGCGATGACGTCGGGGGGCAGTTTGACAAGGCCGGACTCGAGCTATCCGCCTTTATCCTTGCTAACCGGTACGTGAACCAAACTGAGGCACTGCGTCCTTGGTGGGACGAGGATGGGTGTTCTGCCGGCCATTTGACGTCTACGCTGGCTCGCGCTGGGCGGCACGAGTAGGGATGCCAACATCCAAAGGGCGCTGGTGCACGACATCAAGGACGTGGCCTGGGGCAATGGTGTCGACATTTATCACCAGTTTAGCGTGGTCGGGAAGTGTTCACGCTATGGCTGCTGGGGAGCGACCGAGTTTTACACAGATCCTCCGTCCCCCAAGGCCAAGGCCATTCAAGAGGTCCTCGGTAAGGCAGCTTCAGCAAGCGCCATCACATGCACTCACTCGCTCGTCTCGTGACAAGCCCAGGCTGATGGTGGTTCGTATGGATGTTGGGGCGGTCGCAACGGGGTTGTACCTTTTGATAGGTACCACTGCTGCCCTCCGGGCCGAAGCCGTAGCTCGACGAACTCCGGCCCGAGTGACTTGGTAGACGGGTGCAGCTTTCATGTTCTCACACACACATACACACACACACACAAAGTCGCACGGGCTGTGATTGCGTAATCCGAGTGCTGACGATATCATCATCATCACTGCTTTCTTGTTCTTCTAACGAAAACTTGGCAAGACAGGAGTGATACAAACTTCGGAATGCAGTTGGCGCAAGGGGTGAACATAAAAAATGGATTGGTGCTATCCTGGCGCCCTTGTGCATGTGGATCGTTTTCTGTCCTGGGTGGTACTGTATCACCCATGTCGCAATTCTGCACCACGGTGACGTGATATATGCCATTCAGATGCGCCGGGGTGTCGCAGGCGTGTGTTTTGGGGCTATTCGTGGTGCATGGCGAATGTGAGAGAGATCAGAGCGCATCAGACGCATCCTGATGTGCCCTCGCAGTGCAGGCCCGCGGGGTTGATTCGAGGGCCAAGGGCCGTCGGCAGTGGCATCAGATTATTCAGGGCGCCAGGGACAGCGCCATGGCCTCAGGGGCTGCAGCATAACATGCATATTCGTGGCTATGGAGTCCTCAAGAACTTTGACACACGAGTGGACGCGAGAATGGCGTCCAGTCAATTTGAGGGAAAGCAGAAGCAAGAGACAGCAAGGACCCCAGCCTTGCAGCAGCAAGCGGAGAAGAAGTAGAACCCTAAACCAGAACCATAGGAAGCAAAGGAACAAGAAGAACCACAAGAAGAAGAAAAAGAAGCAGAAGAAGAAGAAAAAACAATGTAAAGGTTTCCAGAATCATCGCCAGTTGGGCTAGCCAGGCCAGCCAGATTCGCAAGGCCTCCAAACCATTAATGACGAATTGAATGTCTTGTCGCACATCGCCGTCGCCACTGTCGCCCACCGCCGCCGTTTATGTGTCCCCAAGCCATGCATGTGGTGTTATCGACGTCAGCACACGCCTACAAAGGAAGCCCTTGGTGTTCTCATTGGCCGCCCGACGCTTCTCGACAGGTCAATGCATCGCCGAACTCGGCTGATAATGATGCTGATGACCACCATGCACTTGACAGCATCAGAATACCCCTCTCCGCGACCGTGCACCGCGTTGCCAATCGCTCTTGCCCCTGTATCACACCACGCGCGTGAGGGCGCCCGGCGCTGTGCACCACAAGACATGCAAGGCACTCACACACACGGACATCTCATCTACATCTTCCATCCTGCCCAAGCACCCACAACCGTCCCATGATCCAAACTTGTAAAGACATGCTTTTGTTTCACCCATTGAAGCTGCACCATGTTGTGGGTTCTGCCTCAGGAACTGCGACGGGGGTCGCTCTTGTGTATCACCCCTGTCCCCCTTTATGACTTCTGCGTTTGTCCTTAGGGAGCTTAGAAACCCACACACACCCACACGCACAAGAAAAAAAACCGAAAACGTAAACGTGTCGCCGCGTCTCTCTCTCACTCTCTCTCTCTCTCTGCTCTTGTTGTCGCACGGGCCACGATGAGAAGACACCCCCCCTTCACCTGGCTGCTGTTTGGGCCTGGTTGGCGGCCGTCCCGTCCCATGGATTCCCACCACCAGAGTCGGTCGGAGTCAGGCGCGCACTCCAGCCCCCACGCCTGCCCCATTGCAAGAAAATTTCACACACCAGATTGGAGACAGCAGCAGCAGCAGCAGCAGCAGCAGCAGCAGCAAACGGGACGACCACACACAAGCTCCAAGCTCCACCAACACTCTTGCCCCACCTCTACCACCTCTACCTCCCCAGGCATAACCGACCGATGCCAACAGGGATCAGAGAGACCTCATGTGTCTTCCCGGGGGTTTCAAGTGGCATTTTACATCAACGCGGTCAACCATCATCACACCTCCACCTCCCGCTCTCCCTGACCTGCACTGGCAATACCCCTCCACCTGCCCGTGTGTGTGTGAGAGAGAGAGTTTCAGGACATTGGGGCTTGCCCCTGTCCACACCGGTGACGCCCGCGTCGCCGTCACTGCCCTTCTCCGCGCCAAGGCCAACGACGCAACCACAGGTGCTTGCTCTAAACCCCCCATCCCCGACGAGCGCGCGCGCGTGCAAGCCTCCCCAAGCCCATCGTCCCCTTTTTTTTTCCCCTCTTCCTTCTTTCCTTTTTTTTGTTCCGTGGTCTCTCCAACCCCACGGGCATCACCTCCAGCCTGGCCGTACCGCGATCGCCTTACCCTTTTTTGCTCTCATTGTAGAGGCTAAACCCAAAAGTACGCGGCTTTGCACGCTGACTTGACTGCATTTCGCGCCGCCACCCCGCGCCCGCGCCCGCCTTTGCACCCGTCGCCATGTCCGCCTCGCCACCCGCGTCTGCACCTGCATCCGATGGCGTCGGTCCCCACGGTCCTCGGCCTGCTGCCTCCGTCGATGGCAGGCACAATGGCACATCTACCCCTGCCAGCCACGCAACACCACAGTCGGCAGCTCCCGGCTCCCCCTTGGCCCGCTCCCGCGTCAGCTTTAGCATCGTACGTTGGGCCCCGGCCAATCAGCCCCAGGGCTCCCACAAATCCCCATCCCCCGCCCCTCGCACCGCCTTATCGCTTGTTTCTCACCATAGCTGCCCGCTTGATGTCCACACCAGGGCGCCCCCGCTCAATCCACCGACCCGGCCCCACCCACCAAGCCGACCCCGCCGCCGCTGACAGGTCGTGAAGCCATCCAGCGCTATGGCAGCGATGACGGTCTCTCCCGTCACAACTCGTCCAGTTCCAATCGCCTCTACGAGCACCACCACCACTACCACCATCACCATCACCATTACTACGGCAGCGTCCCCAACTCGGCTCACTCAGGCCACCACAGCCCCGGAGGCCACCACAGCTCGGGCCATCACCTCAGCCACAGCCAAGGCCTGAGTCACAGTCACCACAGCCTACACAGCCTTCACAGCCACCATAGCCACCATCATCACGGTCACCACGGTCACCATGGGCATGGCCACCACGGCAGCCACGGCCATAGTCGTGGCCCAGGCCGCAACCACAGCCATAGCAGCCTGCACAGCATCCAGAGCCACCTTAGCTTTGGCTTTGGACGCCGCCGCCCCCCACACTCGGAAGAGGATTACGGCATTCGCCTCACCCAGCTCGTTCGCCTCATCGCTGATCGCCACGAGGATGGTGTCAATCATCTCAACCGCGACTTTCAAGGCCCCGAAGGCCTGGCCGCCCGCCTACACTCGGACCTCGAGCAAGGTATCCCCGGGACTGAGCAAGATCTCTGGCAGCGCCGTCACGCCTTTGGTGCCAATCAGACCCCACCCCCAGCCGCCAAAGGGCTTTTCCAGCTCATGTGGGACGCTGCCCAGGACCCCATCCTCTTTGTCCTGACCATTGCCGCCATCCTCTCCCTGTTCCTTGACGTTTACGTCAGCAACAAGCCGGACACGGGCTGGATCAAGGGTCTGGCTCTGCTCATCTCCGTCGCCATTGTCATCCTTGTCACCGCCATCAACGACTTGCAAAAGGAGCGTCAATTCCGCGAGCTCATGGAGAAGCAAGAATCCGGTCTCCAAGCCGACGTCATTCGCAACGGCGAACAAGTGCGCGTCAAGTACCAGGACCTCGTGGTGGGCGACATTGTGCAGATTCACGCTGGCCTTGTTCTGCCCGCCGACGGCGTCCTCTTCCGCGCTGACCACATCAAGTGTGATGAGTCGGCCCTCACGGGCGAGTCCCTGGACGTACCCAAGAGCCTCGAGGAAGACCCGTGGTTGTTGTCCGGCACCAGCGTCAAGCAGGGCTCGGGCACCATGATTGTGACCTGTGTGGGCCTCTTTTCCGAAGAGGGCATCATTCAAAAGCTCATCACCGGCGTGGGCGAAGAAGAATCAGACCGCTTGCTTGAACTTGACAACGCTCACACGCCAGCCCACGAGCGCCAGACGGATAGTCACCTCGCGCTGAGCACGCTCAACGAAACAACGTCTTCTCATGAGCAGGAACGCTCCAGCCTGGAGCCCAGCTCCAACAGCGACGGCGTCTCCAAGGCCCGGTCCGACAGTGAGAGCAGCAGCGACTACGAAGACGAGGGTCCCGACAAGAAAAAGGTGAGGCGTGTACCACCTCGTTGGTTTGCGCCAGCCACGTATGTGTGGTGGTCACCAAAAGAATGTGCAAGTAAAGATTTATTTTCACCCCTTTCCCGCACTCGGACATTGACACGCGTGCTTGTGTGATTCTCCGCCCTCGGTGCTCTCTAGTCAATTCTGCAAGCCAAGCTGCAGCGCATGGCCTTGCAGGTGGGCTACGCCGCCACAGCGGTAGCGCTTTTGACCCTCGTTGTCCTCGTCGTCTCCTTTTCCGTGCAATACTTTGGCACGGACGGCAACTCTTACTCGGCCGACGTCTGGTCTGATTACGTCGAGGTACGCGTGATTTGACGCCCGGATATTCGCTTGGCCCGCCACAACCCGCCTTGATCAGTAGCCACACTCTCACTGCAACGGCCAACGCCCGGTTCCAAACAATCCCGCAGTTTATCACGACAGCCATCGTGGTCCTGGTCGTGGGCATTCCGGAAGGCCTGCCCCTCGCCATTACCATCTCCATGGCTTACTCGGTCAAGCAGATGATGAACGACCACAACCTTGTGCGCGTACCTGCCTCCTGCGAGACCATGGGCAATGCTACGACCATCTGCTCCGACAAGACTGGCACCCTCACCACCAACCGCATGACGGTCGTCAAGGCCTGGATTGGCGGTCGTGTCTTCAACGAGATTGAGGACGCCCGTGACCTGCCAACTGACCTCATTGAACGACTCAAGGCCAGCATTGCCCTCAACAGCAGCCGCTCTGCCAACTACAGCATTGATCCCGAATCAGGCCTCCCCATCCAGGAGAACAACAAGACGGAATGCGCGTGCCTCAAGTTTGCCGACGACCTCAGCGACCGTCCGTACACGGCTTACCGCGAGGAGACGCCCGTGGAAGACTACGTCAAGGTGTACCCCTTTGATTCGGCTACCAAGCGCATGGAGACGGTGGTCCGCCTGCCCAGTGGCAAGTACCGCGTCTACGTCAAGGGTGCTTCGGAGATTATTCTCAGCTTTGCCACCGCCTACGACGTGGGCAACGACCAGACCAAGCCCCTCACGGCGGATGACCGTGCGGCACTGGAGAGGGACGTCATTGTGCGCTTTGCCGAGCAAGCGCTGCGCGTCATTTGCATCGCATACAAGGACTTTGACGAGGCGCAAGACTGGGAGCAGGAGGAAGAGTTGCTCACTGACCTCGTCGTTTCAGCCTTTGTTGGTATCCAGGACCCTGTCCGGCCCGAAGTGCCCGACGCCGTGGCCACGTGCCAGCGCGCGGGTGTGACCGTCCGGATGGTCACGGGTGACAACATGATTACCGCCCGCGCCATTGCCATCAACTGCGGCATCATCACCGAGCAAGACGATGGCGAAGGCGTCGTCATGGAGGGCCCCGACTTCCGCCGTCGCGTTGTGAAAGAGGATGGCTCGCTGGACTACGAAGAGATTCAGCGCATTGGCACCAAGCTCCGCGTCATGGGTCGCTGCTCGCCCTCGGACAAGTTCAACCTGGTCAAGGGGCTCATCAAGGCCGGCGAGGTTGTAGCCGTCACCGGTGATGGTACAAACGATGGCCCGGCCCTGGCCGAGGCCGATGTGGGTTTTTCCATGGGCATTGCCGGCACCGACGTTGCACGCCAGGCCTCCGACATTGTCATCACCGACGACAACTTTAGCTCGATTGTCAAGGCCATCTCTTGGGGCCGAAACGTCTATGACAGCATTTCCAAGTTTATCGTGTTCCAACTGACCGTCAACGTGGTGGCCCTCACCGTGGCCTTTGTGGGCGCCTGCGCCATTCGTGAATCACCCCTCCGCGCTGTTCAGCTGCTCTGGGTCAACCTCATCATGAACGTGTTTGCGGCTTTGGCCCTGGCCACTGAGCGCCCGACAGCCGAACTGCTCGAGCGTGCCCCCTATGGGCGCTCTCAGCCCCTGGTCTCGCGCATCATGATGCGCCAGATCCTCGGTCACGCCCTGTATCAGCTACCCGTCCTTCTCTTGCTCATCTTCTACGCGGACGAGATGTTTGACATCCAGAGTGGACGGCGCTATGACCTCACCGTGCAGCAGCGCGAGGACGAAATTTTGACACAGCACTACACGTTTATTTTCAACACCTTTGTGTGGATGCAAATTTTCAACGAGTTGAATGCTCGCGTGGTGAACGACAACCTGACCGTGCCCGGCCTGCCTCGCCTGCTGGGTAACTTTTGCCGGCCCTTTGTTGGCTTTTTCTCCAACCCCATCTTTGTGAGTGTGGTGCTGGGCACCATTGTGGCCCAGGTCCTGATTGTCCAGTATGGCGGTCTTGCCTTTGAGACAACACCTTTGGGTGGTACGCTGTGGGGTGCCTCGATTGCCTTTGGGGCGGGCTCCCTGATCTGGAACGTGGTGCTCCACTACATTTTCCCCTGGCACTGGATTCCAGCTTGGCTTGTTCCCGGCTCTTACCCAGATTTGGATCCGAACCGCTCCGCCGAAGTGGATAGCATTCAGGGTCCTCCCGACTCCCCGACCCCACGCCCTGAGGACTTTGTCACGGTGGCCCTGGACAGCCCGGACCTCGACCCCACCGTTCCGCATCACCATCACCACCACCACCACCACCACCCACATCACAGCCAGCATCGTAGCCCTGACCAACCATCGTCACAACAACAACAACAACAGACGCAGCCGCAAGAGCATGCGCACCCTGTTCGGGGCCTGGGCAGCACCTCCCGCATCATTCTCCCCCAGTCCATTAGCCAACAAGAGACCATCGTCTAAAGTGCAGCGCTTCATCCATTGTGGTGCGCTCCCCACGCCGAGCCCAGGCTGCCTCTTGCGCTTCGATCTTATCGACCTGACCTCTGATTGATAACAATAAAGAAGTAACTATTAAACGCTTGTCTATGCACATGAAGGGGGTTCCTTCGGGCCCGTCTGCGTTGACCCCCCAATGCCGTCGCGTTACCAGTGATTTGTTCTTGTTTTTGTTTTGTATTTGTTTTTTGTTCCATGGGGTTGAGTTTTTTCCTGCAGCAACCGCTGCCCCCCGTCCCCCGAGTTGATACCTCAGCAACCCCCTCTCTTTCTCTTTCTCTTTCTCTTTCTCTTTCTCTTTCTCTTTCTCTTTCTCTTTCTCTCCGCCCGGCACCCCCGTCACTTTCCAACGCCCGTTCTGTTGCAGCCAACTCCTCCCCTAAGAAACGCACACACACGAAATCAGAAAAAACGAAAACGTCAGACCGTTTGCTTTTTTTTCTTTTTTCGGTTTCTCTTTTTTTTTTTTTTCCGTTTTCTTCTCCATCAAGAGTTCATCGGCTTCATCGGAGCTTATCGGGGCTTATCGGGGCTTATCGGGGCTTATCGGGGCTTATCGGGGCTTATCGGGGCTCACTGTCAGGACCGGATACGTTGGGCGACATTGCATTTAGGAGGCATGAAGATCACGCCAGCTTTGCGCCGGTTGCGCGAGAGCAACGGGTCGGAGCGCACCCTGGTGGCGCTTAAGACTGCGTTGGTGTACGTGCGTAACCTGCTGGACCATCCCGATGACGACAAGTTTCGCAGCATCAATCTCGCCAACATGAATTTCCAGTCTCGCGTCTACCAGGTGGTGGGCGGTGAGGAAGTCATGGTACGCGCTCGTCCCTCTACCGGTTCACCCCTCTAAGTGGCTGGGACTCTCGTCCTGGCGCTTTCCTGCACCTTTGCATGCTCATCCTCGCCAATGCCACCCATCCAAGGCTGCGCTCGGCTTCGTCAAGGAGGGACCACGACTCGTCTTCAGCGGCGGTACGGCCGGCGCATCACAAGAGTCGCGCAAACCTGCATTGCTGGTCCTGCGTAGCTACCCCACCCATAGCATCCAAGCCCGGTGCTCATCCAGCTGTGTGGGACATTAGAACCACGCCAACACCATGATGATCTGCGTCAAGCAACTGGCCTGCTGCAAGCTGAAATCAACTCCCTCAACGTATGGTTGTTCACCACAGCTCGCTATGCCGACCAAGACGGTTGTGTGCCTTGATCTGACCCCTACGTCACCTCTACGTCTTTCCAACACATAGAGAGCAGCCGCCGCAGAGCGCGAGGGCCCGGCCCGACGCGAGGTCGGTCTTTTGTGCGCACGAATGTTTTTGCTGCTCTCCATGACAAGAAAAATTGTTCTTTTACGCCGTGTTCTCTAGACAATCAGCCGCCTCACCAGTTTGCAGCGCAAAATGCACGAATACGAAGTCAGCTCGCTCCTGTCCTGCCCCGCTTCTACTCATCTTTGCCCGGGACCCGATGCATCACGTGGCTGGGTGCTTGACTGACAGCCCGCCTCCTTCCTCTTGCTGACAGAGCCCGTCGCTGCAGGCAGAGGCAAGAGCATGCATTCCCATCACGACGCTGAAGGAGCGCGCCAGCAGCCGAGAGGATGTGGCCGAGCGGTCTGTTTCCTTTTCTGCTCCACCTGTGGCCTCGCCCGGGTTCTCCAAAGCTCATTTCACTCACATTGTTTGGAACGCTCCAAGGTCGGAACGTGATCGGCTGCTGCTTGAGCTGCTTGCTTGGTTCAAGAACGAATTCTTCACCTGGGTCAATGCTTTGCCTTGCGCCAATTGCAACGGCGAGACGCACGTCGAAGGGGGGGTAGCACCCACGGATGATGATTTACGCTGGGGCGCACGTACGTCTTTTCTGCGGGGTTCGTGCGTCATAAGCGAGTGCCCCTCGTGTCCTCACAATCAGTGATACGGGTTCCGGGCAGATCGCGTCGAGCTTCATCGATGCAAGACGTGCGGGTTTGCCAACCGCTTCCCGCGCTATAACCATCCGGGCAAACTGCTGCAATCTCGCCGTGGTCGTTGCGGAGAATGGGCCAACTGTTTCGTCCTATGTGCTCGTGCGCTGAGGTTGGCCCGTTGCCCTCTTGCCTTTCAGTTGCGCTGCGCGCGCTCAGCAAGCCTTCAAACCGTGATTTTTCATGCCGCACCGTCTTGTTGCATTGCAGTTTTGAAACGCGTTACATTTTCGATTACACGGACCACGTCTGGGCGGAGGTGTACAGCGACGCACAAGGTCGTTGGCTTCATTGTGATCCATGCGAGAATGCATGTGATACGCCGCGCATGTACGAGACGGGCTGGGGTAAGAACCGCAAGCTGGGCTGCTGCTTAACTCAAGACATCAGAGCATTTGGTTGATCGCGGCCGCATTCACAGCTCTTGTCTGCATACAACGGGCCCACACTACGTGCAGGCAAAAAGCTATCGTATATCTTTGCTTTTACGTACGAGGAGGTGGCCGACGTTATCTGGCGGTACAGCGGAACGCGCGGCGAGACGCTTGAGCGACGAACTCAAGTGGCCGAAGACTGGCTCCGCGAAACCCTGCACTTTATCAACACTCAGGTACATTGCACTCGGCCGTGTCTCTCTCTTTCAAAAGCACGTACAGGCAGTCTGATGCATCTTTGCGGTACTACCCAGCTGCAAGGCCGACTCTCCCCAAGCCGGCGCCAAGAGCTGGAAGCTCGAAGGCAAGCCGAGCAGGTTGAGCTAGACGAGGATGTGCGCCGTGAGCTGGCTGCTCAAGAACTGCAAGGTCGACAAAGTGGTGAAGAGGCTTGGCGTCGGCAGCGTGGAGAGCTTGGTGCAGCTGCACCGGCAGCGGCTGCCGTAGCATCGCAGCCGCTGGATGTCGTCTTGGAGCAAGAACAGAATGCTGCTGCCCACGCTACCTCAGCTGAGCCCCTGGCCAGCGCCGTGTCCCGCGTGGACAGCTCGGCTGTTGACGAGGAAGCCGCTGAGGAAAACCCTTTTGCCGCTTTGCTCAAGTGACAGTCGCTCCATTGCCAACAGCCCAGACACGTCCCCTTCCTGTTGACCTGGACTTCAACTGAGGGTGCTTGTGTGTTGTACAGTACACTCTTATTTTTTATCCCGAGACAACATGCAATTGAAAATAGAACAGCCAAGGGTCACTTTGCCTGCAAGGCCCTCATCTTGAACAAACGGAAAACTCCGCGCCACCCTTGTGGCCCAAGAATGGCGTACGGCTGACGTGGCAAGTACACACAAGCATTGCAGACCAAGGTTTTAATCTTGAAACTCGCCATCAAAAGACGTAAAGCCTGCCAAGCTGAACGCGGCGTAGAACCGCTTTTGCGGTAGTTGCTGGCACCAATTCCACGCCGAAGTGAGGCGCCCATCGATACAGGAACCCGCGTCGTAAAAGTTGTCGGCTCCTGAGCCATCAAAGCCTTTGGAAAAGAAGTCGTGGCAGATGGTCTTTTGCAGCGTCTCCACGTTGCCATACGTCGACTCGATCCAGGTTTGCACGTCGCGCTTCTCGGCCAAACCAGGCAAGGCCGCCAACGTATGGGCAATGGGGCCGAGAATTTTGGCCACCTGCGTATACTTGTCGATGAAAATGAGAGCGTTGGGCACGTTGTTGTCGCCCAAGTGAATCACCGAACTGCCGATCCAGGTGCCCAGCTCGGCCTGGGTCTGCTGAAGAATAGCACGCTACAGGAGAAGAGCATGAAAACAAGAACTCGTGAATACACTTGACGAGATAGAGCGGCCAAGGCTGCTATCCACAGCAGATGACGAGCCACCAAAACAAACGCTTGACATATGAAACATGCCGCCCCTACCATGGCAGCTTCAATACGAGGTGCGCGTTTTTGCCGCTGGTGTCCCTGTCCCGTGTCAACAAGCTTGTAGCTGGAGAGAGGAGGAACAAAAAAAAGGGGAGATGATGAGATGGCCTCTTGCAGCGGCTGAGGTGCTTGCTTGCACCGCGTGAGAAGAACGCCGTGAGAACGGGTTGGCTTTGGACAACCAACCTGCGCGGATCGAGCAAGTCCTGTTCAGCCAGGTGCCATAGGCGAAAGAAGTCATCCAGGATCTATACGCGAGTTGTCAGCAATGCGTGTTAGAGCCCGCCACGCAAGAGCCGCCTCTAGACCGGACAGACAATGTCCACACACGTGAACAGACCTTGCTCCACAACGCCAGAGTTTGATAAACGTAATGGTATTGATGCTGGTGTGAATGTGTCAGCCGAGCTGAACCCTGGCCCGCTGCAATGCTGAGGTCAAACCTGATGGTATGGATTCAAAGAGACACCAGAATTAAGCGTTGACGCAAGTCCCACAAGAGCACCATTCGTGCACACAGCAAAGACAGAGGCAATAGCCAAGTATTGTTGTGAGAGCGCAGGCTCAAACCAAATGCTTACGATTTCTCAATGTTCTCCGGGTCAAAGAAGCGGCGCAAGAAGCCCAGCATACGATCCACGGGAAAGCGATTGACACGCAAAAAGCTGTTGTTGTCGGACATGGAGTATAGACACCACTTGATGTCATCCTTAAACTTGCTAGAGCCACCTGCATACTTGCGAGCGATGCGCTCCTGAGCACTTTCTTTGGCCTTGATTTCTTGTTGAATCTGATGCCGCGGCTTGCCTGAAAGTTGCGTGCGATGCAGCATCAGAGCAAGTGCAGGCCCAAGCGAGTTGTCACCGGATGGTGATCAAGATTAGCGCGGGACTGGACTCAGAGTAGGACGACGCCCACGCCCGTGTGTGATTTCAAAGGCACACAATCCAGGGTCGAACCTTCAGGAAGAATCTCCATTGTGGCTGTCTTGAGATCCTTTTCCAGGAGCACGTCAGCCACACCGTGACTATCTAGCCAGCTGTAGACGGTCTCGATATCCTTGATGGGTTGCATCTCAAAGCAATCTTGCACCTGCAGCCGACCATAATTGAACAACCAAGATGAGCAAGCTGGTCCGATTCAAGCCCACTGGGACGCAAGTACAGCTGCAAGCGACCACCACACAGCAGCGAACCTCGGGCGAGGCAAAATCTTGCAAAAGGTGGATCAATTTGCCGTACTGTGTACGCATGAGCTCTGTAGACGAGATGTTGTGAGCAACAGCAGCACGTCGCAGCGGGGCTCCAGCCGAGCGTCTAAAAACAAAAGCGTGGTCCATGCGCTCAATAGGGGCAGGTGGGCTTTTTTGTGGACTTACCCGGGTTCATGATCTTGTAACGACGCACATATTCCAGGCTGCCGGCATAAAACTCGGCATAGCGCGCAAAGCTCTGTTCCTTGGTTAACTTGACGCCGACGTCGTAGTCTATGTCCACGTGCACAAAATAGGATTTGAGCAGGCGATCAGGTTTCTGCCGACCCGGCAATCCTGAGAGGAGATGGGACTGACTCTTGGCCAGAGCGATGCCTGTCAAAAAGGAGGTGATCTCTGTGGCAATCGCGCGAAGGCGGCGCGCAGGCTTGTTAAGCTCTGGCTGATCCACAACATCCGTGTACGAAGAGATGGCCAGCGCGGCCAACACGCAGCGCAACTATTTCAAAACGTAGAGGACCCACGCAATGAGTGGCGGGCGTAGCACGGGCCAATCGAGGGAAATGGGTCATAAGAAGAGGTCGAACCGTGGAGCGTTGCTGGTGCTTCAGGCGAACGGGAATGTGCTTCGCTCGTTCAACAAACCACTAAAAGTGCAAAAGGGGGAATCGAGGTCGCTGAGTACATCGTTGTTGGAAATGGAACCTGAACAAACCCAATCTCCTCCCAGTCTACGGCAGAGATGCAGCACGCAGTCTGACCTCGG
Organism: Monosiga brevicollis MX1; assembly: GCF_000002865.3. NCBI lineage: Eukaryota > Choanoflagellata > Craspedida > Salpingoecidae > Monosiga > Monosiga brevicollis. The sequence continues at coordinate 827,640 of NW_001865049.1, forward strand.
GGCTGTTACGCTCGAGCTGGAGAAGTTGAAACGAGTCCAGTTCTGTCTCCTGTATCGTCCCAAAACGCATGCATGGGAGTGAAAGAGGGGGGTTCTTGAGCGAGCTGATGTGACCCTTTGGGCTGTTGTTTGTTTTGAGGACCACTGTGTCATGTTGGCGTGCAGCATGCTCACGTCCGATGAGCCAGCATTTTGCATGGGTGAATATCGGATGATATTATGAACAAACCTTGCGAGACTGGTCATTCCCTTCGACGGCTTGATCGTGAATGACCGCAGCCGAAACCAGCTGGCGCGGCGCAACTGTGGCTGGTTTTCGCTCATAAGAGTGGCCGGCCCGCCGCCCTAAGATGTGCGTGGGCAAGGCATGAACAAACGCGTACCAGCAAGAGGACGGCTGGGTCTGATGACAAGTCAAACCTTTTCGGTGCAGGGATTGAAAGCATTGTGGGCAATATTCATCCTGGCACTCGTGGCATTCCAGCGTGGCGGGGCGCTCCTAAGACAGACTTTATGAGACGGGTGCAAACCGTGACTTTAGCGAGGGCCAAATATAGAGGTACCTCGCATTCAATGCAGTAGCCCGGAGTATGGTCCTCGTCTTCGTCCGACTCGTGCCCTTGCTGTGCGCTGGCATTGCCGGCGTCTGCAGCTGGGTCCTGGTTCGCTGGCTCTCCGGCGTCTGCAGGGTCGGCGGCCAGGAGTGAAGCCAGCTTATGGCCGGGACGCGGCGGGCCTTCGGGCTCCTGTTCATCATCGGAGCTTGCGCTTGGTGGAGCGGGTGGGGCGGTGGCGGATTTGCCAGAATCACTGGATTCACTGGCGCGGGTGGAGGCAGGGGTGGACCCCGACCCATTTGCAGGCGGTGGCACTTCCGGCTCGTTCTGGCTCGTCTGGGAGGTCATGGCTGCGGGGTTGGGATATACGCGCCAGGAGTTGGTCGCAGAGGTGTCCGGTGGGCAGATTGGAGTGCCCAGTAGCTTGGGCTTTTTGGTATGTTGGCCCTTGTGGCTACTAGATGCGCTGCCGTGGCGGTGTTCCTCGTGGTCGTCGTTGTCGTGGTGGTGACGCTTGTGCTTCTTTTGCTTCTTCTCGGCCTTTTCGGCCTTTCTCCTGGCCTTTTTCTTGCGCTTCTTCTCCTTCTTCTCCCAGCGTTTCACTTGAGCCAACGTCTGGGCCTGCTGCTCACGGTCCTGGCCCCGGCTGCTGTCGTCGTGTGATTGCGAGGGACGGCGGGAGTGCGTGTGGGAGTGACGGTGCGAGTGCTGGGAAGCAGAGGCGACTGCTGAGGCTCGGGAAGCTTCGGTTTCATGGAACTTGAGGCGCTGCTTGTCCGAAGAGCTGCTCCAAGAGCGTGCAGAGATGGGCGGCATGGGGCTCCACGCCCTAAGGCATGCGAGCTTTCAGCCCACGCCTGGGATGCACGGCCTGCCTCCTTGGCGACGCAGAAGCGAGACGTAGAAAGGCAAAGTTGTAATCTAGCCCACACCGCAACGAGTCAAAAAGGCAGCAAGTGACCAAAGCACCAAAGCACCAAAGCAGCTAGGCACCAAAGCAGCAAAATAGCAAGACAGCAAGTCACCAAAGCAGCAGGACAGCAAGACAGCAAGACAGCCAAGCAGCAAGACAGCCAGAGGTCCGAGCCCACCGCCGCTGCCCTGAAGAAGAAGCAACAGCAGCAGCTCCACTTACTCACGAACAGGTGCTTAGTGAAACTGTGCCATATATCACACTTTGTTGATTGGTTTTGGAACCACGTTCACTGGTTTCGTCAGTTGAGCGCACTGGTGCAAAGTTGATTGGTATCCTCTTAAGTTGAATTGGTTGTGTAAGGGAAATTTGTATTGTTGGGCACCAACTTTTGACCCGAGTTTGATAGTGTTACACCCATAACGCACAAACAGACCGGAACAAGCGGCGGGCTCTGTCAAATGGCAGCGCCGAGCCCATCGACAAGGGAGTAGAGGATCCACTTGGCCCAGGCATGAGCCCGCAGGTCTTCATGGCCGTGCGACTCGACTTGAAAACAGGTCTACCGTTCAAGGAGGGGGCGGTGGAAAACAACGTCAATCACAACAGCTGTTGTGACCAGCTCCTTTTTGTTGTCCAACACCACACACTGACAGACGTTCTCTCTCTCTGTCTTTTCCTTTGTGTCTTTGCTCTTTATTTCTCTCTCTCTCAAACTTAAGCTCTCTCTCTCTGTCTCTCTCTCTCAAACCCTCTCTCTTCAACTCTCTCTCAAACCCTCTCTCTTCAACTCTCTCTCAACTCTCTTCAACTCTCTCTCTCTTTCTCTCTCTCTCTGTCTCTCTCTCTCTCTTCAACTCTCTCTCTCTCTCTCTTCTCTCTCTTTGTGCCTTTGGAGGAGGGACGTGTGTTGTGCAGTGGTGAACTACTGTCCCTGGGACCTGACCGACTCGGCCTCAGACCCCTTGGCCGCCTTTTTGTTGTATCCCTGCTCTGTGGCTTGCTGGCTGGAGGGGAGCTGTGCTTGGTGTGCATACGCGTGCGCGGGTGCAGGCATTCAAGCTTTTAGTCTGTGACCAAACCAACACGTTTTCAGTTTTGACTCTTCCCTTGTCTCCTCAAAGCCGTCCGTTGCAACCAGCATCATGCCGGAAGAAGTGAGCAAGGAAGACCGCGATCGCGTTTTTGCCAAGCTGCGCGCCAAGGCCGCGAACAAGGTTGGTGCTTGACGGGTGTTCCAGCCGCAACTCGTAAGCCTGATCTGCCTGGCTAACCTTTCACCCCTTCTGTCCAAAGGTGTGCTTTGATTGTGCCGCCAAGAACCCGACCTGGACGTCCATTCCCTATGGTACGTGCGTTCGTGCAACCGGGCGGGGAAGCTGTCATGAGCAGGACCCTGATGTGTGCTGGTGAAACACCGTTGTCTCCCGCAGGCATCTTCCTCTGCTTCAACTGCTCGGGCGTACACCGCAGCCTTGGCGTGCACTTGTCATTTGTCCGAAGCTGTGGACTAGACTCGTGGACGCTGGATCAGCTGCGTCACATGCAGGTGTCTGGCAACGCCAAGGCCAAGGCGTTCTTTCAAAGCCACGGCGTTGACTCGCAGGTGAGTCACGTGCAGGGACGCAAAGCCTGCTGTGGTCGCTATGCAGATGACGCATCTTCATCGCGCGCCCTGTGGTCTACACCTTGTTTAGGATCCCCGCGTCAAGTACAACAGCCGCGCCGCCACCCTGTACCGTCAGCAGGTGCAGCGCGATGCTGAAACATTGCAGCGTCAGCTCAAGGATGAGTTGTTTGAGCCCGAAACAGCCGAAGGTGCGGGCAAGGACGAGGTCGATTTCTTTGATGACAAACACGATGCCGTGATGGGTACCCAGGGTGGCGCAAAGCTCTCCAGCTTCACCCCTGCTGACCACTCTGGTGCGTCCACCTTCAAGCTTGCCGAAGCCGATGGTGCCAGCGGCGCCGCCACGGCCAGTACTTCTACCCGAAAACCTTCAGGTCTGGGCGCCAAGAAGGGCCTGGGGGCTGGCAAAAAAGGTGGCCTCGGAGCCAAGAAGAAGGGCGGCCTGGGCGCCAAGAAGGTCAACAAGGAAAGCTTCAGTGCGGCTGAGAGCCGTGTCATTCAGAGCGAGGAGGAAGCTGCCAAACAAGCCGCTGAGCCTAGCCAGCAAGAGGCCGAAGTGTCCCTCTCCACCCGCCTCGTTTATCAGGAGCGCCAGGTGACCAAGATGGACAGTGCAAAGCGTGAGCAGGCCGAACGCTTGGGCATGGGCTTTGGTGCCGGTCGCACATCCAACGTACACTCGCACTCCTCCAAGACCACCATGAAGGTGATTGAGCAAACGGGACAGGCCGCGCCGGCTCAAAAAACGTAAGCATGCCGTGTCTTTGCGTCGTTTTCCGCGTCGCCTCGAGTGCTTGTCTCCCCCTCGTCCTCACATCTGTCTGGCCTGCGTGCAACAGGGGTTTTCTGGATGCGGAACCCAGCTCCCGGTATGGTGCGAGTGGCCTCGGTGGCTTGGAGCGAGAGCTAGGCTCAACCTCTATTTCTCGTGAGACGGACGATTTCTTTTCCAACTTTGAACAACCCCGGTAGGCGCGACGCGCACTCATACCCGTGCCTGCCCACCGGTTGGGGAGGGCCTGGGTGTTGGAGGGTCATTGGCCCGTTGCATGGCACTGTGGAACGATGGCTCCCACCCCGTCCGCACGCACAACCCCTCCAACAAAAGCCACGCATGGTTGCTGAGGGATTTTGTATGAGTGAAGCTGCACGGAGATGTCAGCGTGTTGGCTAGTGGACTGAGTGATGAGGAGCAGCAGGGCAAGGTCATCATTTTTGACAAACGCCACCCCACCCCATCCTCGCTTGATTCATGAAGGACAATCGACTTTTTTTTTTTTTTTCCACTGGCTGTTTGGGCTGTTTCTTTCTGGGCATCTGAACATGCATCTTGTTTGTTTTGGTCGCGTCTTGGTTGTCTGGTGGCTCCGAACCGCGCGCGCCTGGCTGCAAGTTGGGCAGGGGGTTGGGGGATTGACACAAGAAACGGGTCTTCTCTGGCGAGCGTGACTTGTTGTGACGAGGCACCAAAGCGGCCTTATTTGCAGTTTGCTCGGAAGCCTGTCTACCACGACCATCCTTGACGCCCACCTTTTTGTTTGTGTCCCACCAGGCACGAGGAGCGCAAAACGCCAGCACGCACTGCTGCTAGTAAACCCACCTCTTCGGCTCCCCCGCGTCGGGTCACGCCCGCTGCCGCACCATTGTCTGACGTGGACGGTGGGGATACAACGCGTTTCGCGAGCAGCAAAAGCATCTCATCGGACCAGTTTTTCAATCGTGCAGAGGTACGCGTGTGGAGGCTTGGCATGACTCTTGTTTTGTGGGCTTGTGTCGCGTGCAATTGAATGTTGGCCTCACCTGCCGATGTAGACGCCCGAAGAGAGCCAGCAACGTTTGGACCGTTTTTCCGGGGCCGGCGGCATCAGCTCGGACGCCTACTTTAATCGACCAGACAGTACCAAGCCCCGCCGCGTGGACAAGCTGCAAATGTTTGCCAGCAACATGGCTGACAAGCTCCGTGATATGCGACACTAAACCCAAATGGGGTTGTTTTGTGGCTGACCCTGGTGTCTTTAAACTGTGCCCTTGACAAGGTTGCTGCGTTTGGGATTCTTTTGTTTCAAGCACCCACCTGTTCATAAATGGCAAGCCCACACCCTTTTCCGTACAGGCCCCGCAATTGAAGAAGTCGTGTATCCGTGTCATGCATGATCAGGGGCTTTTCATCATCAATCATCCAATTAAGCTAGCTACACGACACAGGTAGCTGGCATCTCAACGACACAAGATCATTTTCATCAATCACAACACTTGAGAACAACTGGGGTTAAGGCTAGGGGGCTAAATAGGGCTAAGGGACGAGAACGCATCGTTTAAAAGAGGCTGTTAAAAAAAGGAAAGGGGGGGTGGGGAAGTACATGGGGAAAAGGGCATCAAGCCAAGACTCAAAAGCACACACGGCGTGGACAAGAATAGAGGCTGCCTAGTATGCAGAGCTGCTTTGCGGGCGAAGAGAGGGCTTCAATCGCGGACGGCCAAGTTGGCGTCTGAGGTTGCCTGTTTCAGGAGGGGCCAGAGGATGCGCTCGAATTTGCGACGATAGGAGCGATCGTCATGACGCTCGCAGCGGCTGAGAAGGGTGTCTCGCATGGAGGCCATGTCAAACTTGCGAGCCACGAAGACTTGCCGGGCTTCACCCCAAATCCACTCGGTCATGAGCACGTCACCAAAGGCTGCGGCAAAGTGGAGAGGCGTCCACTTGTCCTTGTTCAGGCGGGTCAGATCCACTTCACTGTGGGCCTGCAGGCACTGAAGCATCTTGAGGCTGCCGCTCCAAGCCGCAAAGTGGGCAGGCGTGTTTTGCAACTATAAAGTCGAAGCGGGGAATCGGTAAGCTGACTGTGGCGTTATATGCATGATCATGATCTGCTGGGGCACAATGCATGGGCCATGAACGAATTTGCAGCTTACGTCTTTGTCGGCGAGATTCTGATCAGCACCGTGGCGCAAGAGAACTTCGGCGTGGCCCAAGAGGGCGTTGCAGCAGGCATGGTGCAGGAGGGTGCGCCCGAGCTCATCAAGGTGATTGATGATGGCGGGCTTGCAAATGAAATCAAGCGGTTCGAGCAAGCGCTCGAGCTCTTCGGCGGTGCCCTCCACAATGATGGTTTTGAGCTGACGGTGTGTCTCGAGCGCACGGTGGCGCTCGAGGCCCTGAAAACTGTCGATGGTTACGTCACCAAAGAACTTGGAGCGCTTGCGGGTGGGGCGGCCATCGCAGGATGGGGAGGCCGGAGCGCCGTAGCTGAGGCTGCCGCCGCTCGCCAGGGGTCCGCTGAGGGTGGGTGAGCTCAGGGTCGGGGACGAGCAGCCCAGACTAGAGCTTGTTGAGGAAGCCAGCGAGGCAGAGGAAGCAAACTGCATCAAATCGGATGAATTCCAATTGACAGGCAGGGCTTTGCGTGATCTGTGCATGATGGCGATGGGGTAGCAAATGGCTGGCCAAACACGACAACTCGAGCGAATTGTGGCCAATGGTCAACGAACAAGTCGGAGCCGGCTGGGCAGAAAATGACAATCGGGGGAGATGGGACGCCCGGCGTATGTTCAACGCGTCGAGACCGTTTGGGGGTTGGGGCAGACGGCGGCAAGCAATGTTGACGTCGGGGTTGGGCAGTGGGCGTTGACAGAGAAGGAACGTGCGGTTGGGGCGCTATCACAGCTGCAACCAACACGGGCAGCCGATATAGGGCTGGATGGTTCAGCCTTGTCGTAAGGAAGCGGTCGGTTCGTCGGAACTGACCCGTCAGCCACAGGTTGGGCGCAGGAATCAAAACACAGAACAGGTAGAGAAGGAGACGAAATCGCCGGGTTGGTCTGAATGTGAAAAATGACCACCTCGCCCTCTCTCGCCCTCTCTCTCTCTCTCTCTCTCTCTCTCTCTCTCTCTCTCTCTCTCTCTCTCCCTCTATTGTGCGCGCTTTCCACTTCTTACCCTGGTATGGGGAGTGGCCGCAAGGTCCTGATGCGAGCTACACCTGCAGCATAACGTACGTATGTGTGGTGGCAGAAAGCCAAGAGACATTCTCGCGCACGAAAAGGGGGTGCTATGGAGCCGACCCATACCAAGGTGTCAACCGTGTGGGTACTGGGACTCGGGCTTTGTTTAGGAGAGTCGGGTGGCGACGCAATGGTGGTTTGTTGGAGTGGGTTTGAGTGTCGGACTTGGGCGGACATCCTGTGCCATTCGCGTCGTTGTTTTGGGAGCAAAGAGCGTGACCTTCTTCTGGTCGAGGACCGGCCATGAGTGCCATTCTCGCATGCTCTGCATCACTGGTCCTGGTCGTAGTTTTCCTTTTCGCCTCGGGAGCAAAGAGCGTGACCTTTTTCTGGTCGAGGACCGGCCAGCTGCCTCGGTTCACGAGTGATTGGGACTGATGACTCCTGCCAGTCTTCCATTCCAAACCCAAACCTCATCCACACTACGACCAGAACGAAACCAAGGCAGGAGGCGACACGTCCCCGCGAGTTGGACGCATACACTTCTGTACAACAACGCACACAAGTCACACCAAGCGCGTGCATGGGACAACGAGAAACCATCACGTAAAGGCGTAAAGGTGAAAATCATCATGATGGGTGGAGATGAGGTGGTTGGCGTGGGCAGAGGATCAAGGCACATGTTTGGACTCTTGCCCATGGTATGGGGGGAAACATGATACGAAGTTGGGGCAGAATGATGGGGATGCACGGGTTTGTGTGGGACATCTTTGTAACCACCTGCGACATTCCATTCTCCACTTCACACACCACCACCAGCGCATGAAGTGGGTTGTGTGTCTTTACAACACAACAATCGATTGTCAATGGTCTCGCTTTCGGGACCAGGACAGACCCCGCTTTTTGATTCGCACCAAAAGAACCTAGCTACGCAACTCTTGCTGCTTGCGCTCGAGTTGCGACGCTTTGTCATCATCGCTATTGGGCAGGGACGACTCCACTGTGAACTGGAGCGGAGGAGGCGGGGAGGTGCATCGAATCGGGTTTGGTTACCAAGTCTGTGAACACAGTCATGAAGACAAACGGCAGCCCTGCCGGCCAGCGTGAAAATTCACGTGTCGATCATCTCAAGGTCTCAAGCCGCCAACGCACTTCAAAACGCATTGGATTCCAATGTACCCAACTGCACCTGACCACTTCAGCTACGTGATGACGGGTCCAGCCTGCTGTAATCACTATACGTCACCGACTTGTCTGGTCAGGGCCGAAAGCGCGCGTCAACAGCAGCAAGAGATCCGACCGAGCGAGACGTGATACACAAAATGGACATGCCCCTCAACCCGCAAAAACAACGTGTCGAGCGCCCCAACCCTTTTTGGCCCTTTTGTCAGCAGTCCTTCATTCGGCAGGCGTGACGACTCGCGTTTCTGGCTTTTCTTTTTCTTCCCTTTGCCTGCCGCTCACGCCAGATGAACATGTAAGCAGACTGCTCCTCCTTTTCGTGCCGTTTTCACGTGCCGGCAGTTCCAACGACAACGCCCAAAACAATATCTTGCACAGTGCGAAACAGTATATAACAACAGTAGATGACAACACTATAAAGCAACAACAAAATTTAATTCAGCACACACGAAAATGCACACGTCTGAGAAGAGGGTAAACACCTGTTGCCAACATGTCATACTCTTGGAGGGACACACCGTGTGACAGCAAGCGACTTGCTCTCATCACCAGCACACACACACACACACACACACACACACACACACACACACACACACACACACACACACACGTGGTCGCCTTCGAAGACGAGACGGCAGCCGGCTCTGATCGCCCCGTGAGCGCTTGGTGTTGACGCTTTGAGGGGGGAGGAATCGAAAGGCGTGGTATCACGCACACAAAGATATCATGTTTCCCTGGCTGGCAGGGCGAAAGAAGAATAGTGCCGCGTGTTTCGGTGCTGCAAAGCCGCCCATGGCGACCACGAGCGCAGCTCAGCCTCCGCTCCCCGGACCGGGCGGCCCACAGGGGCTGAGCCACCAGCCACCGCCGACAACGACCATGCCCCACCACCCCGGCATCATGCCACCTGGACCCATGCAGCACCAGATGCACCAGCAACAACAGCACATGCAGATGCAGATGCAGCACATGCACCAGATGCAGATGCAGATGCAGCACATGCACCAGATGCAGCAGATGCAGCAACACATGCACCAGATGCAACACATGCACCAGATGCAGCACCCCATGCACATGCAAGCTATGACACCTCCCGGCCTTCCTGGTGGACCCGTCATGTCTCAGTCACGGAATCAAGGCCAACCGATGCCCTGGCACAACTTGCCACCAGCGGGTGAGCCCGGAAGCGCCCGTGGTCGCGGTCGCGGTCGCGGTCGTGGGCATGGTCGAGGTCGCGGTCGCAGTCGTGAATCAGCCGGCAGCCCTGGTCACGGTGGCGCCACTCCCACGATGAACCCCACCAATGAGAACCCGGTTGAGCACACACCCCTCCAGTCCCAGTCCCCCACAGCTGTGCCTTCTGCACCCGCCAACAATCCTGTCAGCCCCGAAGCTCCCAGTCATAGCGGCACTGAGAGTGAGGTGTGTCATGCAACAAAGGACTTTTTTTTTTTGTTTTGTTGTTTGCAAGTGATTCTTGAGCCTGCATTCTCACCCAAGCTGGTCGTGACCCAGGAGGAGCAAGACACAACCAACACCAAGCCCGTGGTATGGGCCTACAGCGCAGAGGAGATCGAAGCCTGGCGCGCCGAACGCCGTCGGTACGCCGCCCGCGCCCCCCTTTTGAGACATGGACGCCGCCGCTTTGGCTCTCGCTCGCAAAGACCAGCCGGCTAAATGCCTGCTGATGAGAGAGCAAACGCTGAGCCTCCTTTGTCCCTTTTGCTCAGTCAATATCCCACCGCCGCTAACCTGGCCCGCAAGCAGCAAGAGGCCTCGGAAAAGGTCAAACAAGGCATTGCGGCTGAATCAGAATCATTCAGGTCGGAACCTCAACCCCGTGCATTGCCTCAATTTCAAACTGAACTGACGACTCGCCTTGCCTATCCTCCCTCATCTCATGCGCACAGATGGTCTGCCGCCTACAAGCGTTTCATGCCTGTTGCGAAACGCACCAAGACCTCCGAACCTCCAACACCATCCACAGCAAAACAAAACACGACTGGCCCCAACCCGGCATCCGAGCCCACCTCGCTGGCTCTTGTGGCCGATTATGCAGCCTCCGACTCAGACTCGAATCCCCCCGACTCGCTGGACCGCGATGAAGATGATGGTGCGCCCACCTGCGTGACCAGGCTGCCCTTGCCACAATAAGACAATAGCAATGACAATGACCAGAAAAGGCGAAAAGGCCACAGCCAGCCCCAAACCTCACCATGACCCGATGCTCGCATGTGGCCATGACTGCAGACGAAGCACCCGAGGAAATGTCGGCCAAGGGCCCTCAACCACAGGAAACATTTGCCGCCCCCAACCCCCTACTCGGTCCGCACGCGCTTCCCAAGAGCGGCTCACTTCACCCCTCCCCTAATCCGACATTTCTCCGTCAGTTCGCCATGCTCATCGCAATGCGCAATTGTTCCGCACGCTAGCCGGTGCTGCCGAAGGACAGGGACAAGGTCGCTCACACCGCGAGAGCCACCCCCGCGCGAACAACCATCGCAACAACAAGCCTAGCCACCGTTCAAACCGCCAATGGCCACCCACCTTGCTGGAAATGGTGAGCACGGCGTCTAGAATGTTATAAGAATGGTCCAGAGAATCGTTCTGCCCTCACTCAACTTGACTTCCCACCATAGCTTGTGTCTGATCAGATCCGTCGCGAAACCAACTACTTGTTGCAAACCATCCGCTACCTACGTCAGCGCAATTACTTGCAAGACTGAAGAAGAAAGTTGGTAAGTATCTGCAAGGAAGCTGGACTCCTCGGGAGCCTCCCTCCCAAGCTCCTTTACTTTTCTGGGCCATTTCGTCGCCCTCTTTTTGCTTGCCGAGCAAGCCCACTGAAATGATTGATATCTTTTCCCACCACCAGCCCCCTTTAAATGTGTTCTTGCGCTTTGAGCAAATTGTTTGAAGGAATGGCAATTATAATGGAAACTAGCCCTCGCTCCTTTCTCCCTTGGCATCTCAGCTCAAGGACAGCGTTGACAATCTACACACTTGGCGCGACAAACCACAACCACAAAACGCGCAGACACCGGGAGACAGAAAGAGCTGGACCGTGCGAAAAGATACATTGATGGGCAAAGGCTGAGAAAACTGTCAAAAAAAACCCCCCCCAGCGGAAGATTGGGCACTGCACTCAAATCAGAACCAACCATCGATTGGCTGTTCTATTGGCTGTTGACAAAATCTCGGTGGAGGACCTCGCCGTACTGCTCCACATCGTCGATAAACTGACGGTAGTGCACATCCCAGCGGCCACCCACGCGGGCCGAGTAATGTTCTGCAAGCTGTTCGCGCTCCTCGTTTGTCAGAAGCTGGCCCAAGTTGAGATCTGTGAGCACACGGAAAAACTGGTCCTTGGTCACCACGCCACGATGAATTTTATCAAAATCCTTGAAATCGTGCTGCAGTAGCATGCGACGACGCTTGACCTCGGCTGCAATCACTTGCAGCGCCTTGTTCTCGTGGCCCGACTTGAGCTCCCGCATGCGCTCCTGCGCCGCGAGCTCAACGCCGACAGGTGGAATCGTCTAAGAAAGGGCCGATCACCAAAGCGCCAAGTTAAAAAAAAATAGAAAACAAGAGCACACGCAAGCATTCATATCAAACTTTAGACCATCAACCATCACGAACTGCCCCACCAGATCACAAACAAAAAAAAAAAAGAAACATGGGTCGGGCGTAGCAAATCATCGTACCGGTACGGCATCGGCCAGGGGCTGCGTGTGCAGGTCGTCCAGCGTGAACACTGACTCGACATCCCGGCAAAAACGTGTGTAGGCCACAAAGTCATTGCCTTGATCCATGATATGATAGTGCTCTTCCAGAGCACGCATTTCTGGCAAGGTGAGCTCAACTTTGGCCATGGACAGGCCGGCTCGGAACTGGTTCGCGGTGATCATGCCCCGGCGCAGCTTGTCAAAGTCACGTAGGTGCTCAGAAATACGCATCCGCTCTTTGGCCACCAAGGTCTTGACTTTGGCAAGCACGGCCTCGAAGAGGGCTGGCTCGGCTGCCTCAATGGCCGCGCGGCGGTCCTTGTTCAAAGCATTGAGGCGTTGCGTGCCTTGCAGGGTCTTGTTTTCAAGCTTCTCCGACGGCTCAATGTCCTCCAAAAAGTCGGCGTAGTTGATCCGATCCCCATCCATGTAGTACGTCGTGACGAGCGTCAGTTCGCGCTCGGAGAGGCGGAACCCAGCCGTGTCGAGCGCTTGTTGAAACTGGCGCGGCGTCACGCGGTTCTGCCTCGTTCGATCAAAATCGCGCAAGATACCCCGCACCTCCAATGCCTGCAATTGACATGCGCACCACTTAATGAGCGATGTAATGTGCTGAGACCTCATCTCTCATTTTGAATTTGGGGCACGCTGCATAGAGACCCACCCGATTCCGCTTTTGTTGGCGAATGTTGTCCATGGCATCGTCGTACTCCGCAAAGGTCTCATCGGTAAAGCCTGTACACAAAGCATTGAAGGATAAGCCAGTTGCACAGCCCGCTGGCAGTTATGCGCCAGTGCCTCCTTGCAAAGAGGGGGTCTCGACAAACATGTAAAAGACAAAGTGCACAAACCCCGGCCATGCGCTTACCACGGGCCTCGGGTGGCTGGATGGTGGCACGAGCCAGTGATCGGGCCGTCGAGTTCAGATCGGGCGCCACGCGAGAGGCATCTTTCTCAAGCGCCGCACCGCCGTTGAGGGCATCATCCACATCGTGCACAAAGCGCCGCCAGTCCACCGTCGTGGGTGCCGGCCGGCTCGGATCGGTATAGGCGACTGTAAGGGATCGCAAAACCTCTGTCGGAATCTGCGGCACCATTACACGCAGTCCTTGTTGGAACTGAGCCGGCGTAATGAAGCCCCGACGAAGCTTGTCAAAGTCGCGCAAGTACTCGGCAGCGCGCAAGCTTCGTGTGATACACCTGACAACCAATGTACGAGGGCGACGAGACCAAACCGCGATGAGTAGGCTGTATGGGCCGTGAAGCACAACCCGTTGAAGACATCACCGAAACATGACGCACTTGGCAACAATCCAGTCACGAGCCGAGTCAATGTCCAGCTCCACGGCCGAGTCGTCTGAAACCACGTCGGCCAGTGTGGGGAAGTCGGCGACCGAGCGCGTGTCAAAATACAGCTTGTCCGTCAAAGTATCCGCTAGTTTGGAAACTATGGCCGTCGCACCACATTAAATTATGAATGCAAAAAGGAAAGAAGAGGTGAGTTTTGATCAGCCACGGGCCACACGCAGGTTGTTAGGTTAGACATTGGTACGAGACAAATCCTCACCGGCATCAACGTGGGCCAAGAAGGCATGATAGTTGACATCCTGGCTCTCCGGGTGCCGAAAGTAGTCGGCTAGCAAGGCCACCTGGGCCTCTGAGAAGGGACGTTTCAACGTCATGTCAAGCAAGCGATGAAACTGAGTAGTGGTGACGCCCTTGGTAAAGCCCTAATAGCAAATAACCGCGCGCCAGGTGTGAGCGCTTTGGCAAAGGCACAGCGCTCGCATGGGTGGAGCAAGGGGCTCTGGGCGAGCACAGACCAGGCGGCGATCAAATTCTCGAAAGTGTGGATAGGGATCAAGCCGCTGAGCCGAGATGTAGGTGCGAATATCAGCAAGAAGCTCCTCGAGCTCAGGTGACATGGGCTGGCCTTGCCCTGCGTACTCGTGCACCAGCTCAGACCGCGTCAGCTCTCGGGTTTCCGCGGTGGGCTGCTGTGTCATGTCTTCATGCATGCCCGTCAAAAACGCTGCAGGAGCAAGAGAGGTAGGGCATTGTGAATGGACAAAAAGGCTCTGCTTGGCCAGGCGCTACAACGAGCATCGACCATGATCGAGAGTTGCATCGATCACAGCAAGGACTGGCTACGCGAGGGTCGTACTCTCATCGGCATCCTTGCAAAAGTCGCGATACTTGACGCCGCGGTCTGAGGTGTAGGCATCTGCGATGCGTTGCATGTCAGCCCGCGAGAAGCGCGGAAAGCCTACGATCATCGCCAGTGCGCAAACATGGTGAGAAGAACGGTAAGGCACTCGGATGTGCAGAAACTGAACCAGTGGGGGTAGGACGAACCAGGACCGGAACAGGCCAGGCTGAGACCACAGATAAACTGGTGGGGCGTGACGTGGGAAGAGCGCAGGCGATCGTAGTCTTGGAAAAATTGCAGTGCGCGTACGCGCCCCTTGTAAAAGGCCAATTGGAGTTGGCGCAGCAGCTCGTCCACTGGCACCTCGGTGGCTGACACGACGGGCTCCCGACGTTTGAGGGTTTCGCGCAGACTAATGGTCACCGGGCGCCAACAAGCAGCCACATGAGTCGCGCACGCAGCCAATTTAGCTGAGCCAACCGATTCAAATCGGCGGCGAGTGATTGGTGGGGGCGGGTGTGCCAATGCAATGCTTGTCACAGAAGGGGAGGGCGGGCATACCGCAAAGTGGTGGGCTGCTGGACTACAATACCCGCAACCTCGCGATAGAGCGGCATGTACTGAATCATGCCAGGGTCCTCAGGGTCGCGATGCTTCTCAATCACAATCTGTTGGATGTGACCGAACGGATGGCTGTCAAACAGAGGTGGCAGCAAGTGGTCCCTTCACCGAGCAAGGCAAGGGCGGTGCTGAAATGCCGCACCTGCAGGTCGACAGGAGTGAATGTGCTGGGGCGAGGCAGGTTGCGCTGAAACTGCGATTCAGTGACTACACCGCGGTTCACACGGTCAAAGTCCTTGAAGGCATCGCGCACGCTGAGCCCATACGTGGCACAGTGCGTCCGAATTTGCTGTGTTGGACAAAGTGGAAGAGGAGAGATGCACGGTGTAAGCACACCCATTCCGAGTACCATGCGACGATAAAAGGCCCATGGGTGGTCAGCATACCTCAATCAGGCCGTCATATATGTCCTCCAGCTCCGGCTCTAGGAGAGAGGGCTGGGCAAAATCACGCACGCTGGCCTGGGGCACAAAGGCATTGGGATTGCGCTCAAGACCCTTGCCAACAAAGCGAGCGTCAACTGCGTCGCAGAAGCGGCGATAATCCACGAGATCTTTGGCGGGGCCCTCAAATGCTTGGTGCAGCTGTTGCAGCTGCTTGTCTTGCAAACGCAGGTCTAGCTGGCCCAAACACCTGCGGAGATGAGTACGAGATGAGCGTTAAGTTGAACAGTCGGTGTACGTGCGCAGCTGAGACAGCGTGGGCTGGCCCCGTACAAATGTCCCCTGTGCATCCCTCGAGCCTGCGACGCACCGAGTAAACTGAGCTTTGGTGACGGTACCGGTACGCAGTCGGTCAAAGTCGTGAAAGAATTCGGCGATGCGTAGTCCACGTTTGGCCACCTGGGCCTGAATCAACGGCATGGGATCCTCGACCGCCATGGCGGGCAGGCGTTGATTGCAACGCAAAAGACTCAAAGAGAGAGCAAAGTCAGCGACCCTGGCCAACTAAAGGAGCTTCGAGCTGAGCAGCCCTCTCGCGGACCAAGGAGCGGCAGCGACAGCTGCAGGCAGCCAACTACCAGCGCGCGGCGCGATCAAGGTGTGCACCAAGCGACCCGAATTCGCGTAGAGTCCAACAAGGACGGAACAATGAGGACAGTGTTGGATCGCTGAGGCGGAGCCGATGAGCGGAGCGCGCTGTGCGAGAGTGAGACTGTGCACGCCTGAGTTTCAAGTCAAGGCACGACGTTGCGAAGCGCGACGGCCGTTGCTAAGAAAATGGGGTCAAAAACTACACCGCCAACACACACAGACCCCTCTTTCAAAAGGTATTTTACTTTTTGGAAAAGTGTGCTTATTATCACACTTCTGCAGCTCGCGTTGCTCGACGATTTTGATTTTTTTTTTTTTTCTTGTCTTTTTTCTGTGTGAAGGTACGAGCGAGAGAGGGGCAGCGCCCCAAGACCTGAAGCTGGACCGCCAGAGATCGATGGCCTGATGAGAGAGAAAGTGTTCATTGGTCCCCTTTTGGTTTTGGGTGGTTTATTTTTTGATTCATTGCTAGGACCCATACATCTCCGAGCTGATACCTTTTTTTTTTGCCATCGCAGTCAAAGGGCAGTGTCCTTCCCTTCTTGTGAGCGGTTGCCGGTGCACGCGTGGCAGCGTAGCTTTCTGGCCGTGTTCGGCCTCTTGGGGTGCTTTTCATTCAAGCTAACGCCTTGCCTTCACTCCTACCACCATGGCCTTTGCGAGTGGCAACCAAACGCGGAACACCAACGTGAGTCGAGTCTAGCGTTGGCGCGCTGGGCATTGGCTGCTTTGTTGCGCTTGCCCGCCCGCACCGTGCATTTGCACAGACGTGGGCGCACAAAGACATGCATCAGCATTCGCTCTGGATTGGACCCTGCGTTGTGTTTGGTACCACTGCATCACTGGCCTGGTTGAGGCCAATAAGTGGTTCCTGCAAGCTACTCACTCACATTGCATGCGCTTCCGGTGCTTTCGCGAAAATAGGTGCGTCTGCCGCCCGAGGTGAACCGCATTCTCTATGTGCGTAACCTTCCTTTCTCCGTCACAACGGAGGAACTGTTTGAGTTGTTCGGCAAATATGGCCCCATCCGTCAGATGCGCACAGGCAACAAGCCAGAGACCAAGGGCACGGTATGCTTCGATCTTCCTCTGGCTGGACCGCTCCTGCCTAGATGACCTAGCTCGCCTTGGACGGCGCTTACCCGACGAATGATTGCTTGCAGGCTTATGTGGTATATGAGGACATTTTCGATGCCAAGAATGCGTGTGAGAACCTCTCCGGTTTCAACGTGATGGGCCGATACCTCACTGTCGTTTATCACCAAGTGAACAAGGTATGTGTTTGCGCAGGCTCTGCAGCGGAGAAGCCGAGTGTTTTGTGGCCAGAGGATGGTCCAACATGCGCCTGCTGGTTTTATCTGGCTCTGGGATGTTTTGGTAACCCGCTGTGCGTTCCGGCTGCGTCACAGTTGTATCAAAAGCTGGATCGCAAGAAAGAGCAGGAGGAACTTGAGAAGCTGCGCAAAAAAGTCAACGCCAAGGAGCGTGATCAGGATCAGCGAGCATAAACATGTGCATGTGTGCCGTGGCAGCGCCGTGGCCCGAGGAGGTGGCTCGACATCAATCGAGCTGTGAGCAGAAGGTTGTCAGGTCTTGTATGTGGCCATCGTGAATGTCTGTGTATTGTGAGTTGTGTGTGCGTGTTTTGGATCGAGACTCCGGCCACTTGTGGCCCCATATTCCATCAATTCAAGCAGTCACTTGATCCTTTTCTTTTTTTTTTTTTTTGGATGGGTGGGCTTGGCACCATTGCCTACCATCAACAGTCGCGACTGGTTCATGTCCACGTCCACGATCTTGCCAGTCTGTGCATTTCGTTGCGCGCAGGATCGATGACGCACGCTTGCTCAATCCTCCGAGTCGCAATGCCGGGGGTTTCTACATGCCCAGTCCCCTATGACTACGACCATGGTCCTGAAACGCCAAGCCTCTAGTGCAAGAAAGTGTACCCTCCCTTTCATTCGCGCTCTCGAAAGCTCTCTCCCTCTCTCTAAAACTCTCGCTAAAAATCTCTCAAATCTCTCTCTCTCTCAAACTCTCTCACCATTTCATCACTTCTCTCTCTCTCTCTCTCAAACTCTCTCACCAATTCATCACTTCTCTCTCTGTCCCCCTCTCTCTCTCTCTCAAACTAACTCTCCGTCTCAATCTCTCTCTCTCTCTCTCTCTCTCTGGGCTCCGTCTCTCTCATATTTAATTTCGTGCGACCGCGCCAACATGTCGTACTGCGGAGATTATTGCACCTTTAGCGACGCCTGCGAAGGGTACTCGGCTGCCTGTGTGTCATATTGCTCTAATCGCTGCGTTGTACGTACTTCATCGTTCGTGGTCGAGGCCCTGGAACTCGGTTGATCAGCTCTTGTGACGCCAGCTCAACACCATGGTTCAGCTGGCAAGCAATGGGTCTGGTGCTCAAACTGCACCTGGGCGCCGGCTCCCCTTAGGAATGCTGCAACGGTGATCAAGACCTCATCTCCTCTTTCAGATTTTATTACTGTGAGCTTGCGCTGCCCTGCGACGCGCCTTTGGTCGCCTTTGGTTGATGCAAGCGCGCTGCCCTCATGACACGCCGTTGCACGCTAGACCCGGGGGGCTCCAGCTCTTCATGCACTTGCCGTTTGTCTGGTGGTACGAGACCCTCGATGCTCTTCTTTCGCGTCGATTTGCCAGACAGCTGGACACTGCCTGAAGCACAGTGAGGCATTGGGCTTTGTTTCTTCCGGAATTCACCGACCATGGCGTGTTTTGTTGCTCTGCTGCAGGCGCGATTGCGGGCATTGTTTTGGGTGCCATCTTCTTCATCGCTCTGTGCTGCATCATTGGCATTTGCTTCCGTCGCCGCGCTCTCCGCATTGAACGCTACCGATCAGTCGACGGCAGCACATTCACGGTATGGCCCACGCACCCCTTTCTTCTGCACCATCACAGAAACTTTGAGTAAGCCTCCTCATTGTTATTCGGGGATGCCGCGAACCGACTACACCCGCAGACTTCGACCGTTCAGCCTCGCCAGACAGCCCGCGTGGTGTATTCTCCGGCGCCTCCTACATATGGCACCACCGCCGCTGGCCCAGTCCCGGGGCCATACCATTCACATCCAGCCCCGGGCCCCTATGCAAATCCCGGATCAGCCATCTATCCCCCCACTGCGGGTGCACCTTATGCCGGACCGGCCACACCCTCGGCTCCACCAGCCTATACAGAGTAATTCATTCATTGTACAGAAAAGCGCAGGAGAGCGCTTGGTCCAAACCCAGCTGAGCTGCTTCCCTGCCGTTGTTTGATATGTGAGCCGGCCATTCCCGGCAATGTGTGCGAATAGAGAAGTTGGACAAAGCCCCGCTATCAGTGATGCGTGAGATGGCTATACCCGTTAATGTGTGCGAATCGACAAGTTGTTCCAAGCCCCACCACCCATTCTGCCCCATCTGGCTATACCCGTCAACAATGTGTGTGAATGGTAGAGAGAAGTTGGTCCAAAATCCCAGCCATCAATTGGAGGAGAGATGTTTTCAAGATGCATCATCGAGATAACACCAGCGCAAGCGCTATCCCTCGCCACTGCCGTGTCAATGACTCTCATCGAGAACCCAGGCGGCGAGCCGCATGCTGTCTTGCCCCCTTGCCAGTCCCTTGTTCCCCCCTCCTCCCCACTCCCACCTTTCAAAAAGTTTTCAAATCTCGTTCCTGTTATGACAAGAATACGTGTCGGCTCCATGGTGTCGGACCAGAAACTGCAGCATTGATCTGCGGCACGGGCTGCCTCGTGAGAAGACGTCCCCGCACTTTCAAACGTCTTCTCATACTGTTTTTCAATAAATGTATCATTGTGCTCAGAAATGCGTTTGCAAAGGTACATCTTATCTTGCCCCTGGCCTTTGGAATGCGGATTTGAAAAGTTTATGAGTGGTATCCCTAAATTGAGTGAGACTGCGGAACGGCAGCAGAGGGAGGATCAGCCCAAATCAACCCACAATATGCGCTGCAATAGTCACATGGCCCCGACAGAAAAAGTGTGATTGTGATCTTGAGCGATCCACAGCCATAGCCATGGCATGCAGGGAAAGCGCATACGAGACTAGCGAAGCTAGAGCGTAGCACGCCCAAAAAAGCTCAAGTCACATGAACCAGATTGTGTTGTTTCAAATATGCTACGAGAGCGTCGTGGTTGTACCAAGGCGGTGCCCCGCGCTTACCCCAGCTGCTCTCCTGGTTCTGCGATAGTTTGAACTCCAGGGGGAAAGGGTTCTGCGCGTAAAACGCTCGTCCCTGATCCTCGCCACCCTTGATGTGAATAATGGCCTCGTAGATGGCGGTGGACGGATGGCAGGACCCGCTTCGAAGACCTTTCACCAATGCATCTCTTGTTGCACTTTCGATGCTCATCTGCCGAAGGAGAGCATAGGCTTGCCTGCGATAGCGTGTTTCATGTAACAAGTTGCTATAGGCAACGCTCATAATCTCTTTGATGTCATAGACATCCTCGCCGTTGCGTTCTTCGATTGCAGCGTCGATCCGCCGCACCAGGTTCGCATTGTCTTCCTCAAACTTGAGCGCACGGAATACAAACGACGGTAAGGTGATGTTCATGTCATTGTCGTCTGTGTATCGTAAATAGAGAGCATCGTGGTCTCCCGGGTCAACTTTTCCAGCTTTCCGAGTCCAGGCGTCAAGGGTAATGGAAAAGTCACCGTTTCGCCAAGCACTCTTGGCCTGCTGGGTCAATGGCTGGGTACCCACATCCCAGGATAGTGCGACAGTGACCTCGTGACTCTCCGACGGACGTTGATACACCACGACGCCCGCCCGGAAATGAGCGGCTTCATCAACCGCTGGTTCCAAGTCAAAGGTATGGTAGACCTTGATGATGATCAAGAACCGTAGCGAGTCCTTGAAGGTATCAAAGTATTGTGTGACTTGTCGTTTCATGCTGGCTGCGTCGCGGTTGCCATATTCGAGCTCAAGAATCAACAGAGGGTGGGGTGTGCCCTTGGAGTCCTTGACAAGGATGGCGCCGTCTGGACCAAAAGGCGTAGGTTCGAGTAAGGTGTCGCTGTAGTATTGCAATCGTCCAGGCTTTCCCGTCTTCTTGTTGTGCGCCTTCGAAATTAAAGCGGTTTGGACTCCGCATTCTGTCGTCGCGGATCCATGCACATATTTATCTGCACAGGTGAGGATGAACTTGTTGAAATCTGCGTCCCACCACCACTTGATACCCTTGAAATCACCAAGACCACACATGGCGCGCGTAGTTGCTTCGGCGCCCTGACGTGTAATGTTGACACCGGCCACCACACCCTCGCCGTGCACGCCATAATTTTCGGCATGGGCGACGGCCCTTTTCAGCACGGCCAGAGTCAGGTCTTTATCGCCGTCCGCAGATTTGAAAACTGGTGCGTCGAGCGTATCTTTCAGTACCTTGCTGCGCTTGGCTGGCGTGAAGCTTGACAGCATGGCTTTTGCCCGCGTGCAATTCAGCAGTTTGATGAGATGGATGCACGTCACCTGAACCTTCCCATTATAAACAGAAAAGCGAATACTCACGTGCACTGCCCGAAGCTGTTCTAGTTTTGCGAGGCAGCTTGGAAGCTTTGCACTGTTTACCGTAAAGTGAGACCTGTGTGAGTAGAGCATTCGAGGGGTGTGAAAGTCAGGCTCGCCGGTTGACGCCAGGTTGAATGGTCCAAAGCGATCTGGAAATTGAAGGGATGTACCGAAACAGAATGCGTGAGTACGATTGATACCTTCCATACGGGGATGTTAATCGGAATATTAACTTATCTCCCCCAACTTCAACACACTCAAACGCTACATCCCCCTCGTATTTCAAGTAGCGTTCCAAACGAGTCTCACAAGCAAACGGACGGACTTCAAGGCAGTGTGGTGGTCCTTGTCCTCGTCGTCGTCGTCGTCGTCGTCGTCCTTGTCCTCGTCGTCGTCGTCCTTGTCGTCGTCGTCGTCGTCGTCGTGGTTTGAGACACGGAAGCACCTGGCTTTGCCGCGGCGCGGTGAGGCGTGCATGGCGTAACGGCGTTGGCAAGCTGTAATGTGAGTCCTGACGTTTTGGCGTGTTTTGCCATTAGACGGCGTGTCGATCGGCATGGCGGCCGTCGATGAGACCGACTGTTCGGCTGATCCCATTCAGATCCAGCGCTCCTCGCATTACGAAAGCTACTATGACCCGCACACGGGCAAGGTCGGTTGGACGGAAGCTCACTAAACAAAGACCCGAGCATCCCCCTCTCGCTGCATCGCTGTGCCCTTGCGCTCGTTGTCCGCCTCCTTTTCCTCCTCCTCCTTCTACCAGGTTTTGCTTCTCGTTCAGGAGCCGCTTGTCGCCTCACACTGTGGTAAACTGCCAATTCACAATGGTAGGCCAAACTCAATCTCATGGCTCGCTCAGAGTGGATGCCCAACAGCACCAGCAGCCTTTGCATGATATGTCGCGCGGAATTTAGCTTCTTCTGGCGCTGGCGCCATCACTGCCGGTCAGTCTGTCCGTCCGCTGCGTTTCCTGTGGCCTACGTGACTTTTTTTTTTTTTTCATCTTGCCTCACCTGAACCACATGACTGTACACATTTGCTCTTGCCTCTGGTTTCAAACTCTCGCCGTGGACGGCAGCATCTGCGGCCGCTTGGTCTGCCATCCATGTTCGCGCCAACGTCACCCCCTGCTTGCTGACCATCGGGTTTGCTCTCGCTGCTACTCGTACGCGATGGCCGACGCTGCCGGCCTGCTTTTTTGCGAGTGGTATCACGGAAAAGTGGACCGCGCGCAAAGTGTGGCACGTCTCCGCAATAGCAACTGCCACGGTGATTTCCTTGTGCGCGAGTCAAGCACTCGCGACGGCTTCCTCGCCCTCTCCTTCATCTCTTATGACAAACTCGTCCACTACCTGGTTCGTTTCATTTATCAAGCAGCAGCTTGTTCCGTCTGCTCATGCTGTATCACACACGTCAAACATTTGCCGGGCTCCCCACTAACACCTTCCTGTACCCTTTCGCCGCCTTTGTCTCCTGCTAGATACGCGGCAAGGCCGGCAGCTGGTTCATCTTTGACGCACACCGGTATGCCACGGTCCAAGCCCTTATCGATAGCCTACACCAGCAAGGTGTTCTCCAACGCGCTGCTCCCGTCATCAATACGGAAGGGGAGCTCATTGACGGTGACCTCGAAAACTGCCCCGAGTGCCGCGTCCCTATCCCAAAGGCGGTTCGTACATCCCCGCTGGTCGGCGCACACACTTCTGTTGACCCGCATTTGACAGCTGCACTGAACTCTGAATGGCTTGGGTATCGACACGCCTTGCCGCGCATAGGATGCGTCCACTTATTTTTGCAAAGCCTGCGGCACCCGCATCCGGTCCTCCGAGGAACAAGTGGCCATGTACCGCCGTCACACGGCAGCCCGCTCCGCTGCTACACAGCCCGCTGCGGCACGAAACTCAACCATCCGCGACACTCATGGTTACGTACGCATTGATGATGCAACTTCTGACAAGCCGCTGGCGGCCAATTCAGGTATGGCGATGCGTATGCCTACCATTGGTGCCACGTTTTGCACTGTAGGACCGTCGTCTCACCGAGTTGCGCTTTCCCGATTTGCTCTTAACATTTAAAAAATTTCAGGCATGCTCCCGGCGCACGCGAGCTCTGGTAAACCGCTCATGCAGGGCTTGCGCAAGGCGCCCCTGCCTCCGCGTTGGCGCAACGACAAGCGGGCCCTCATGCTGGCTTCGCACAGCATTGCCGTTCAGGACGTGAGTCTGGGCGCTGTCCTGGGCACGGGCCGCATGGGTACTGTCCGCCAGGCCAAGCTCCTAAGTAAAACAGTGGTGTGCAAGATGCAACCCAATTCCAATGCCTGCCTGCACGAAAGTCTTTGCTTGCTGGGCCTGCAACATGAAAACGTCGTCGAGATGGTGGGCGTGGTCTTTGAGGACGAGCCTTTTCTCATTCTTGAGTATTGTGCCAACCGAGACCTGGCCAGGTGCGTTGCTCAGGGAATCAGGATTATAATACCCTTGCAGACAGGATAGGCTCTTTTGCACGCACTTATGTTTTCTGGCCGCGGTGGTGGACGTGTGCGTGTAGCTACCTTCAGACCCGAGGCCGCTCGCTCGATGCCTTGCTTCGACTACGCGTCATTGCGCAGGTCAGCCCCTCTGCCCCCGCTCCCACACCGTCACCAACAGGATAGGCAACCGCGACTACTGTGACGTGCTAGCCACCAACAATGACTTGCCCGTGTCTCTGTCAGGTTGCCAATGGGCTAGAATATTTGGCCTCTCATACAATTGCCCATGGTCAGTCTCACGCGATGGCCGCCACAGTCAACGCCAGATCACGCACCATCTGACCATTCGCGCCTCCTTTCTGTTTGGTGGTCTGCGGATAGGCGACGTGGCCGCACGCAACGTGCTGGTCACGCAACACATGATCTGCAAGCTAGCTGACTTTGAGCTTGCGACCTGGGACGGGTCGGTTCTGCAAGACTATGCGCGCACCATTCCCTTGCGCTGGAGCGCTCCCGAGGTGCGTTCGTTTGGCCTGTGAGGTGTAGCCAACATGAAAGCACTGATCCCGATAGCCATGCGGCCCCGGTTCAAACTCAATCGCCATTTATCTTTGTCAGATCCTTTTACATGAGCTTCCTACCATCTTCAGTGATGTCTGGGCCTTTGGTGCGTGCAATGCCTTTTTTTCCATGCTGCCCCATTCGGCACGCACTCACCTGCCATCGCTTTTGATCGGCTACACAGGTGTGTTGGTGTGGGAGGTGTACAAGGATGGTGCCAAACCTTTTGCCGAACTCAAGCATGAGGACATCAAATGCCTTGTTCAAGGCGGTGGACACATTGATTACCCCGGCGGCGTAGGTTCCCGCAACGCCCTGTTTCACTTTTCTCCCTTTTGTTTTACCTCTTTTTTTTTTTTGAAATCCGGTCGCCCTGCCTCTCCTCACGCTCGTCCCTCCTCTTCACCCAGCTGTGTAATCGCAAAATATGGGAGTCAATTATTGAACCCTGTTTCGCAACCGAGCCCACACAGCGACCCGGCATGACTGACATCAAGGATCAACTCGAGTTTTGTATTTCGGAGAAGGAAGGAGTGTGATTAGAAGAGCCTGAAGGATTTGCGATTAGCGTTAGAATAATTGTCAACCCTGTGAACCGTGTTTTTGGCGTGAGCATGCCCGAGTCTTTCCCTGAGAAATCGATTGTTCGCATTGATATCCCGTGCCACTGATCTTCAAGAACAAAGGTTTTTGTTTTCACACATTTTATCGTAATTTTCGATTCATTTTGATTCATAAGTGGATCCGTGACAGACATGTGTTTTGATCGAGACGTCACCTCAAGGGAGAGAACGGGACCAGAGTGGTATCAAAAAAAAAAACCTTGATGACTTTCGGCTCATGACTTTTGGGCGTGTGAAAGCTCACCCCGGGAGCACCACCTTCCAAAACCCTCTCAAGATGTTTCAAAATTTGAAGTTGCTACGTAATCAGGCTCAGGCTCCTGGCTAGTTTTCAAGGCGGCTAGGCCTCGAGTCGAGTGTCAGGCTCCAGCACGTCTGGACTGGAGGCCGGTTTTGGGTTGCGATGAAGCGCGTAGACCCCACGTTTCCTGGCACATGCCTTGGGGCGCTAAGCTTGTGACTACTGTTGTTTTGGGCAAGGGACGGAGCGAGAGCTGTGATGGTGTCTTGAGGTCAATTGAACCAGCTGCGGTCGGCAAGCATTCACAGTGACCAGACCAGGTGCACCGTTAGACTTGCTGCAGAGCCGCTCGATCCCAAGGATACGGAAAGTGCAACCCGACGGACGTCTCTCAAACCTCTCTCAAAACGCTTCCTCAATCCTAAGTGAGAGTTTACCCGTAGTGACCGACATTGAGTGTGCGAAAGCAGTGGGAATGCTCAAATGCGTGGAAGCGGGGATTAGACGATACCATCAAGTCGTAGGCAAGTACTTTCCTACGACTCTACTTGAGGTCTAGCTGCCTTTTGGTCGCGAGTACGATTCGTCGTCCCGTACTGACATGTGAGACAGCACACGGGCCAGCACCCTGAGTATTTCTTGAGACATCCCACATCTATTCGTACTTGCACAAAAGTCATGATGTGATATGAAGCATCACCACAAGTCCGACAAAGATCAAAAGGAAGAACTCGAGCTAGTGCTGGACACACGAAGGGGCGAGTTGTGTCTTGAAACGTCCAGGACCACACAATGCCATAGGGATCAAGCTGAGGGTCAATACCGAGAAGCGCACGAGTGAAACAGCCCGAATTCAGAGCCAGGGTGCTAATGAGCCTCAATCGTCAGTTGGAGCAAGACCTACTTGTGTCAGGCTTCAGCACGTGAGAAGCACGGATTTGACGCTAACACCTTGTTAGTTTGCAATCGATCGTTCCAAGTTCACCTGTACCATCAGCCACGCTATCCTTGCCAACCTTCATGCTGTTGGTGATAGAGTGAGTTGGCGTTTGTTTCTTCGAAGCCCTAAGACGATCGCTGACCTCAGCCGCTGAAATAATTGCTGAGCTCAGCAAATCAAGACGAGTCTGTTGGTGATAGAGTGAGTTGGCGTTTGTTTCTTCGAAGCCCTAAGACGATCGCTGACCTCAGCCGCTTGAAGTAATTGCTGAGCTCAGCAAATCAAGACGAGTCTGTTGGTGATAGAGTGAGTTGGCGTTTGTTTCTTCGAAGCCCTAAGACGATCGCTGACCTCAGCCGCTTGAAATAATTGCTGAGCTCAGCGTTGGCGAGCAAATCGAGATGATGAGTTGGCTATGAGCGTCAAGCCTTGAGTATGAGAAACGGCTGAGCTCAGCAGATTGACACGGACGCAGTCGTTGGCGAGCAAATCGAGACGATGAGCTCAGCTACGAGCGTCAAGCCTTGAGTATGAGAAACGGCTGAGCTCAGCAGATTGACACGGACGCAGTCGACTGAATTCAATTGCGATGGCAATGCTGAAATCTCGCATTTTTTTCGCCCTGTTAATGAGAGCATCCATAGCACATCTTCTGCTTCGTCCGTCGCTACTCATTTCTTGCTCCTCGCCACAATGGACGAGGCACCAACTCCCACGGCCCCTTCCCGGGGCGCCAGCGAGGAGGTGTGGCAGGCCAAGCTCTTGGCGCACTGGGGCGAATCGGAAAATACAAATGGTTGGAAGTTGCTCACGGGCAAGAATAACGGTGATTCTCTCGACATTGAGTCAGATGATGCCAAGGCTAAGCTCGGTGCCTGGAAATGGTCCACCGAGCACAATGAGTGGGCTTTGGACAATGGAGTGGAGGAGAGAAGTCGCCTTCGCATGGACTTTCTCTTCAGCCGTGCTGTTAAAATCGATAAAACGGATGCGACCGAGTATCTAGTGGTGGAAGTGAAGGTGAGTGTGGCTGGAGAATACAGGGGGAACTGTGGTGGGTGGAGGCTTATTCATGCAGCTCATCATTGCCTCAAGGTCGCCCGCTTGCATGAAGGTGCCTATGGCTACAAGGCTTCCGAGACGTACGGTGCCATCCAAACGGAAAAAGAGAAAAAAGTGGACGATGCTTCTCAAAAGTGGGCGCTTCAGATTCCTAATGGCAGAGGGGACTACCTGTGCACCAGCCTTGACATTCAGAAATGGCGTGCCCGCAATCAAGCCAGATGCTACGCAACCATCCTGCGCACACAGCTTGGCTCACCTTGTGTCCAGTACATGACGATCATTGGGGTCGACAAAGGTGGTGATGACCAGAGCTCTACCATCTCGAGCACTCTTCGGAGACCATCATCGGGCATCCTTGGTCGGTTTTACGCGGACAACAAGAGGAGCAACGCCTTTGATCTTCGCATCCAGTTGATTCAGTCCAAGTCTGTGGATACTTCAGCTATTGGTGTAGACAAGCTTGCAGCGCAGCTCCAGGTTGTCTATTTGTTTGAGGATGACGAGTAGCTATTGCCTTCGAACACTTTTCTCAGCACCCATTGTGAGTCTCATCGCTGAACCCCCAGAGGTTTGATACATCTTTCCACTCACTGACTGACACACTTTGAGGTGTGCGTCGCAATAAGAACGTTCCTGTTTCTTCTTGTCGTGTTTGACACGACTGTGAGGACCGTACAACAGGTTCAATTGACAGCACGAGAATTCATGATGGGGATTCCTCAGACCACTTTTTTTCGTAACTTCCTCATCACCCAAAAGTCTGGCATCGACATCCCGTAGAACCTGTCAGGGCCGCATACTTCAATCTCGCAAATGAAACTGCTGGGGAAACAGGGGTTTAATAACAGTCGTGGGAAAAAAAGCCAGCAGTAACATGTACATAGGGTGCCTGCAATCACCCAAAAGTCTGGCATCGACATCCCGTAGAACCTGTCAGGGCCGCATACTTCAATCTCGCAAATGAAACTGCTGGGGAAACAGGGGTTTAATAACAGTCGTGGGAAAAAAAGCCAGCAGTAACATGTACATAGGGTGCCTGCAATTTTTCTAGAAATGTTATTTAAAAATGTCGAGGTTGGCGCCAAAGGCACGGCAATGGGTGCGTCAGCTCGAGCAGGAGAGGGATCATGCGTTGCGTTGGATGGCGGTCAAGCATTCAAGAGCGCACAAGCCGAGCTACACGTGTGCATCCATCTTGAGGGTCCCGACGGCGTCCATGTCTTCTGCCTCGGGCATTCGCGAGGGCCACCAGTTGGCCGTTCCAATCAGACTCATCATGGCCGGTACCACCATTCTGCGGGTCCAAATCATATCGTCATAGAATTGGCCAGTGAGCACAGCTACACATGGGCGCATGCGACAAGCCCACAGCAAAGCGCAGAGGTGCTTCTTACGTTCGAACAATAAAAGTGTCAATCAAGACTGCCAAGACCAAGAAGAACGCCAATTGGTTGAGAATGGGCTCGGTGGAGAACAGCTACAGCACCGCAGGGCACGTGAAGGGGTAAGAGTAGTCCAGCCCGCAAAGCCCACACACTTGTGACAAGTCCTACCAAGCCGACAAAAGCCACAGCCATAATCAAGCCAGCAGCAGTGATAATGCCACCCGTTTTGGTTAAACCGGTGATGATGCTGGTGCGTGCATTGTGGCCTGCTCGCCGAACTTCCACAATGCTGCGTGCACATGACATTGTTTTCACCAATGCCAACGGATGGTTCTAGCGTTAGAAATGGTTTGTGCGCCAAGCCAGACAAAAAGCTTCTGCAGGTGCCAATGTATTCACCGTACCGAGACAGCAAAAACACTTCATAATCGAGCTGTAGGCCAACCAGTACGCTAAAGCTGAGAACAGGTGTGATCCACGACATGGAGCCCTAAGGGAAAAGCGTGATAAGGGTGCCAAAGGCGCAATTGTGAGCCTCATGATAATTTCTCATTGGGTCAAAGTGACAGGAGAAAAAACAACAACAACAACACCACCAGCGACAACGACAACAACGACAACAACGACAACAACAACAACAACGACCAGATCATACCGTGCCCTCAAGTCCCGCAAAGTGAAGTCCGTCGAGAATGCCAAACTATCATTGAGGCAAACACGCACGGCCGGCTGAGTGATTCAAAGCAAAGCATGACTAGCGCCACGGTGGCCCAAATACGGGTAGACAGCCACGAGATGCTCCCAGTGCTGACCTGGAAGGTCCAGACAGCAATGCCATAGACGAAGCTGAGGGTCAAACCAATGCTGAGAAGCGCACGGAGTGGAATTGCCACGGATCCAAATGCCAGACCCACGAGCACGACCACCACGGCGCTCGTCACGCCAATGGCCGTTGGAAAGAGGTCATACACTATGCCGCCGGCAAGGCACCCGTGCTAATATGAGGCCTCTATATTTGAAGCGAATTGGACAGAAAAGCCTATCAAGACAATTGGCGTGGACAGAGCAAAGATTCAAACACACCCTTGTCCTGAACGTCAAGCGTGGTGGCACCGCCTGATGCAAAAAACACTTCAAAGCGGCCGTCCACCTGATGCATAGCTTCTTGTGCCGCCTACAACTCGATCGAAAAAAACAAAAGCGTGAGAACATACATCATGCGACGACCGGCAAGCTCTTGGATGCCCACACAAATCCTTTGCCCACCTTTCGAGCATCTTGCAACCAAGTGTTACCACGAGGGCCAAAGGGGTCGAATTGCAGCTCGGCCGTAAAGTACATGCTGGTAGCATCGCTGCTCACATACGTTTCGCGACCCTGCGTTTGTCCCAAACGGCAAGCGCATGAGTAGGCTGAGGCGAGAGTGTTGAGTGCATGTTCATTCAGCCACACATGAACCACGTACCAAGCAGGCAAGGGCGCATTCAGCCATGCATTTGTAAACGCTGATGCACTTGGTAATCTCTGATGCTTCCACCGGTTCACCCTTGGCCCAAGCAATGCCAGAAAAGTCGACATCACTTGTGATGGGGTTCTACCAATGCGAGCAAGGATGTCATTTATTTTAGGCTACGAGTCTAAACACATCAGATCGGTCCCTAGCAAAGGAGGGCCGGGCACAACATAAACCGGTGCTCAAGCGAGCAAATACCAACCAGCTTGTTCCACACAAGATCAAAGGTAAAGTTGAATGCGTCTTGGGTCAGAACGCTTTCGTTGCCGGTGCTTGCCGAAATCAAAATATTATACGGGTACAAGCGACCAGGTCCAAAATTGTCGCTCAGATCGGCATAGGTGTGGCTTGCACCTGTTGGCCATCGACGACGCAAAATTAGCAACAATGCACTTGAGCCTATGGCAAGCTTCTGGACCTGCAAGCGTGGCCTAAGGAACGCACCGGAATTGCGAGGCGTTGCCTCCAGGATGCCCGACGATGTTTTAAACTGGACACCACGCCAAGCACAGGGTGCAGCCAAGCCAATCACCAGCAAGCTCTGCATCAGGTCGAGCTCTTGATGAGTTGGCGCTAGCAGAGGCCGTGGCCAAAACCAATGTGCGACGAATACTTGTTTTCAAGCAACGTACAAGGCAAATGGCCACGGGTCGACGCGTAACGGCACAGCCCAGCTTATACCACCTGGTGCACAACCTCATTCATGTGAGTTTGCAGAGGCAGACAGGCTCGAGGACTCGAACAGCGATTGTTCAAATACATATTTGGCAAAGAGCTTTTCCTTGGACCATTTCATTCAGGTACCCACCAAGTTTCCCGATCGTGTTCCGTAACCGAGGTAGCGGAATCTACCAAGCCTTGCTGAATAGTGGAGTGCTCCTGTGCCACAGCAATGCACCCATCAGCAAGTGAGCCGAGGAAGCAAGCGAAGGCCGATTGTAGCAATGGCTTTTTTTTTTTTTTTTTTTTTTTTTTTTCTTTCAGGAGAGCGGGGGGCGGGCCAGCTTTGACGCACGCGAGGCATCAGGGGCGCCGTTTCATGGTCTGATTCAGAGCCCTTTCCACACAACCAGCTGCATTAAGAAGCACAAGCAAATTCCATCCCGCGCGAAAGGCAAGAAACATGTGAGATCCTTGAGGGCAAAGCATTATGGAGACCGTCAGTGCAATGGCGGATGCCTGTCAGATTGGTGCAGTGCGTCGCACCGTTGCTTGGTGCTGCGCTTGAAGAATTCGGGAAAGGCTAGGAGTAGCGCCGGCGTCAAGCTCAAATTGACGAGAAGCACCACAAGAAGGGTAATACCCGCTCCCACGCCAGGCGTACGAAGCAACGCCACTGCAATTGATTGGTGTGAAGAGGTCAGCTCAGGGCGGCTGACAACGTTCAAAGTTTACAGGAGTCTGCATGAGCCAATCAAAGCGAGCTGACCTGGAAAAAAGCAAAGGCCAAAAAAGCACAAGGCCAAAGTAAATCCAGACACGGAAATGGTATGTCCGGCCGTGTGCAACATGCGCCTGACAGCATCCACAACTGGGGTGGCCTGCAGCAGCTCTTCGCGGTAGCGCGAGAGAAGAAAGAGCGAGTAGTCTAAACGTGCCAGGCATACGGGAGAAGGCACGCGTGAACACCTGCAGTGCATGCGACAGGGCACTTTGGGGCTGCAGCATGTTCATGAATGAGAAACCACATAGACACACCGATATTCATGGCAATGCCGGCGCTCATCATCAGGGATGGCGTAAAGGAGATGACGTCCGTTGAGAGTGCAATGGGATAAACAAACATGAACGACACCTGCCAAATTGGGAGAAAATGGTGAAGTGATAGCCAACAGCCCAGGGTCGGACGATAAACAATGGCGGGTCGAACGTGAGCCGTACCAGAATGGCAACAATCATGTTTAGGACGGGAATGATGAGGAGGCGCACAGAACGCAGGACGTAGCTGCAAGGTAGAGCAACGTGTGCAGTGAGCAAAATTTGATCAGCATTTTAGCAATGCACGCAAGCCGAGCCCAAACCGCTTACGCCAACACAGCCAA
The DNA here is from genome assembly GCF_000002865.3 of Monosiga brevicollis MX1. Lineage (NCBI taxonomy): Eukaryota > Choanoflagellata > Craspedida > Salpingoecidae > Monosiga > Monosiga brevicollis. The sequence goes on from NW_001865049.1 coordinate 859,786, forward strand.
GGCCACTGGAAAGGCAATACCATCCATAATAAGCAAATCATGCTCGGTGCCTAACATGACGACATGCCATGCCAGAAGTTGAGCCATGCCCATTCACTTGTCATGAGTTGAGTGCAACAGCCTGGTTGGTCATCTGCTTGCGCCCCCTAGCTGATGGTGGACAAGCCTGACTGACTGACCCTTGGTAATATCGACAGCAAACACCAAAGTGCCCGTGACACCGGCCTGCACAGTTATCGAGCCAAGTGAAAACGCTGGGCGTGAGCAAGGCAAGCCGCAGATCGGGCAAGAAGGGCAGTGCGACGTTGGCGTTAGATTTGCGCAAGCACTGCAGCTGGCGCACCTTGGCATCTGTCATCATCTTGGTTCCGTTGTTCAGCTGGGAGCGCAAATCGGCAAGCATGTTGCGAATCCCGGTGTCGACCTTGGCATTGGTAGGAAAGTATGTCTGCGGCAACAGCCGGCCAAGGTCAAACCCCGTGCAGCGAGCGTCCCACACAATACCACCACTTGCAAGCCTTGAGGGTCCCATGCCTGTAGCATCATGATGGTCATGGACTGATTACACGTGGTGGTGTTACAAAGCAGCTGTTCAGCGACACTCTATCGTGTCGAAACAATTTTCTTGGTTAGCATGCATCACGCACATGCTCCTTGATTCTGTCAGGGCAGGGCGTTGGGGGTCAGGCCAACCTCAAAGACCGAGTTTTCCTGGATAAGGTTGTAGTAGCTCTGAATGGAGCTGGCGTTGATAAAATATTGCGGCCTGGTGATCGGGGGAAGCGAGTGGCACGGAGGCTGAGACGCGTCGACAAGCTTGCTACAGAACAGCAATGATTTCAACAGCTCACCATTCTTTGAGCAGATGGGCTGTGAGGTGATTGTTAAAGGTCCGGGTGTCGTTGCCCAGGATAGTAGCACCAGATGTCCGCTCGAGCAGGACAATAAGCGGCGAGTGCGCGTTGATGGAGGGAAAAGCGGCTTCCAGCGCCGCCTACGCCGAGCCATGCCGTCGAACGTTTGTTGTGAAAAGGCGAGGCACGACGTTGTACAGCTGCATGCATGCCATGCTGCACGGGTTGGCTTGGTTTGACAGATCACTAACCGTGGCTCTGGCGGCAGCTGAGTGTGGCGGCGCCGCCATGTTCAAAGAAGTAGCGGAGAGAAGCTTTGGGCCCTGCAGAGGCCGGGCAGGAATATCAATGCATGGCGCAATCAGTGGCGTTTGTGGACAAAAAAAAAAAGAGATGATCGGGTGGCAGCCATCAGGGAAGTGGCTGACAACTTGGCCCGAGGCATGCGAGGCGAAGGCACTGGGGTTGATGTCTCAGAACATGGCTCGCTATGAAGTGGGTATTGAAGCATGGCAGCTGCGTAGCACGGTCGCGGGGAAGGCTTACCAAGGCCAGGCCAATGCCGAGCATGACGGCCCAAAAGGCCAGCATAATGTAGCTGAACCGGTTGAGAAGGGCCACATAGCGGGCAACCAGACCCCGGGGCTGCATCCCGGCGATGGGACGGAGATGATTGAGACGACTTTTGCTCATTTCCGACCCCTGATACTTGCAGGACCAGGGCGACTGTTGACGTGGCGCGCAGGTGCGTAGGCCTTGGCACGGCCGATGCAGAGCTGGCAACGCTGGCCGGACCAGATTCAAAGCCGCATCAGGAGGGGTGAGTCCCTTTGTCGTGTTGAACAAAACATCCAAAACAGCAGCGTTCTGCAACCAATGCGGTGCCGCGCGCGTCTCACCTCAGCTACCGTTGCTCCTCCCTACTCGTGACCAACGCCGGCAGCGGCGCAGTCGTTCAGATGATGAGCGTCAAAGCGCGCGCGCGCGGCGCAGCCGTGTGTTGTATCTGTTGTTGATGTGTAAAATGACGTAACGTGAACCATCATCACCTCGGATTATTGCAACAACTCCGACTGCAACAACCTCTATATTCACTTCAATAACTCATGTTGGATCGGTTATTATAACAGCAGCAAATTAATGTTTTTGGACATTAAGACTGGTTGTGATGATTGAAATTCAAAAAGTTATTTTGATCGCGCTCATCACCCATAGTTGGGGCGAGTGACTTTGGATTTTAGATCCAAAAAAAAAAAAAAAAATTCAGCTGCATTGTCGGCGCACGATGCTGGCTTTGCGCCAAGAATGACAGGGCCTGGAAGTATAGATCGATGGTGGTGGAAGGCTTTTGACTGAGTGCGCTGAAGCTCAAATGCCTCGGATATGATGCAAATAACATTCGTGTGTGTGTGTGTGTGTGTGTGTGTGTGTGTGTGTGTGTGTTGCGAGCATATCGTCGCGAGAAGCATAACCAGAACCACCGATTCATCGTCACGACATGGTCAGAGTCGGCCTGATCCCGACACGCTTGGCAAAGGCATGCTAGGTAGAGAGGTGGTGCATTTTCTACATGATCAAACAAAATTTGCTCTTGGTCTTGCTTGTCGCCTGCGGCACAGGTGCGTCCAGCCTTGACTCCATAGGCTTGAACAATTCGTCTCGACTACGAAAGAAGTGCCGTGCGTGGAGCACTTTCAGGCCCTTTTAGGATTCCCGCCCAGAACCGCACATCCAAGCCTTGGGTAAGCGTGCACAGTGGCTGCAATGGCGACGCAAGCAATCAAAGCCTCGGCATCGGGGACCAATGACACCTACCAAGGCTTCCAAGTCTTCGCTTGTGAGCGACATCAAGAGGGCACCGTCAACTTGATTTTGATGGAATGTGGCTTCAAAAGCACGGATTGGGGTCGTCCTGATCCAGGCCACCACCTGCGCCACGCTCCAGCTGGCAGGGTCGCTCGCAGCTGCTTTGGTTTTGCTGGACTGAGTTGGGACCCTTGAAGGATTGCGCTTGATGCTAGAGGAGCGCTTCACTGGCGCTGCCGGGGCGGCAGGTAGAGGCTCGCGTGGCGCCAGTTGGCTCTTGTCTTGCACATATTCCTCATATGCACTCTGCAAGTGTGGGAGCGACTCTCGGGCTGCATGGCTGAACGCAAGAGTCAAATTCAAATGTGTCTGGGCCAAGACCCGTAGACCTTGGCCTCCGTGTCCATCTGGGGGTCCAGCAGTTTTTTGCATGTAGTTCCACAGGCGAAAAGGGGAATTGTATAATGTGACCTGCTTCAGAAGACTGCGCACAGTTGGCGGGTTGTTGAAGGGAATGCCCATGTGCTGCTCCAAAAACTCACGGGCTGCAGCCACGGTGTGCTCGTTAACTTGCTGCGGAAGTCGCTGCTCCAGGTCGTAGCTGGAGAAGAAACTCTTCATGTGTGGAAAGCCATCCGCATCCTCCGTAACCTGGACACGTGGAAACGTCAATTGGATTCCAGAATTCACCGGCCCCCGCGCACACCAAACGGATGCAGTCAATGGTGAGACCAGTCAGGTTATGTCGTTTAACATCTGATGCCTGACGCACGGAGTGGCGAGCGTACCGGGCCGCTAAAAATGGGCAGGATTCGTGGGAAGCCTCGCGCACGCTCCAACGCAACAGCCACCATGAGCTCAAGCATGAAATGATCCACTTGGGCCAGCCCAACATCCTCTTCCATACGCTCCAGGGATTTGGCTGACACCAGCGGGACATAGACCAGGCTATCCACGGTGCCCGAGCAGGTCAGGTGAACAATGTCTAGGATGCAAAAAAGCAGCTGATGGTAGTGCGCATCCAGCGGCCCCGATCTCACCTCTTTGCAAGCGCCTCGAGGAAGCTAATGTCAAAGCGCTTGCCATGCTCCAGATTTACCACGTCCAGGAAGCTGCTGATGTGATCTCCACTATGTCCAATTGTGTGCAGGCTGAGCTCATTGGCAAACGTGGCTGCCCCTTTGGTTGAGTCGGGCTCGTGACTGCAGGGAAAAAAAAGAAAAAGTCGCGAGGTGGTCCGGCCAATTAGCCAATTATAGGTGTACGTTAAGGCAATGGGCGTGTGGCTAGGATTGCATGCCGCCAGGGGGACATACCGATACGATATAAACACGTGATAGAATTCTGCTTGCAGCTGGATGGGTAGAATGCTGCCCATTTGGTCCAGGACGTCAGGGCGAGAGAGCGTGCAGGAGTCAAGGTTCAAGACCTGCTCCTTGCGGTAAAAAAAGTCTCGCACAACACTAATCTACATGGTACAACGGTGGTTTAGAGCTCCGACCAAAGTGAACTTCCCATCAGCCTTGTTGTGGGCCCAGCTTGGACCGAATCCAAGCCAGGCGAAAACCTACCGGTAGCAAGGTGTTCTCACACACTTCAATCAAGATGTCGTATTTCAAAGAAAAGAACGAGCCTTTTAACACATCGGCAATCATTTCATTAATCTACATGTCATGGTCACGGTGCTCGTTAGCACACAGCTCCAAGCGGGCCCACATAGTGAGGGCAAGAGGCTTCAGACTCCACGGGATATCAAAGCGCGCACCTGATGGATCAGACCAACAGCATTTTTGGCGTAGAAACGCACAACAACGCAGCCGAGCTCACGGTCAGACTCAAGGTCAACCGCGTGCTGGCCAAAATGCACGCGGGATAAGCTCTTGGACAGCAAGGGTCGTCGCGTTATTGAGGCGCTGCCTTCTGCTCGGCTCGTCATCTCAGCCACCAGCTATTGTGATAAACCCGACATGTCAAACGAAGTCTTGGTCAGAGGTTGCTGTGTGCAACTTCCCTCTCCCCCTTCTCCCTCTCCCAACAGCGGCGCAGATGAAAAGCAATCATGCGCACATTAAGACGACCTCGGGACACACACACCTTATCGTAGAAACCTGCTGGTAGATTTGTTCGAACTTCAAGCTGTTGATGCGTTACAGTTGCAAAGCGCGAAAGAGTTTCGCCCATGTATGGTGCAATATACAGCTATCATCAAGGGGAAAGGTAAACTTGCATGAGTGTATGAAACCTGGGAAGAGCGGTCGGTAGGCTCACGCTCGCTAACCTCTGTTGGGCAGATGTCCTGTTGGGGCAAATCTGGCTGCCGTCGCGATAGCAAGCCTGGTATCAAGTATGCGGCACTAGTGCCATACGTAATGGGTACTGCCACTTTGAACTACAAGCGCGAGGGTGGGATGTCAAGTGTGTGAATATGCACGGAGGTGCGTCCAACTCGAGGCAGCCAGAGCACGTGCTAGGGCGCAGCTTTGTATCAGCCAGAATAGCATCCCAGTCACCCGTTGCTACAAACCTGCATCATCAGCGCGAGAATTTGCTGCTGCTGTTGCTCATCCAGGTTGCGCAGGCGGGCATCCGCTTCAGAAGCACGGCCCAGAAAGTGTCTCACAAGTTCGGGAACAAGCACGCCTTCCTCTTGCAGGAGCTTAAAGTCATCGCTGAATTCAACTTCAGTGTCCAACGACAGCCGGTGAAGGCGGAAATCTCGCACCAGAAGCGTCATGTAGCTGAGTGGCTCGATAGGGTTGAGCACAACCACGTGTTCGAGCTGTGCCGAGTTGAAATGTGTAATTGTGCCCAACGCATGAATTGCATCTACCCACTGCGCACCACGCATGGGGTCAACACACATGGAGGGTGAGGCCAGGACGGAGCAAAAGAACCCGCTGTAAAACAAAGCAGGGGCTTGCTTGTGGCACTTTGACTCGTAAGCCGTCCTTACCTTGCGAAAGACAACATCCGAGGTTGGGGTGCGCTGACTCGTTTGAAAGGTTTCATCGTACAGCTCGGCGAGATCGCTTAGAGTGACCGTGCCCAACCCAGCTAGGGGCTGACCATGACGCTGGCGGATGGCGCGGCATGCCTCGCTGACCACTGCTTCATCCTTGACGGGGTAGGCTAGTGTGTTGATCAAATCCTGCCATACCCGGAGCTGAAGTGGCACATCCATGTTGGCAATCTCGCTCGCGTTGAGCGCATCTTGTAGCTGGGTGCGCAGCTGCTGCACGCCCGCGTCTTGCCCGGAGCGGGTATTGTCCACAGCAAAGTAGCACAGCGAGGTCGATGAGCTGTTGCTTGGCATCACAAGACGATTGGAGATTTCGTGGTGCCGCTGTGCCAGCTCACGGCGAATGCCGTCCGAAATGAGCTGTCGGGCGGTCAAGTCGGGTACTGCATCGGCGTAGGTCCCTACTAAAAAGACGGGACCGTAACTCGAGGTGGAGACCACCGAGTTGCACCACGACAAAAAGTGCTCGAGACCGGTGTAGCTGTCGTCTGGGTGCAAGCTCTCGGCCTGGCTAAAGTTGGCTAGAAGCTCTGTCATTGTGAAGAAGATGCAAATCACATTGCCCGAGCGCAAAAAACCTTCCACCAGCGACTTGAACTCCAATTGACCCCCCATGTCGAAAAAATTGACGTGTGTGCCCTCAGTCTGTGATCTGGAGGCACGCCAGCTGTGAGCGAGTCTGGCGGACCAAAGAGGACCTCTCAAGGGGTGTTGATGCATCAGCGTGACGCGATGAACGTACTCGTCTAACGAAGCCAAGATGATCTGTTGTTGCGCCCGCGTCATTTGAGCCGTTTCGGCCATGTGCGGCTGCGTGGCAGATAGGCGCTGGCCTCTTGTGTTCTTTGCGCTTTGGGAATGGCGACGTTGGTTACGCGAACGGTCGGGCTTTTTCTTCTTCTTCTTCTTATTGTTGTTGCTGTTGTTAGACTGCTCTTCGCTGTCGCCGGTTTCGGCGAGGTCCAATGGCAAGCGTGCTTCGGCTTCCACGACGAATTGGAACTCGTACCCCTCACGCCCTGCACTAAAGTCACGAGGCGCACTCGCAGGAGCTTGAACATTGAGGCCTCGAGATGTGTGATTGATACCATTTACCTACAGATGACACAGGTAGACAATCAGACAACTCTGGTGCCCCGGGGCACATATATTTCACCCAGGTGCGTGGCCAACATACATACCTTGACAAAAGCGTCCTGATCCAGCAGGACATGGTCCTGATCGAGCTGACATAGTAAATCCATGCGATCGCCGCCACGCGTGGAGATACGTTCCTGTTCATGGTGAAAGAAGCATCCGGTGCGGGACAAAGATGCTTAGCTGTAGATGCTCAACTGCAGCCTGACCCAGTTTCTCAAGAGCACGTTGGTTCTTGGTGAGAGGAGGCGGAGCTGGCAGACCTCGGAAAATTCGATGTTTTGTAGCGAGCGCGCCGTGGACGTTTTGCCTGCGGCACCGGGGCCCACTAAAACACAAACGACACAACGGTTCTTGGTCATTTTTCCTTGAGCGTCTTTGAGAGCAGCAATGAGCTTCTCCTCTCGCGTCAATGTGACCAGGGTTTCGGCTTGCAGAGGTATGCCATCGGCAGCTCGCGTGACCCTACGAGCCAGAGTAAATTCATGCTAGTGAAAGTGATGGTCCGCCGAGGAGCTGCTGGGCCACCAAAGTGCAGAGTCGAAGACCATTGGCGGAGGGGCGAGCGAGGGGTGGAGGCTTTGTAGCGAGATGCTGACGTACAGGGCGAGTGCACGCTTTGCCATGGTTTCAAATGTCACATTCACATTTGCAGCCGTTTTGGATGAAACTTCGAAATAGTCCATGTTTCTCGCATGGGCCCAAGCCGTCGCTTCCTGAGAGGTCACGCTACGGTGCTGACCATGATCGACATGGGTCCCGACAAGGCAGCACTTGACACTTTCGTGGGCATGCTTCTGAATATTCTCGAACCACTCTGGAAGGGCATCAAAGCTGTCCTGTCTCGATGGAACATGGGGCAGGATCAATGGAAGGTGAGTGTGTGACACGCCGTTGCATACGGCGGTAGAGCACAGCAGAAACAGCACTACTCAAAGGCTCGCTGGTGGAGGGAAAATAAAAAAGAGATGGGGCAAAGCCTGCTTACGCGATCGGCCACGCTGAAAGCAAGGAGAATGGCGCGTGCCCCACGATAATAGGAATAGGTGATGGCTCTAAGAACAGGACGTTTGCAGCAAGGAAATCAGTGACTGGGGCGCCATCGTCCAGCCAAAAATGATGAAGCATCCTCGCTAGTATCGCCCGTGTTTTCTCGAACCTACCGGAAGCGCTCCGCTCCAGCGGTGTCCCACTAAAGAGGGGCATATCCACCAAACAAGATGAGGATTAATTTCAAGGCACTGCCGACAAGAAACTTTGTCATGCAATATAGGGGCCAACTGACTATCTGCAACTTGACTGCTACGCCGTCCACACCAATAGTCTTGAGGTCCTGGAGTACAAACATCAGCAGAGCCCGGGTCGAGTGTCATGCGCAGCGGTATTGAGTAGAGAGTCAAGCCTTGATCCTGGTACATAACATAGCATTGCATTCATCAACACCCACAAAATCAACGCCGATGGTAGGGACATGCTGCTCGAGAAAGGGTTTGCTAACGAAGCGAGCGATCAGCGCGCTCTTGCCGGTTGCGGTGTTGCCCACGACGAGAAATTTCAAGGTGCTGGCAACACGCAATGCAAGCAGAGACCCAAAAGATCAGGGCGCAGTTTTTGGGCAGAGTCCAATACGGCCATGCATCAATGGCATGCGGAACATACTGCTGCGCGCGCCCGAAGGACATGGACTCCTGCTGCGGTGCTCCATCAGGGTCCTCGCTGTCATCGCTTCGCGGATCACGACGCTTCTTCCTATTCTTTGCGGGCATGAAGGACATGCTGACGAGTCCCGCGGCAGTCGCTAGCAAGTTCCATGTAGGATCTCAGCAAGGTTGGCCTTGAAATCGCTGCCTTAGGGTATATCAAAGCTCAACTCATCCTGCCCCCCAGCTCTCTGCAGCCAGCGCCAGAGAGAGAGAGAGAGAGAGAGAGAGAGAGAGAGAGAGAGAGAGAGAGAGAGAGAGAGAGGGAGAGCGGACGAGAGCATCAAATGTCCAATTTCGATGCTGTTGGATATTGCTGCTGTTTGGAGAGTTATTGTAGTGTCCGCAATCCTTATCATAGATTCTTCATTAAATCACTCGTGAAGAAGTTGTCGATATATCTGCTGTTATTCGCTGTCGGTTGCTATTCCTCAACTTTTCGAAAAGTAACACAGCCTGCTTGTTACGGCTACTTGTTATGACATTCTGACATTCTGACATTCTGACATTCCAGTCCAGGGTCCAGAGAGCATTTCGGAGAGAGAGAGAGGGTCTGGAGCGATATGATGTGCGCGGCGACAGTGACGACGACTCGGGTCGCGGCTCTGCTGGTGGTGCTGGCGTGATCAGGACAGCCCCCTTGTTTGCGGGAGGTGGCAGAGGGGTGTGGGGAAGGTTGGGGGAGGGTGTTGGCTTTGGACATTTTGGGTGGGGCTAGCCTGAGTGGGGCTTATTCCAAGGCGGACGGTATCGGCGCCATGGCGGAGCCAACGCTCGAGCAGGCTTGGTTTACCTGGGAGAAGACCGAGTATTCGGGCAAGCGCGTGCGCCTCATCCTCAAGCCCACGCAGCTCTTACTCTACGCTGGTCTTGCCCGAGATGGCCTTCCCGTTGGCCTCTTAAAAACCGTACGGACTGCAATGCTCTTCATATACCCTCTTTTTGCGCACACGCACGCCAACACGGCTTTCCAACGCCGCCTTGCGCGTTTGTCTGTCCGGTTTGCAGGTGGACCTCTTGAAAATGCGCGCCATCATGGTCAAGGTTTGTCGCATCTTTATCAACATTGAAGAACAAGATCAATTGCTCGTGCTTCTGGCCGATGATGAGCCCGAGGCCAACGACTGGTAGGAGTCCATGTCATGTGCTGCTGCAATGGTTGAATTTTCCCTGTTCTCGCTTGCTCTGGGACCTTCGTCAACTCCATCTTGTTCCACCTTCCTCTTAGGGGCGAGCGGCTCGATCTACAGGTCAATGCACAGCTTCGCCTCCAGCTCCAAGAAGACATTCGTCGTGCCGAGATGAAGGCTCTCGAATCAGAGGCCGCAGAGGCCACGGGGGTCGATGCAAAGCAGCCACCCGAGCCAACGTCGGCCAAGGAGGAGCCTGCAGATATCAATGCAGCTCCTCTGCGCCAAGCCGCTCGTCCGCCTGCGGCCCTTCCAAATGTAGAACCACCTCGCACGGACCGCCAACTCGCCGAGGAAGACCGACAGCTTGCTGAAAACGGGGACCCGCGAAACGAAGCTTCCCTGCAAGTTCTGCAACGCCCGCGCATGAGCAGTGCCGCAAGCCACTTGCCGCGCCGTGATACCATGCAAAGCGCACTCCGGCTGACACTTGATGCTGGCGTCATCAGCATGTACGCTGGGGCGTCCGCGGATGGCAGCTTGGGCGTAAAAAGCGGTATGTGATCGAGCCATCAGCCATGTCACTTTGGGCCCATGTTTGCCAGTCACCTGCCTGATCTGCCATGCCTCCTTGTCAACTCATTCTGCCCGCTGCCTGCTGGCTGTTTGGCGGCTTGGTTTGGGCCTCCAGGCGAAATTCCTTTGGCCCACCTTCGGAGCGTGCGCGTGGACGAGCATCGGCTTCAACTCATTACTGCAGAAAAAACCTGGGACCTTGATGTTGCCTCGCCTGAGCAGGCTCAGGTACGCCAGGGCTGCAAGTCAGATCGCAATCCTAAATCTGCTGCCGGCCATTGTAGCCCCCCCTGCCTCGGTCCATGGTCTATTGTGACTTGGAGATTTCACTTGCGATTTTTAAATTTTCTGTGCAGCATTGGGCCCAACTAGTGCAGGATGCTCTCGAGGAGATTGCGCTTCGCGAGGTCAAGCAACTTCATCTCTCACTTTCGGGAACTTCAGGTTCGCGCCCTTCCTTGATTGATCTTCAAGTGCTAGTCTCCTCATACATCAATGCACATTGCCGTGTCAACGCTCATGCTTATCCGCCCCTTTTGCCTGCGTCCGTCCACCAGACGATAGCCCCAGTACCTCGACAGACAGTCCTTCTGGTGCCATTGCGGACACGGTGTGCTAGCTTGCCCATTTTCACCGCTAACGGGTTTGCAAAGGGTCCTCTTGTGCCAGACACTGGCAAAGCTCACGGACGCCGGTGTTTCTCTAGTATGAGGGCTGGCTGGAACAGATGATCTCGCTCAAGCAAGGGCGCGAGCGACGCTACGCCGTTGCGGTCGGTGCATGACTATCCTACACCCAATCTTTTCATTCCATCTCTCCTTTGGTTGGAGGCTGAGGGCTCACGCCGTCACGGCTCACTTGCATGCTTCACCCTCCCACCAAACACATGCTCGACCCTCCACGTGACATCGAGCAGGGTGGGCGCACGCTGCAGCTATATGCCAAAGCTCCTGCCCATCCCGGCCAGCCGCCACGACAGCGTCTTGACATGGTTCGCTTGACCCACCTACAATCAGTCTACATTGAAGACCTGAGTTTTCATCTGGTGCTCCCAACCATGACCATGACCTTCGTGGCACCAACCGAGGTTGGTTTGAAATGCCTGAGCTTATAAAGAGGCAGCACGCCTGCTTCGTTTGGTCGGTGGCTCGCATCAGCTTTGCTTGATTGTGTTTGGCACCTCCCGTGCAGGATGAGTGCATGACTTGGACCAAAGTTCTTGCCCACAACAATCACGTGCCTGCACACCTCTCGCCTCAAGTCATGCAACGAATGAACGACGCTCAGGCTGCCAAGGTGAACACCAAATTGGCGCATCACCTGGTTTCTGCTTGACTACCTGCCTGCCTGCCTGCCATACGCATTCCTTTGCTAATGGCAATTTCTCAAGTATAGGATCCGCAAGGCGAGTCGAAGGCTCAGCTCCAGGCCATGTTGGAGGAAACTCGGCTCTCGTCTCTCGCTCTCATGGCCTCGAGCGTCATTTTTGCTGGATTTGTTCAAAAGTGGCGCCACCGAAAACCTCACCTCTGGCAACAACGGTTAGCGCAGAATCCGTCCAAAGGCTCGCTTCGGTCTGTCGGTGTTTTGAGCCCAGGCTCACGGCCTCATTTGTGCTGCCCTTCCCCGTGTCTCAACAACAGCTATGTCGTGCTGCATCAAAGCGGTGTTTTGCACTTTTTCGATCGCGTGTGGACACCCGAGTCCGACCAACAGCCGCGACGCAGCCTCCTAGGTACCGTTGAGCTGTGGTGTGCTCGTGATTTAGCTGATCGTGAGCCACTCATCTGACTCAACAACCTCGGGTGGCATCGCAGTGAGTGGTTGTCTTGGGGTGGAGTATGGCGAGGATATCTTGGATGGAACCACCGTTGATTGGACAGATGTGCCTGCCGAACATCGCCTTTCTATTGTGTATCCCCAGCGCACCTATTACTTGTGAGTAGATGACCCGAAAAGGGAGAAAGGGTTGCCTGCCTAATCAAGCCCTACCTAAAAGGAATTTGCCTCCAGCCTCCCTTTGAGAGGCTCCTGGGTGTTGCATCAGTGTTCTCACGAAACCCGCTGGCTACCAGGCATACATCTAACCCCTTGACCTGCCAAGATTTTGTCCTTGCTTTGCAAGATGCGGCTGGTCTGGATGAGCCTGAGGACTCTGCTGGCCCACTCTTGGAGGCACCAGTGGAAGACATTGATGAAGGCAAGCTTGAATCAAAGCATGGGCATGCCTGGCTTGTGGTCCCTCGACCCCCCACTTTTTGAGTTGTTGTTATTGTTATTGTTATTGTTATTGTTGCTTTGCTTGGATATTCCCTTGACCTCAAAACCTTCATCAACCATTGAACTTCTGTTGCTGATAGACTTGGCGTCCTTGGTTCCTTACGTTGAGCTCAACAACGAAGGTGCGTGGGCGCTTTGCAATAACCTTCCAAACTCTTTTTGCACGCTCTGTTGTCCGCTATCGTCCCGATCCTCATGTGAGAGCCCGCTGTATTTGCTGGCATGTGCATCTAGGCGATGATCGTCACATTTACATGTTGGCTAGCGACGTCATGGGCGAACCGGAAACATGGGATGCTGCTCAGTGGACCAAGTCTAATGCTGCTGAGGCTACCCAACCCTCATCTTTGCCGGAGGACAATGATGATTCGGTGGACATGGCTGATCCCACGTACAGCCTTCTGCCTGTGCGCATGTTGCATGCACAGAATCGTGCCGCTGATCCGCCACGCCCAGTCAAGGCCTCTCATCAAAGCCACGGATCAATGGCCGGTGATTCTGATGACGACGTAGTGGCCTATGCGCACGATACGGATGATGATGACGACCGCGGTAACACATCCCTGACTGTTCCAGCCAATGGGCCGCACCGCCACGATCCTGATTATCAGAGAGTGGAAGACATTCTGCTGGATGTAACGGCGCTCAGTGCGAGCCAGGATCATCTTGTAAGCAGCAGCGAGGAAAGTGATGAAGACATGCCTACACCTCCCTATGCCGATGTGCGCCGTTTGCTCGCTGAAGGCGATGATGCATTGGCTACCCCTCGGTTGCCACCACGCAACTACGATGCTACCTTGTGGTCCAATGATACCCACCAGGTAAAACCAGACACCGATCAACTTGAGAGCCAACACGCTCATGGTGAAGAGACCTTGGAAGCAGCAGTCGCCGCCAGCCAACACGTGACGCCACGTGACCGTCGCACCCGGCCTCGCTCCTCTCAAGTGCGATCCAGTCCGCGCCGATTGCCGCGCCCCCCTGGAGCCAGCCCAGGCAGCGGAGCCCCAACCCCCAAAGGTGGGACCATGCAGCGGCAGCAAGCCGTGCAGACCAAGGGCGATTTGGATCAGGCCTCGACGCCGTCCGCACCGTCGCCGTTGTCCTCGAAAGCAGCAGCCACCCTTGCGTTGAAAACACCACCAGTTGGAGGATCACACTCACCTCGAGATATCGCTCCTAGCATGAGTGGAGTCCGCGATCGCATTCGTGAGCTCAATTCTCGTGTTGATCAAGCAAGTAGTCCTTCATCGACCGCCCCAGCGCTTCCGCCACGCTCGGCACGCCCATTGATGCGCTCAGACAACAACACCATCCAACCTGCAACTGCAAGCATGGATCAAGTAGGTGTATTTGTCTCTCTGTTTGTCATTCTGGACTGAAATGTTGCTTCGTCTCACGTCCAGACCAACCTTTGCAGGGGCTCGTCTCAGCGCGTGCTCAGCTGCGGCGGGTGTCGAAGCGACGGCTCCCAGTGCCTCTCAACATCAAGTCCATGCGCCGTCGTAAGTTTACTCCCTTGTGTTTTATATCCGACACGCCAAGCTTTCTGACTCCCCCAAGAGCGGCTTTCCTGGCCTGAAAATTTGATGGCCGCTTCTTATTCTCCTTCGCCTCGACTTTAATAGCGTCAGAGCCCGTGGGCCCTGGCCGAACGATGCCCCCAGCACCCACGACCGTCGCCCCCGATCCGGTTCCAACCAAGCGTGGGCCACGCATGCGCTTGCGTCGTTTCCGTTCAAAGGCTTCCATGGAGCCCGTGCCCGAGGCGACGCCCGTTACCAAGCCCGCCAACAAGGCCCCCAAACTCGGCAAGAATGATCGTCAGGCAGGCAAGACCTCTGGCAGTCAAGGAAACCTGGCCACTCAAGCTTCAAAACAAACTTCTCCGCCCCAGACGAGCTCAGTGGACGCTGGCCAAGGGTCAACGGCTCGGTCCGTCCCCTCCGGGCCGAATAAAGGCCCAGCAGCGTTTGCGACAACGCCCGCAGCGGACAACCAGCCAACTGCAGCCGTGGTGGGAGACGTCCGTGCGCGCTTCACCGAATTTTTGGATGCCGGTGATTTGCCAGAGATGATGGCGGGCTTTCAGGCCGTGCTGCAAGCGCTGGGCGCACAGTCGTGGCTCGATCAGCCAAACTTTTACCTTCGCTTTCGCACTGCTGTCACGCCTCATCTCAATTATAAGCAGAAATCTGTATTCAAGGTGAGTAGCGGGTGGTGAACGCCCAGGTCAGCGACAGACCTTAATCGCTGGGATGCACCAGCGCTAATGCCTGCCTGCCTACTTGCGCATGTCTGAACCTCCTCGTGATAGACCATGGACCAACAATTTCACCATTGCGGTTCGCACTTCAACGATTGTTCGCGGCTATCTGTGGTGGTGATCGGTGCTGGGCCTGTGGGCTTGCGCACCGCAATCGGCATGGCATTTCTTGGTGCCCGCGTGCGCATCCTGGAGAAGCGGCGCACGTTTGGTCGGCACAACATTTTGCATCTTTGGGAATGGGTCTGCAACGATCTCCTGAAGCTAGGTGCCAATGGCGCGGAGATCTTGGGCAAGGTATGGCCTGTGACCGCTCACCCTTGCGCCTACACCCTGGGATCAGGCCCGATTCTCGTCCTTGTGGTGTTCTTCATCACAACTGACCGCGGACGTCATTAATTGCGATAGAGCTTCTTTCACATTGGCACAAGACGTCTGCAACTCATGCTGGCGCGCATGGCGTTCCTTGCGGGCGTGGTCTTCCATGTGAACATGGAAGCTGTGCAGTTGGAGGCGCCCTCTGCCACCGATCCGAATTCCGTCAAGCTCTATCGCCTGGAATGCCGACCGCGCCACGCAGATAAGCGAGCGCCGCGACTGTATCTGCCATGCCACGTTCTTTTGGACGCGTCTGGTGCCAGCGACGGTGTGACTGACGGGTTGGGTTTCAAGCGCAATGTCATGTCCACGAGCGCAGCTTTGGGCTTGGTGGCTCATTGGACCAAGGGGCGATCCCAGCAGGAGCGCGACATGGAAGAGTTTTCCTGGTCACGACAATACAACCAGGCTTTGTTCGGCAAGCTGCGTGCCCTTGGTGCTGATCTCGAGAATTGCGTCTATTATTGCAGTAGCACGCATTACTTTATCATGACGCCCAAGCGGCAGAGCCTGCTTGACTTTGGCGTGCTGCGGGAGCCCCGTAGTTCATCCTCCGAGCTTGTCAAGTCGGACAATCTTGACCAAGCCAAGCTGCGCGAGTATGCGCGCATGGTTGCTGCCTTCTTTCAGCTACCCAACACCTGTCCCTTTGCGGAGGAAACTGGCGGGGCAATGCTGTTTGACTTTAGCAGCCGACGGGCGGTGACACGGGCCTGTCAAGTCCTGACCGACTCAAACAGTGGTCAACAGGTCGTTGTCATGCCGGTTGGAGATGCGCTCTTGGAGCCCTTTTGGCCCGAGGGTCTGGGCATCAACCGTGGTTTTCATTCGGCGCTCGATGCGGTACGGAAACACCTTTGTCAAGGCCTTGCCAGTCCCGGGTTCCACACCCGCTTGCACGTACACACACACGCACACACACACACGCAGACACACACGCACACACGTTGATTTTGTTTTCTCCTCATGCGCATGCGATCGTCGGCTCTTGGGTAGATTTGGGTGATTCAAGAGTACTTTGCTTCCGGTCATTCGCAAGATACAGAGGCCTTGATCTCCGCACGAGATGACCTGTTTGCCATTCTCAAAGGGCTATCAGCGTTCACGAAGGCAAACATCGTGGCTCCCAACGTCCGGGCCTATGATTTGCAGCCAGAGACACGCTACAAGGTTTGGGCAGCCCGCAGTCGGCCAGACACAGACAGCGCTATGCTTCTTAAGCAGCAATCGCTCGCCCGGCCCTATAGCGTGGCGATTACAGGCTCCGTGGCTGACAGTTTTGATGCATAAGGTGCTTACAGGCACGGCTTTTTCGAGCCTCGATTGAAATTGATGACATTGTGTTGTAGGGATTTTGTCATGTGAATTTCGATTCACCACACCAGCTGCAGTGGGTTTGCGGGCTCTTGGTCGGTTTTCTGCACGCAGAAATCATCTTAAAGCTTAAGAACTTTGCCCTGAGAGGTAGGGGGTAGGTAGCGCAGAAACCAGGCCAAGGTGCGCTCGTCACGGTCACGTCGGTGTTGGGGTTGAGTAAAGCCGTGTCCTTCACCAGGGTAAACCACGAGTTCCGTGGGCGTGCGCTGCAGGCGAAGCTGTCGATGTGCAACGATCGAGTTGGACACCATGCAGATGTCGTCCTCTTTGCCATGGAGCAGCAGCTGTGGCGGGGCGGAGGCAAACAAAAAAGTGCGGGCTTGGTGAGAGAGCCGGCGCTGAGAACAGGCAAAAGGATCATGGGAATACAGGGATGCGGCGAGGCAGGTCTCAAACCGTCGGCGTCTTGATTTTGTGCAACAGGGGAAAGACGTCGCTGTGCGTATGGCGTTCTTGCAGGGGCCAGCTGAGGTCACCCGAATACTCAAGTTCCCAGGTGAAATCACCACCTGTTTGTGATCATCAGAGCGCGGGCACACACGGAACAAGAGCGCGAGTCAAGTTCAAACCAGTGCTCGATGGGTTTGCAACTGGAGTGAGGATCATACCTTCAAGGCTCATGTAGCGTCCAAAGACAAATCCGTACATAGCGACGGCGCACTTGAAAGCATCGCAGGTAGCTGAGGCACGGAGGCTCATGAAGCCACCGTATGAGCCGCCAAAGATGCCCACACGGTCTTCAAAGTTGAGACTTTGTTGTGAGCGCAACGCTTCAATGCCTGGGCGGTCACCGTCATGCGCAACAGTAAGCTGGGTCAAGGTTCAGGCATGGGGGTGGTACAGATGCCGAGGCTGCATCAGACAGACAAACCAGCCAGAATGTCTCCGAGATCAGCGTCCAATTGGCCTTGGCATTGAATATTAGCCTGCCAGTTTTAGCAATAAAAATAGCAGGGTCAGGCTGGGAAGTGATGCTCGCAAGCAGAGCATGAGGTGTGATGATGAATGACTTCACGAAAGGCATTAGGAAAGAGTATCTCATACTTGCGAAAACTCGTTGCCAAAGCCCAGCGTGCCGCGGAAGAGGGGCATGAAGACCCGGTAGCCACCCTTGATCAAGTGGCTGTGGCCGAGAAAAGCAGGAAAGAGAAAACAATGCACAAGGAAGACCACCGCGCATGAAGACAGGCGCCGCGCAGGCAACTGACGAGCCTCGAAAAGATTGAGCATGCGCGGCACTGGGATTTACCGATAGGGGTAGCGCGTGGGATCGGCTGCAATGCTGCGACGTTGTGTGAAGCCCACGGCGGGACCACCGTGCGCGTGCACCAGCAGCGCAGCGTCGCGGCGGGTCGCTGACCGCAATGGCAGTGGAGTAGCAAGACAATCGGCGTGAGTGCAGCGGCTCATGAAATTGGGAGGATCCATGGCCAATCCGGGCGCAGTGCTTACAGTTTGAGAAACAGACGAGGCCTTGCACGTCGCGACCCTGAGGACCCTTCCACTGCACAATTTGCACGTGCAGATCAGAAAAGTCGTCGGGCTGGGGCAAAGGCACCGCCAATGGCTCGGTATCAGGTGCCGTTTGCAGAACAAGGCGGGGGTAGCTACAGAAGGTGAGGGCAGCGAGCAGGGGCGCCCGAGGCGATGTGTGCGGTGAGGTTTTAGGTGAAAAAAAAAACCCAAGAAAACAAATACCAAAAACCTCAAAAAAAAAAAAAAAAAAAAAAAGAAGAAATTAGAAAAAGAAAACACAAACACAACAACCACTCAAAAGCTCTCACTTGTCAATATCTTCAGTCTCATAGGCCAGACCATGTTGGCTAGAGGCCATAGCAGCGCAAATGGGAAGCGGCAACGGAATGCGCTCTTGCGAGGCGAGGTCAATCCAGCTGGAGATTTCTTGGGTGCCTTGGAGCACAGTCAACGCAACTTTGTTCTCCTCCGGCACCCATCCAAAGGTCTGAAGCGGGCAGGGTCAGGCAGAGCGTCAGCGCACGGGCAGAGCGAGAAGACTTAAAACGCGGCCACGGGGCCGAACATGGCTCATTTGTACGTTATTCGCACCTGAATATGCTCGTCTTCACCCGTTAGTGGGGTTTTGGGCCAGTGCTGACCTTGGCGGTGTGCGTGAAAGAGACGGCAATGGGTTGTGATGGGGCGCTTGGTCTCATAATTGGCCTACCACAGAGAAAAAGAAAGTCTAGTTCAGCACCCAGTAGCAGGCACAGTGGCTGGGTCCCGCCAAGGGTTTCCATCGCCATGCCAGCAAGCTGCGCACCGTGTACAAGACATCGTCCGCTGTGGCGCCAAACTTGAGTTCGCCCACCCGGCCAGCGTCAAAAGTGATCTAGGTCCGGCAATAGGAACGACCGGGACAAGGGTGAGGTCCGGATGTTTGATGTTATTTAGTTTGGAAAGATGAGGCATATGCGCTGAGACTTTAAGCCGCGGAGGGAGGTGCACGTGGTCCGCTCTCATGGTTTGGTCTCACGCACCATGTGTGGCTGTGCTTCGGGTTCAAGATCGCAGGTAAACCATTCACCACGTTCGGCTTCTTCAGGAATGATGCTCTTCATCACCGCATAGGCCACACGACGCCCACAAGCTATAAAGACGGGGCGATACGTTGTTTGTGCAAGCACAGGACATTGTCAAGGAGCGTGCGAGCGCGAGGCGCAAAGATGTAGGCCTTCACCTACCAGAGATGGCCAAGCGCTCAGCCTTGCCGGAGACCGCAGCAATGGGGGTCCAAGTGTTGGTGATGGACGAGTACATGCTGAGTTGCAGGTCATGGATGACGGGTGGGTACACCTCAATGCCTCCCTCCTCTGGAGCAACGCCAGGACCAGACATGAAATGGTTTGGGTGAGACAGAGCAGCGCAAGGACAGCGAGATGTTGACAGCCGTGGAATGACCACCCAATCCTAACCAATGGGTTTGCCAGAGAGGCAGGCCAGAAGAGGTGCGCCGGCCTTGGTCACGGTGGCCACAACCTCGCGGCATTGGGCTGGAAGCGTGGTGAGAGCTTCCAGCGCGCCCATGGCACCTGCATGTAGCTTGAAGAGCTCCTAGACGCCGAGTAAGGAACAAAAAAGTGCAGCTCAGCAACCCTAAGCCGTCTTCTTTTTTTCTTTTTTGAGGCGGGGGGGTGGGGGGGGGAGCACGCCGTGGGTCGGGGCAGGGTTTCAAGTGCGCACCTGACCACGTTTGACAATGCTGAGGCCAGCAGCGGCACTGGTGGTAAGAAAGGTGAGATCTTTGAGTTCATCGCGGGCAGTCATTCGCAGATCGCCAGCACGCAGCGAAGCATGCTGGCCGTTGGAGAGATACTATGGATGGCCAAAAAAAAGAAAGTGAATTGGACTTGGGGTTTGGAGGAGGTTCCGAGCCATGCCTTTGCCTCGGTACGCCGCGGGTGATTTACTACGAACCGCCTCCAACTCGCTCTGGCCGGTCCAGAGGATAGCCTTGACATGTGTGAGCGCCAAGTCAGCGCCACAATATGCCTTGAGCTTGGCCGGCAAAGGCCCAACTGCCTGCTTGGCTGCCATGCTATCGCTTCAATCTACGACAATTCGGTCCGACAAATGCAATCTTGGATCAAGCAAGACCCAAGTCGTCTGGTCTGATGATTGTCACTGACAGCTCCCGAAAAAAAAAAATAAAAAAAAAAAAAAAAATCTCTCTCTCTCTATATTTCTCTCTCTCTCTCGACTCCTTGTTGCTTTGTCAGACTTTTTGCTACGACATCATCGTATGGATGAAGGTGTGTGCTATGGCGCCATGGCACATGGCATGGCGGGCTGATGGGGGAGGGGGAAAGAGGAGGCGGGGGGAGGGTTGGGCGAAAAGCCTGAGTCAATTTGGTATGGACATGAACATGGGAAGGCTCGCAGTCTCGCACTGCACAAAGGGTCCCGCATGGTGCTTGGTCGAGGGGCTCAGAGCTGGACGTCACGGTGCACCCAATCGGTCCAGCGATGGGCCACTGGTGAATCGTGGGGCATGGCAATGAGCGGGGCGACATGGCAATGGGTATCACGAGTCTTGTCATCACGTGGTACTTGGTGGTGAAGCTGTCGTTCGAGGTGTTGCACGTCGTGGCGTTCGGCCTGGGTACGGAAGCGGTGCAAGGGGATGGCCACGTCGACAGCGTGTTGGACCAGCATGCCCTGGTCCTGGAAAGCTTTGATCAGGGAGGTTGTGTCGGTGCACAGCAGGGGAAAGAGGATGAAGAGCGGTGGCGCACGTCCGCTCTTGGCAAAGCAGTGCATAATGTTTTGGAGGACCTCACTCGTGACGCTGCCCATGGGCTCGGTGGCCAGGATAATGTCGCTGTGAGCGATGATGCTTTCTTCCTCGGCAAGCAGTTTGCCGTGTGCCAAGTCGAGCTCGAGGATCTTGTCAAAAAGGTGCATGTTGAGTCCATAGGCGAGGGCCTGTGCATTGGTGTCCAGACCCACGACCAGAGGCAAGGGGCCACGCTTCTGATGGCGGCTAAAGTAGACGGCGTCGGCGTGGTCGTCGCGGTCGGGCTGCTCGAAATGTTGGTACAAGTCAAACGAAGCCATATTGAATTTGATGGGAGCAGCAGTCAGACCAAAGCCGGCGGCCAGCTCCAGCACCTGCAGCGGATGGGTGGTGTGAGCGCCGAGGTCGCGCAGCGCCCCCTCGATGATGGGGGCAGTCAGCTCCGTGGGACAGTATCCAATCTCATCTAGTTGTCGCATGTACGTGGCAAAATCATCGCCCTCCAGTGGCACGAGGTTATCCGTGCTGCCGGCCGTCGTCGCAGGACTGTCCTTGTTGTCCACGGGCGAACTCAGATCGGCCAGCTGCTGGCCGTGATTACTGCTTGACATCATGATGAAGTGTTCGGTGTGACTGTGCAAGTTGTTGCCGTTGCTGATGGGTCCCTTGAAATTGTGAAGCAAGTCGAGAACAAGTTGAGTGTGCGAGCAGGAGGTGGGGCGCAAGGGCAGCCAGGCTTGTCGTCACCGACGAGTCGAGTCGCGAGTCACACACTGCAGAGAAAAAGCGAAAAAATAAAAAAGATAAAAATAACACACAAAGTGTGTGTGAGAGATGTAACTGTCAAGATGGGGCGTGTAGGAGCCCATCATAGGAACGCGCTACTGCTTCCGAACCGCGCAAGCGGCAAGCGTACCACCCCGACCATCGCGCCCCATTGCACACCAACACGACGGCTGACCCATTACCCGTTGCCGTTTGACCAAACATGACCATTGGGCCCATCACAATCACAAGAGCAGAGAGACAGCAGAGAGAGAGCAGAGAGAGGAGCTCTCCAGCTTTTCGGGGCATATGGGACATTGACGCTCACAAACGCTTTTTCGCTTATGCGCTTATGCGCTTATCCGTGATGAAAGGTGTGTGGGGGTGCAGCGGCAAGGTGTGATGAAAAGGGGTTAAAGTGAGACATCATGTCACACTTGGATATCTCGTCTGATGACAATGATGAATCCGGATGTGTGAAGAATGAATTGTGTATTCTTGCATCTTCTTCATCTGCTTCTCTATCGTCTTCTGCGCTGCAAGTGCTGGTTGGCCTCCATCCAGGTATGGGCGGGTGCCTCTGTTAAAGCAGATGCAGGCGGATGGATGTGTTGGGCTTTAGTTACCCCGCACCTTGGTGTCCTTGCGAACAACAAAGCAGTTGAGACTCAGGCCGTCGCAAATGTCCAGCACGGCGCAAAAGGCATAAATCACTAAGGAAGATGGTCGCCAAGGGGCGGGTGAAGGACGGCGGGTGAGAGAGCACAAGGGTAGCAGAACCAGGGTTTCGTGCCAGTGCTTTGTCATCTCCTTTCTAAAACGCCAACTTTGCTATCCTCATTTGGGCTGTGAAATGACCAACGCACAAAAATCGATACACCAAAAGGCGATGGCAGCACCACAGCGCGCTTGATGGCTCAGGCCCGTAAACTCGGTCATCATAAAGACCACAGGCACCAAGTGGGCAGGATCAAATTGCGCCACGGGTACCTAGTGGCAGAGAGGACAACAAGGGTCAGTGTGGCGTTGAATCCTAAACACCCGAGCCACACAAAGACTAGCAATGCACCTTGGCCATATGGGCCACGATGAGCTTGCAAGTGAGCTTGGCGGAGGCACAACCCCAGCCTAGGTTGAAGAGGGCCGGCATCTGCACGCCGTGACAAGAGCAGGTTGCGTGAGTATCACTGCCCAAGTGGGCCATTGGGTTCTCGATGGGCGAGGCCAACGTCTCTTGCACCCTGCTACGCACGCACGCACCGAGGCATAACTGGGATAGCTTTGCATGTTGTGCACGCCAAGCATGAGGGCAAACATGGGCATCAGCGGCGACAAAATGCTTGTTTCCGCGATAGTAGTTCCCTCTGGTCCTGCAAGAGCAGAATGCAGCCACCATGCAGCCAGGCAGGCACACACACAGGCACCGACGCAGGAAAAATAAAAACAAAAACGAAAAAAAAAAAGTCGCGTAGGTGGGTCAGCATAGACAAAGGAATTCAATGTGGGGCCAAGAGGCATCGGGGATCCGCCATGTACACGCACCGGGGCCGCCCTCAAAGATGCTGAGCACGAGGGTGATGGCAGTGCCAAAGATGGCAATGTACGGCACAAAGAGGTAGAAGAAGCGAAAGCTCAGACCACCCACAGTCCAGTCCCAAAACTCCTCGCCAAAGTAAGCCGTCAAAAGCATGGCTCCGATAATGACATAATGCGTCTCCGTCACATCCACCCTGGAAGCAGCAAAGTGGATCCATTTGGAGAGAACATTCCAAATGTGAGCAAACCGTCTCGCTCGCAAAACATGCGTCATGGCACAGCGTCTTTTAACACGGCGTACTCGTGAAATTTGAGGCGGCCCTTGACATAGCATTCCCAGTGCGTGGCATAGTAGATCGCAGCCGCGACCACAACCAAGATAAAGCCAGCATAGCTGTCATGCGTCTAAAGCCAGCATAAAATCAAGGCCACCAAGCCCAATTACACCAACATGTCAGGTTGTGTCGCGAGAGAGAAAAAAAGGAGGGAGAGAGAGGGAGAGAGGGAGGGAGGGAGGGAGGAAGGAATGAGCAAGCACGACAAGCAAAAAACACCTCACCTGTAGCATGACGGTCACGCCAACAACGACAACGACGGTGGACACGGCATCACAACCATGGTCAAAGAGTTCTCCCAATGGAGATGCATTGCCTGTGCGTCGCGCCTGCTTGCCATCCAAGTTATCCATGGTTTGATAAAAGAATAGTCCCAGCGCCGTCAAGACGTAGGCCCAACTGGGGACCTGTGGGACACAGAGCACACACGTCACTGAGCCTGGTGCTACACGATGAAGGAGGGACATGGCAACGGAAGTGCAGCAATAAAAAGCCTACCGCGACGGCAGATTGGACAACCCCCAACTTGGCGTGTAGAAGCGTAAGGTGGGGCTAGATGCTGAACAGCGGCGAACCGAGTTTTGCCATGTGGCAAACAAGTGCTCTTACCTGCAGTTGGCGATCCAAAAAGGAGCGACCTTCAACGCTATATTGGTGCTCTGCCAGGCTACGCATATGTGGCACGGGCCACGTGATTCGACATGTAACAGGTTTTGAAGCTGAAAACACCAGGGCAAGAGAGAAGAAAGGGCGAGTCAAAGAAGCAACAGGGTCGGCTTACCCGCGCAGAACCTCGGGCTTGAATAGCCGGAGCTTGGGTTTTGTTGATGCAGCCATGGTCTTGAGGTGGGAAGGTGTCAAATTTTTCGATAATAGTGCCCTGCTGGGTCGGTAAAAGGGACGTGCTGTTCTTGAGCCGACAAACGGGCCTGAACCAGTTCAGTCTGAAGCACGAGCCCGACAAGGTTGCAGATGGTGGAGCACAACCCCCCAAAAGCAAGGCAAAAAAGCAACAGCCGGGCAGCATGTGAGCGCGCCGCAGGCGCTTGCTGGTTTCTCGAAATAGCCTTCACAGCGCAAGCCCCTCTTCTTCGATCCCGACACGAGGGCACGAGGGTACCTGGCAACCAGAAGACTATAATGCACAAGACAATTGGTCCATTCACTCGTAACCAAGCCGCACAGCAAGGCAACACTGCCCAAAGCCAGCCAAGTCTAGTGCGAGCTGCCAAAATAATCGGAGAGGAGGTTGCCGCTCTCTCAGAGCCTCGAAAGGTAAGAGGAAATGCAACAGCTGTTGTGGACACGAACAACTCCTTGCTTGTGCAAGACACACACGTCGTCTGCAGGTGTTGTCAGAATGTATTGTCATCATTTTATTTCCCATGACATTGTTTTTTTCACACAATTCAGATTTCATGATGAGGCTTAACAGAGGACTGGTCAATTGAAACACTTAGGGGGCGAGGGGATTGAGCTGGTGGAGGGATCAACTGGGGGCGGGTATTGAGCCTGCGCGTTTACACGAGACAAAGCCGACGACTTCTTCGAGAGTGAGGAGGATCGTGGTAGGCCAGCTGGTTGGTTGCTGCTTGGGGCTGCTGCCGTGCAGCGTTCCGGCCAGTCGAGCTGTGAGATCGGCGAGCGTCATCACCTACACAGGTGGCCGGCAATTGCGCGCAGCAGTGAGACCATGTACCATGTAACATGATGCCATCAGCCAGCGAGTGGGTCAAAGAAAGGAGGTTACGCACCGTTGATTGTTCAATGCTTGCAGTATTGGCTGGGTGAAATTCATACAAGCCCGACCCTGGTGTTGCGGGTTCAAGCAAGCCATGCAGCACAAACGTGCCGTCATCGCCGCCATCAACCATCAACCGTGTCTGATCCGCTTGCAACAGCCGCGCCAACACCTGCGTCTGTCGTCGCTGCGTACGCTGTCTAGAGTACGGGTATTGCTGTCGAGTAAAGGCGGGCAGAGGCTGGGTTGCGTTGGCACGTGTGCTGGAGCGGCAAGCCAAATCATCTTCCTGCCAAAAGCTGCTCTGCGACACCGACACCGAAACTGCACCGGGATTGGTTGAGCCCGCGGTGGCCGCAGGGGACGGGCGCCAGCGATCCACAAAACGGCCCAGCACACTAGGCTCACGCAAATCAGGGAAGCTGCTCCGTCGACCCAGCTCGCCGCTCGTCCCCACTGATAAACTGGCTTGTGACATTTGGCTCATGCTCTTGGGAATGGGTGATTGCGATGGTAAAAGTGGTCGCGAGGGTGGGGGCGGGGGTACGGGCGGGAGCGGCAATGCTGGCGCATCATGCATCACGGGGCTCGGGGGCAGCAAGGACGGACTCAAATCTGGAGTCCATGGCGGGGGGACGCTCTCCAATTGTGCTGGCATACTCATGGCCAATCGGGGGCTCATCAGCGCGAGCTCGTTGCCTGGCGCCGCTTCGGGTCGAGTCCAGGAGACAGTGGGGCCGTGGGTGCGGCGATGTTCTGGTTCGGCGCCCAGGGATGCGCGCGCAGCAGCTCGATGCCGGGCCGCCCAGCGAGCCGCACTCCAGCGGTACAAATGCCCACAAGCAGCCCCCACAGCAGTGCCAGCTGCCAGTGCCGCCTGCCGTAGGGCTCGGCCTCCTTGGCGCACCCTATGTGCCAAAAAGCAGTCAGATGCACGTATCACACTGCAGACTCAAGAACACACCAAGACGAAGCACAACCACAACATTCAACCACATGGCCTCATACCTCGAGGCCCGTGCATTGTGGGTTGCTGCATCTTCAGCGCCGTCTGGCGCGGGTCGGGGGTGTGGGGGGCTGGCATACAGCGCAGGAGAGGATGTGCCTTTGACAGGGCCAACGTAACCGGTTGCGGGCTCGCCGGTCGCGACGGCGGGCTCAGTCCAGGCATGGCGGTGCGAGCACATGCGCTCCGGACAGCACATGCGCATGAGATAGACAACAGCGCACAGCAGGATGAGCGAAATCAAGGACGAGAATAGGGCCAAGCCTGTGGCCCAGCTGAGATGCAGGGCATCAAAGAGGTCACCCAGGCCAAAGCCGCCGCCGGAGGTGACCTCGTCATCAATTTCAGGATTAAAGTCTTCCACACAGTCCTCCACAACGGTGTTGTTACAGTCACAGTCGCAGCCCCCCAGACAATAGCAGACGGCGGACGTGGAAAAGGTGACGCTTTTATTGACAACAAGGTAGCCGACGGCATCGAAGACCAGGACGTCACAAAAGTGATCGCCAGCTTCCTCGCTGACCACGTAAATGGGGAGCTGAAGCTGGATAAAGGACGTGATTTCGCGCTCATAGCTGGCTGAGCCTCGCGCGTTGCCATGACAAATGACGCTCACAGACACAAGGGCCGTCATGTTGGGACAGTTGGAATAGATGTTGGCCAATATAAAGCCGTTTCCAGAGAGAGCCTCGAAATTGGGTGAGCCGAGCGCCAGTGTCATGTCGCGGCACACAGCCGTGTAAACGGTGAGGTCATCAGCATTGACAGAGATGGTGATGCTGCTAATGTGCTGCTCCACTGGAAAGCGGATGCCATACCGGCTTTCCTCGTCATCCTCAACCTGGGCAAACCCATACGGATTGTAGGCAGAGAGAAGGTTAAAGGGTCGCTTACCAGCGTTGACCAGGGCCTGATCGGCGAGAAAGAAGTCGCGCGGCTGATTATTCAAGCACGTGCCCTCGCTGACGCCGCAGCCTCCGCCCTTGCCATGCAAGTAAAAGGCTAGGGGCTCCACGCCGATCTTGTCGCAGGTGGAACCCGTCATGTCAATGTCCGACTTGTCCACGACCAGGTAGGTGTCCATTCCATCCTTGGTCTGCTCGTGGGTATGCCAGTTGTCAACCGTCTCCAAAATGGGAGCCAGCAAGGTTTTGGAGCTCATGTCACGCAACTGCACAGGCGTGGCAAAGTCCCCGCCAAAGACGACGGACACTGCACCGTCGCTCGTTAGACCCCCGCGTAGATGTGGTCCCACCTCCAAGACGCCCTGACAGCGAAAGTCGGCGTACTCGTCTGGCAATTCCACGGTGCAATCCGGGCTGGCAGCCGGCACATCATCCTGTGTGGCATGGCTGTAGCCGGGACCCACAGCGTACTTGCGGTAGATGGAGACGTACACCTTGAAGCGGATGTGGCCCGGATCAAAATCATAGACGCCGTACCAAAGCTCATCCGAGTATCTGAAGCAATGCGCGCTTTGTTGGCCTTTGCCAAAGAGGCCGCAGTCCAAATTGGCCCGATAGCTGTCGGTGGGCATGCCAATGCCCAGCTGGTCTGCTGTGGAGCAGCGGCAGCAAAAGCCTTGGGAGCCTTCCACCTTGGGCGCGATCAAGGGACAGACAGGGCAGCAAAGTGAAAAAGAGAAAAAGAAAACAAAGAAATAGCATGATGAGGATGAGTGCAGGCTACCTGTTTGCAGACTCAAGGGGGCAAACACGAACAAGCACTTCAACAGGTCAAACCATTGATAGAGAGCCTTGACGGACGGCTGCGACCAGACTCACTTTCTTGCCACCCCCATCAATGAGCCAGCCACAGCTGGGACTGGAGTGGTACGGACTGTCTTTACATCCCGTCTTGTCTCCTGAGCCAAAGAGGCCACCCAGTAGGGTTTGAACGGGTTGAGCGATTTCGTAGGGTTTGTTGTTGACTACACCACGGTAACGCAGGGGGTATTCAATCTAACCAGACACACGCTGCTGTTAGCAAAAGGCTCTGGTTCGGTAAGCAAGCTGGCGCAGGCCGCACCGATACACTGGTTTTTTGCACCACAATGATAAACTCATTCTCGCTGTCGCTGATGGCCCCATCCTCCGTGCGAGACTGGGTGAGGTGATAATACTCGCCACCGCCCGTGCTGCCCAAGACGCCAAGATTGAGAACCATCTTACGCTCGCAATTGGGCTCCAGGCTTCCATCTCGCAAACACCGTTCAATCTGCCCAGCTGCTTTGATTTGGGCTTGAACAGCAGGGGATAAACCCATGATCGTGAAACAGGCCAGCAATGCAGTGAACCAGAGCATGGCGCTGGTGTGGCAGCGCCGAGGATGATGGCCGTGTCTCTCTAATGACGAGTCCACTGGAACCCGCTCGACCAAGTAGTGGCGGCAGAAAATGCGGCATGCCAACCTTGAGCGGAAAAGTTGCTTCGCGTTGCTATCTCCCTAACCAGGACAACCTTTCTTTCCAACGCCATCGCCACCAGGGTGGAGGCAGATCCCATTGCTACCACAACCGATCGAGTGAGAATGATCGCACCAGCCATCCCAGCCGCTTTTTTCATTGGGCAAGTTGGGGTCGGGCGCTGGTTCGGCACCCGTTCAAAATCCTGTCCGCAGTTTTTTTTCCGCAAGGGCCATCACGCTGACATATAAAACGCGACCAAAATCACACTTTAAATACATTTACTGCTTGTAATGGTCACTAGTTACGCTTGCTGTAAAGTGCGTGACATTGGGCTGTTGCCGTGCATGCAGGTATGCGCGGCGGACAGAGCCGTTCTCGGGTAACGACGAACAGTGGCACGACGATGGTATCACAACCATCGGCATGGCGAAGGAGTACAACGCACAACGCACAACGCAGAACAGGCTCCGCTCAGCTTGGCTTGGCTTGGCTTGGTGCACTGCCCGCTTGCGGACATTCAGATCCCATTGCCACCTGTCGTTGCGAATCCCATGCGTGCATTCGGTGAATCGTGCGTTGAATCTGGCAGCTTCCGCGTCACACTTTTCCCACTTGCGTTCACCACTTGACCCCACCGAGTGCAACAGGTTAGTCCAGCTGCCGCCGCCTCATTCCTCGACCCCAACGAGATACTCTCCAGTGGGCAGGAATTTCTCTGCTTCCATGCAGCTATTGTTTGAACGCTGTTGGCTCTTTCACGGGTGGTGATCCAACTACACCTGCAATTGCTCTCTGCCAGAGACACCCGAAGCTGCCTGCTCTCACGGGCACCCATCCTGTACTATAGCTTGCGCAGCCCATTTTCCGGATCGTCCGGATCCTCGTCGTGTGCTGCACCCAGTCCAAGGCAGCCCGACCCGTGCCCCCTTTGCCTTGCACCGAGCAGGCAAAGGTTGATATCACGAGGGCCTCGGTTTTCTCGTCCACTTGCAAGCCGCCTGCACACGAATCGCTCCAAAAGACATTGCTGCTTTTGTACGCGCGCACGGCCTGTTGTCGTGTCTGAAGCGACTTCCTCAAGCCGCCTGTTAGCTCGCCTCTTGACACCCTCGTCATGGCGACAACAACGCCGGCACAAAAGTTTCGTGCTGGAGTTGGCCGGCGAGCCGTCTTGATCTGTGCTTGCGCCTTACTCGGGGCTTTGGTTGCCCCGACTGCTGCCTACACAGACCTGGATCTCCTGGAGTACGCACCACTAGACGGCTCTCACACGCGCGATGGCCACGTCGGTGCCACCTTGCACTCGCGTTGGCAGGGCGTGCCTCGCGTGCGGCGAGCCGATGCTACTTATGATGCACACAGCCAAAACACTGACGAGACCCCTGATGCCCATTTGGCGCCGGCCCCACGTATTGCAGTGGATGCTTTGCTTCCGGGTGTGATGCCAGATGGCGTTTCTCACACCCACAACGCGCTGCTGCCCTACTTTGCCCTCTTTGTCAACCTTGATCTCCTGCAGCTGGCTGAACAGGAGCGGATTTGCCGAGTCAATGCCACTGCCACAAACTGCACCGTTGCTATCAACAACGCAAGCTCCGTGCTTGACGCCTCGCAGATCTACGGCGTCAATGCTGCTGATCATGCCCAAATCCGCACTGGAACCGATGGTACGATTCGCACCTTGCACACGGGGGCACTTGAGCATCTGACACGGTGCCAAGGGCTGGCCTGCGTGCTGGCCACCCACGTCCAATCGAGCACCCGTGGTCTGGTGACCGCCTTCAAGCTGATTTTCGAGCGCGAGCACAACCGCTGGTGCCGCACGCTGAAGCATGCCTTCCCCAGCTGGGGGGATCAGGAGCTCTTTGATGAGGCACGCAAGCATGTGATTGCCGTGTTGCAGTCAGTCACCTACGGCGAGCTTCTACCAGCACTCCTGGGTGAAACCTGCCCCCGCATGGATGGCAACTCCTTGGATACGGGCACCGAGTACATGCCGGAGGACGATAGCGCTCAGGTACGAGGGCTAGACACGCGCTCGACCATTGTCATCCCCGCGTCGTGCCACTGCCCGTGGTCTTAGACCTGTCCCATCTCACAGTAATTTGGATTGGTTTTGCTTTTGTTCGCTCGTGGCGCTTTGAACCTTGCTTTTAGGTGGGACCCGAATATGTTGCGGCGGCAGATCTGCTCATGGCCACGGTGCCTCAGCGAGTAGAGCGCCGTGCTGTACGCGACAGGCGCGTGGCCCGCGACGCTGAGGTGCACGATCTGTTGGAGAATCTACTTGACAACACCACCATAACCATTGAGGAAGTGGCCACGCTCATTCTTGGCGCCACCTACCAACCCGCCAACCTCTTTATGGGTGAAGCCAGCAACAGTGCCATTTCGCGCTTTGACATTGTTGAGAGTGCCATTGAACGGGCCCGTGCCCTGGGCGTAGTCCCGTACAACCAGCTGCGCCGCGCATACGGCCTGGATACGGCTGCCGACTTTGACGAAGTGACCACCGACGGCCGTATTGCTTACCTGTTGCGCACCAGCTATGGTGCCAACATTGAAGAGTTGGACGCATTTGTTGGAGCGGCTGCCGAGGAGCCCATTCGCGGCAGCATCTTTGGCGAAACACTCTCTCGCGTAATTTGCGGAACCTTTGCCCGCCTGCGCAAAAACGATCCTCTACACTACGAAAGCGGCGCCCACTTCAACGCGTCTGAGCTTGGCCGCCTGCATCGCATTAGCCTCGGCAACATCCTGCGTGCCAACGTGCCCGAGCTCGCGAGCATCAACCTCAATCGGGTCTTTTACCTGCCAGAGCCACAGAACACGGAAGCCGTCAACGTCGACTGCGTTGTTTCGGAGTGGATGACCACCGGTCCCTGCTCGCATTACTGCGGCGGTGGTTCCCGCCCGCAGGTGCGCAAGGTGCTTCGTGCGCCGCGCGGTGCTGGTCTTCCCTGCCCCGAACTGCGCCGCGCTGTTGGCTGCAACTTGAAGCGCTGCACGGATGATGACTTGAGCAACATTAGCGCCACGCGGTCCTGTGTTGTGGGATTCTGGGCCAACTATGGCCCATGCCTCAACGGGTCTCAAGTTCAGGGTCGCCCAGTGCTGCGCCCTCCCACCACGGGTGTGGATGACTGCCCCGACGTCGAGCGTCGCATCTCGTGCACAGACAATATGCTGACTGCTGCCGAATTGGAGGAGGCCGACGACGACGCCCAGCTTCTCGAGCCTACCGAGGAGCCTGACGAGGACGAGAACGAGGAGGACGAAGGAGAGACCGAGCCGGAGACGTGCGTCATGTCCGACTGGTCGGAGCTCTCTCCCTGCAGCCGTTCGTGTGGGGGTGGTGTACAAATGCAGCAACGGACCATCATCTCGCGCCCTTCGTACAAGACCAAATGCCCGAGCTTGGTCAAGGTGATGCAGTGCAATCTGCATCCCTGTGCTTCAACCCCGCCGACAGCGGGAGTTGGCACAACCACATCCACCGATGATGCAGGTACCGAGGCCAGTGCGGGCCAGGCATCTTGTGCCGGTCAGGTAGTTGTCCTTCAGGGTCGCCGTCAGCAGGCGTGCAGTGACTTGGCGCACGGCGCCACCTGCAGTTGGCTCACCGAAAACGAGATGCAGCGGTGCTCGGTACGTTTTGAAATAGCCTCCGTGCTCTTGCCTGCATGTTGCGACGGGTTGTCGTGCTTGTGTCGCGCGTCGGCATAGGGCCAGGAGCCTGCATCACCCTTTTTTTCAGTACCACGGGGCCTCACTCACACATCTTGGCGGACAATTCCATGCGCTTTTAGGTCTCGTGCTCCAATGGCACGCTCAGTGCGGCTGCCTGCATCACCGTGCAGAACGAAAACAAGGACCTCTCCGAGGCCGAGAATGGGTCAGGGGATAGCGGGTCGCAGGTGGGCGGTGATGACGCACGGGGCAAGTACGGTACCATCACCGCAATGTTGGTCGGCGTGGCCCTGGTCATTGGCCTTTTGGCTGCGGCATATACATGGCATCGCCACCGTAACTCGGCGCGTCAAGAGCTTTCGTCTTCGTTGGCCTCGTCCACCCTGACCATGTTATCAGATCCCACCATGTTGGATCCCGTGGCACCCATGACCGCGCCCACCAATGCTGGCCTGTCGCCGCCGGGTCGCCTGAAACGTCGCACGTCAGACCTATTGCCCGTTGGTGAGCACGAAAGCATGGGTGATTTTGACACAGAGCCCGAGGCAAGCACAGCGACGGCTGTGCGCGCCCCTGCTGGCCCGGGTCTGCATGGTCGCCACGGCTATGAACGGCGTGCCTCACTCAAGTACATTGGTGGTTTGGAGAACCCTCAGTCTGAGGCTTGAGACACGACAAGAGGCAAGCTATCCGCACCATTCTGCTGTGCTCTTCAAGCGTTTTTTCGGCCACTTCCCCCACAAACCCTATTTCCATTGTCCAAGTGTTGTCACGTCAACATTTTGGCCGGAGAGTCAACTCGCTTCGTCAGCCTGCAAATAATATGATCTACACCAAAAGTTCCACCTGAGCCTGCCATGGCGAGCCTGTTGGCGTTTGATGTGTCTCCGTGCCCTAGCATGCGGGATGCAAATACACGAAGCGCAGCGAAGCATCGGGGCTCGTTTGCTTTGAGCTTTGGCGACAGATCGATTCATATCAGACACGTGACATTTTCAATTGATTTGATGTATTGCAGTTTGACACCGCTGTAGCGCTTCCAGCCGCGTCTGGGCGGCCGACCCGCGACACGCCAGCCTAAAAAGGGGCCAGATGTTTGCAAAGAATGCAAGGATGTCCGTCAAGCATGCAAGCCGTCAAGCTCACACATGAAAAGTAATTGAGACATGCAACAGGAAACACATTCAAAGATGGGCGGGAGACATGACTAGACTTCATCATCCGAGTCAGGCGGAGTGACAATTCCATTGTCGTCCGAGCCTGGCGGGGTAGCCGGGTTGAAGCCACCCTCGTCCGAACCAGGCGGGGTTGGCACGTGATCGTCGTCTGCGTCGGGCGGCGGAGTTGTGGGATCGTGGAAGGTCTCTTCCTCGTCATCAGATCCAGGAGGGGTGGCAATTCCATCCGACCCCGGCGGGGTGCTAATTCCATCCGACCCGGGCGGGGTGGTGACAGTGTGACCAGCGCCCTCGGCATTTGTGCGCGACGCCACGGGAGTCATATCCACGTCGCGGGGATATTCAACAACATCAGCTCCAGGGTAGGCATAGGGGAGAGTTGAACCGAAATTGGCCATGGCCTCCTTTTGCTCCTCAAGATAGGCCTCCTCCTCTTCACTGTCAGACACGGGTGGCGGTGTGCCGGGTGGCGTGTGCGGACCACGTCGGCCTAGGCTCATGCCAACTGAGGCAGAAATCAAGATAATAGTATGGCACGGGAGAAGGGGGTGGGGGGAAGAGGGCGAACAGGTGAGCTCTCATCAGAGTCAATGGGGGGAGCGAACAAATGAACAAATGCAAAGGCACGAAAAAAAAAGCATAGAGGGAAGGAGTCAGCACGTACCAGCAGACGGGGCCGATGTGGTTTTTCGGGATTGCACAGTAGCTGGCGCGGGACGTCGCTGCTGTACGATGCCGTGTGACGGTGAAAGGCAAGTCATCGTGTCACAAAAGTATTGTACAAAAACAAACAAGCCAAACAAAACCAAACAAAGCAACGGTGTTGGCGAGCGAAGCAGTGTGAGAGCAACCAGGGCAGACGGGACAGTGGCTGGCGCAGGATAGAAGCATGTCTTTTGCGGAATGCATCCTGACCAACCTCGGGACTGATGGGTTGTACCACAAGATCCTCCACCTAGCCAAATGCGGGAGGGGAGGGATGCCATTGGATGAAAACGGTGACACCCACGGGTTGTGCCATTGAGGGGTGAATAATAGGAGTAAAGGGCAACAAGGTTGCGCGACTCACATCGTGATGATCGGTTGCTGCTCGCTTTTTGTGTTGACGCTTCGGCTTGTCTCCCTCGAGCTGCGGGGTGACGTATTGAGGGGTTGCAGGGAGTCAAGGTGGCGGATCGCTGGCGGGATGTCTGATGCGGGGTGCAAAGAACACGGGAGTGGCGTTGGCTGCAAGGGTACCTCGCGTTGCTGAGCCATGCGGGCCATGGCGATTTTGGCCTTTTCCTCGATGGAGGCGGTCTGGTCTTTGCTCAGCTTGACCTTGAT
Source organism: Monosiga brevicollis MX1 (assembly GCF_000002865.3). Lineage (NCBI taxonomy): Eukaryota > Choanoflagellata > Craspedida > Salpingoecidae > Monosiga > Monosiga brevicollis. Next base: position 894,548 of record NW_001865049.1, read on the forward strand.
GGTGACCTTGGAGGCAATGGCTTGATTACGGATGGCCTTGAGCTCTTCCATTCGACTTTGCAGCAGCTCTTCTGCCGTAGTCAGCGGCCCCGTGGCCCACTTGGCGCGCCCCATGTTGCAGTTTTGAATGGCTTGGAGCGACCGTGAGCACGCCAGCTGAGGGCCGGTCCACCGGCCCGACCTCTCCCTGAGAATTAAAAAAAAAAAGGAAGCAGCAGAACAAAACAAGAGAGAACGTCTCTAGCTCACAAGAGAAAGAGAGAGAGAGAGAAAAAGAACAAGAATGCCAGTCAAAACCCGCTGACACGAATCAAGCCGTCTTGACCCCGCGAAATCGCCGGTGCGGCCGGATCCAACAGCAGCAGCAGGAAGAGGAGAAAAAAAACAAAAAAACGGGCTGTTGATGGCTCTGAACGGTAGTGTAACTTTTATCACGCTTTTGAATGGGCTCTCTCTCTCTCTCTCTCTCTCTCTCATCAAACTCTCTCTCAAACTCTCTCTCGCTCTCTCTCTCTCTCAAACAAACGCGGCGCGTTTTTGATTGAGCTTTTGCTTTGCGACCTCGTGCAGATGGCTTCGGCGCTGCGGCAGCGGCTGCTGCGGGCAGTGATTTACGAGGTTAGGCAGATGTCTTGGTGTTGTTGGCGCGCTCAGAGCACAGGGTTGGCTTTTGACTCATGATTGCTTCGGCTCGCTGCCCCGTCCCGCCCTGGCTCACTTGCGGACGTTGGACGTTGATGACAGGATAACCACTTGGTGGCCTTGAACAAGTGGCGCGGCCTGGCCGTGCAGGATGCCGCGGGTTCACCATCAACCGTCCTAAGCAACGTGGACGTCTTTCAGCAGAATAAGGATGGCTTTGTGCCTCGGTACGAGACTACAACCGTGGCCTGCCCTTGTTGATCCTGCCGTTGCTCTGCTTCACACATATACCCGCCCTCAACGGAAACTGGCTTTTGGCACCACTCTTTATCCTCCCTCTAGGTTGGCGCATCGGCTGGATCAAAACACAACCGGCGTGCTGGTTCTGGCCAAAACGGCAGAGGCAGTCTTGCGCTTGAATCGCCTCTTCCAGCTTGGCGCCGTAGCCAAAACCTACGAGGCCGTGCTTGCAGGCCAAGTCACCAAGCCCACGGGCACCCTGAAGGGCATTCCCGAGCTGATCACGGAAGAAGAGGATGCGAATTCAGAGCTCACATCCAATCAGCCCCTGTTCAAGACATCAGCGAGCTGGAGCCATAGTACAGCCCAGAGCCACTACACCGTGCTGGCCTCAGCACAAGTCAATGATGGCCGGCCGAGTCGCACCAAGCCTTGGCTGACACGTGTGGAGCTGCGACCCACCACGGGCTACAAGCATCAGCTACGCATCCAATGTGCCGATGGACTGCGCGCGCCCGTGCTGGGGGACAAGCGCTATGGTGGAGGTCAGGAACAGGTCTCGCCCATCATTCTTCAACATCTTCAACGCCATGGTTTGCGCACCGCGGCCCACCCCTATGGCCTGGTCATGCACCTACACGCCAAACAGCTTGTTATCCCAGGCTACAATTGGGACGGCTCAGACCTGGTCCTTCGCGCCACGCTGCCAGACCACATGCAGCTGACCATCGACGCCTGCGGGCTGCATCCAGACCAGCAGTCAAGACCGACCCGACAGCCCACTCGACAGACAGCCTGATGAGTGTGAAGTGAAATGCACCTCTCCTTCCCTTTTTTTTATTATCATCATTTTTTTTGGCGGGGTTGTTGTTCACCACCCCCGCCTCGCTGGCCGTCGGGTGGAAGCGTCTGCGACGCGCACGAATTGAAGCAAGCTCGATCAGTTTTTTTTTTCTGTCTTTTTTCAGAGAAGCCGTTGATGTCAGACAACAACAACGGTAATAATTGTAAGACAAGTTGACTGCGTTGATCTCGGAGCGGTTTCCGGAGCGTGAGTTGGCTCCGTGGAGCTGCGTGGCTCCGTGGAGCCATGCACGTCGGCAGCGCTGGCAATCAACGGCCCGCCTGCCCTTCCAGCTCAACCAGGTCTCTCATTTTTCCTGCTGGTACCAGCCCGATACCTCTTCCTCCTCCTCCTACCTGCCCATCCAAAGGCGACTCACCAGACAGCACATCCCGACCACTGATCAATTCCCACACACACATCCCGCTGCCAGCTCCATCCAGCTCCTGCTCCTGTTCTCGTGGAGGGACGGGACGGTGGGTTCATTTTACAAATCACAACGCCCACAAAGAGTGTTGGCGTGTTGTCGCGACCATCACACCATGCAGCAGACGCTGAGTACGGACGCCATGCCAGCCGCAAACATGCCCTGTACCGCCAACGGCCCTGCCAACCAAAACCAGGGTCGCCCCCTCAAGCACAATGGTCAAGCTTTCAAGTCGGGCGATTGGATTTGCCCCGGCTGTGGCAATCACAACTTTTCCAAGGTACCAAGACACTGCTTTGCTCGCTTGTCTTTACCTCCTCCCCACATGCATGGCGTGTGTGCAGCTCCTCGTCGCTTCTTGCTCCAACGATCTCACCATTGGCGTGCGCTTGTGGCATTCTAGCGCCGTATCTGCCACAACGCCAAGTGCCGACATGATCGACAAAGGTAAGCTTCAACCCATTCAACGAGGTGCAATCAGCGCTTTGCTGATCACCAACATCAATCATTGCCATCCAAAGCCTCACTGAACCTGACCTTGTTCGTGCCAATGTTAGCACCCCGGGACTTGGAGTTGCCCCACCAAGTTCGGAAGAACTGCAGCAAGCCACCTCCACATTCAACAACGCCGCAGCAACCAACAACACAGCGCCCGCTTTAAGATTGCCCACGCCAAATCCGCACCAAACCCAACCGTCCTTGACACACCCATTGGCACAGAGCCAAGCTGAACTTTTGCCCCAGCTTCGGGCCCTCACGGGCTTGCCAGCCGACGCCTCGGAAGAAACCATTCTGACTGCCCTCCTCATCCAACGCACCCAGGCTCTGCACGGGCAAGCCCCGCAATCGCAACAGCAGCAACAACAACAGCAACAACAGCGTCATCAGCAGCATCAGATCCGCCAGCGCTCGGCATCGCCATCACAATCTGTGCGACACCGCCCCAACCCGGCTGCCCCGAGCGCCTGGTCCTCTTGGAGCAATCCTGGACTAGACCACCCCACCTACCATCATGGCGCCATGACCCCTGAACCTCACCCTTCATGGGATACCAACAGTCGTTCTCAATCCGCACCCAAGCATGCGGCCCGCAACATCTTTGACTGGGCTTCCAGCGAAAATGAGCCGTCGGGCCCCTCCCCACTACTCGAGCAACATGGCGATCTGTCTATTGAAAATGACTCACCATTGCCCGCCGACCTACTGCGCGCCCTTTCCCCATGGCCTGACACCGGAAGCATCACCAACACGCCATGGTCACCCTCGTAAGTCCAATCCCGCCCCTTTCAGGGGTTGGTCCATGATTCGCATAAAATGCGGAATTGCGCGCGCATGCCCATGGGGGGACAGCTCATTTGTTTCCCTGTCTCTTGTTTGATTGCGATGGCCAATCATAGCTTGCCATCGGACATGGCATCACCACTCAAATGGAATAGTGAAGCATCCGTACCCTATGCCACGGATCCCACAGACTCTTGGAACCGACCCGAGTCACCTACATTGCGTGTTGCAAATCCAAGCCCACTCGACATGGGCCTGCACTTTACGGCACAGCCCGTTCAAGCAGGTTTGGCTCAGCCCGCTACAAGCTCCCACTCGTCTTCTGAGAAGGCGCTTCAAATGAATGCCAGCAGCGTGCCCTTCTACCCGAGCCCAAATCTCGGGCAACTGGCCTCGCGGCGACCATATCGAACAAGCCATTGCGCTGCCTTCCCCGTGCACCAAACATATTCCTGGAGCGCCGTGGCTTAAGACCCCGTAATCCATGAGGAGAGTCTTGGATTTTATTTTCAAATGGTCTGGCATGAACGTATTCCATAAGGATGTGCCTCTTTGTGCCATATTCATATCTTCGCTTTGGTACTGCGTATCTTGAAGAGCTTCGTGGCAATGACGCCGCGCACTCTTCTCAAAACTTTGGATCACACAAAATTGATCATAAATCGCGTTTCAGAATTTCTGTTGTTCCTTTTCTGTCAACTGTTTGGTTTGTGCATGAAACCTGGACCATGCTCATGGATAAACAAGAGGTGAAAATTAAATTGCAACTCAGTTGCATGTGAACCCGCACACAGATAGGTAAGCTCAGACCGCCCCTTCATGAAACAACGACAGCAACAAGAAAGGCTGCAAACGAGCTCAAAAAGGAGCCTAGCGAAATGACTTTTTGCGGCGGACCGGGGAGCCAAGTGCCGCCTCGTGTGCTGCCGCTGTGTGCCCGGTGTCCGACAGGCTAGACGGCGGTGGTTGCGCTGCAGAAGAAGGCACGGGCTCGCTGCTGCCACCACCGCTCGTGGATTCATGAGGAGCGGCATCTCCAGGCGCTGCCGTAGTTGGGCTAGAAGTCGAAGGGGTGACCCCAACAGATGGTAAATTGGCCATGGAAGCGCTGCCAGAGGCCACTACACCCCGAAGACCACCCTCACGTCGTGGACGGTCGGGACGGGAAAATGCAAACACTTCCAGGCTAGCCATGCTGCTCGCACGCGTTGGCACGCGCGCTGAACCAGCACGCTTCTGCCGCTGCTGTTGCGAGTAGAGTGAAGGCTGACTCGCCTCCTCGCTTGTCGTCGAGCCAATGGCCCGTGCTTCCTCCTCGTCCTCTGAAGAGTCTGAACTCAGCACGTCTGCAGGGCGACTAGACGAAGGCTGCACCGTTTCCTCCTCGGGCGTGGCCAAAACTTCTTGCGTAATTTTGGCTCTCTTGGCAGCCACATGTCGCATTGAAGGTGCAAAATCTGAATCCGAGTCTTCCTCTAGCACTGCGTCCAATTCAGCGTCCTCCTCCTCATCCCTATTCCCATGGTCGTCCTCACCCCCCTCACGGGCCTCCGAGTCAGGTCTTCCTTGCTCTTGATCTCTTTGAGCGGCAGCAGATAATCCAACAGCGCTTGCATTTCGAGATTGACGTTGCTGGGCTCGCTCCAAGCGCTTCGCCTTGACCCGGCTGAGTGTGGCAGCTTGACTGAAAAACATGTAGCCTGCTTGTGTGGGGTGAGGCCCTTGATTCTGCCCAGCAGAGTCTTCGCCAAGAACCCCGTCAAGGCTTTGGGAAGAAGTATTGCCAGCATTAGTCGGGCTGTGCGGGCCATGTGGAGCATTATTCCCAGGGCCAGGGCCCCCTTCACCGCTCCCATCACTGGGTTTGATTGGACCCCGCGAGGTTGCCCAGCCTTGATTGGTTTGTAGCCGCGTCGTGCCAAGCAGGTCAGGAAAGCCCAGCTTTTCCAGAACGAGCGCCTCTTGAGCAAGGTACTCGGCCTCGGCATCGTCTGGAAAGCATGAATGCAGCGGACTACATGCCCCCAAAAGGGAGGCACCCTAAGCAGCGGCAAGGTAAATCAGACGTACGCCCAAGAATGGACGCAGCATCATCGGCAGGGTTGTCAAGCTGAAAGAAAAAAAAGAAGAAGAAAAAGAAAAGACACATAGCAAATTCACAAATGAAGAGGGCCTACCTGCATGGAAGACTCGATGATGGTCACGGCCACAACAGCATCCATAAGCGTGACCTCGCCGTGGCACATGATGCGCGCATGCGCCTGGGCCAAGCGCACCAACGATTCCAACAGGCGAATGGTCGTTCGAGCTGTTAGGGAGGTGTCGGCCATGCGTTGCAGCTGTCGAACCAAGAGTTAAAATAAGGATGGAAGAAGGTGAGTCAGAAGCCTTCGCTTGCGCGCGTTGCACTACCCCATGTCCGGCTCATGACCCTGGCGCTGCCTCGAGTCCTTGACGCGTTGCAGCCAGTTTACACACCTGGTAATAACGAGATAGAACCCGCTCAGCGGGTTTTGACAGACCAGGATCGAAAGACTTGATGTATGCCAAGTAGGCCTTGAGCTTGTTCATGCCCCACAGGTCTGTCGCTCCGCCATTGAGATCACGCGATGGCTGCTGAGTCCCCGGGTTCGATGTTCGCTCCGAACACTCGCCAAGGATAAAGTCTGACACGACCGTATCCCACTCGGCGTTCTTCACGTCCAGAAGTACCATGATAATGTCAAAACGGGAGAGGAGTGGCGAGGCCATGGCGACATTGATGCTAAGGGATGACTCGACGTCGTAGGAGCCTACCACACATGAGAGGTGAGTATTGCAAACGCAAGGTCCACTCGGAAAACGCGGATGACTGAGTTAGGTCCCTAACCCTTGGCCTGACCTTTAGGGTTGGTAGCAGCAAGAACAGAGGTGCGCGTTTTGAGCTTGCAAACAAGGCCTGCCTTGGCCACGCTAAGGGTCTGTTGTTCCATGGCCTAGAGGAGGAGAAATATACAAGGACGTTTGAATTGAGTCCTGAGTCCTGGGTTATTGGGGGCGTGAGAGGCGCAAGCTTACCTCATGAATGGCACCACGGTCGTGCTCGCGAATGCCGTTGAATTCGTCAATGCAACAGAGGCCCCCGTCGGCCAAAACGAGGGCACCCGCCTCAAGAGTCCATTCGCCTGGTGCCGGCCGAAATTCGAAGCTTGAGAAGGAGGCAAGTATGGCGGCATTGGCAGCAGCAGCAGCAACAACAACACCATCACCAACAATAACAACAATGACAACAATGACAACAACGGAACATATAAAACAAAAAGAGAAAGACTACCAGACGAAAAAATAGGTGAAGACAGGAACTTGGTCGAGGAAAAACAAAGCTGTTCTTTGCACACCGAATCAACTTGCCATCTTCCTTGACAGCCGTCACGGTGAGACCGGCACTGGTCGATCCCACGCCCGTTGTAAGGACGGAGCGAGGAATGAGCTTGGCCGCATACTTGAGAAATTGGCTTTTCCCGGTACCAGGGTCTCCAACGAGCAGAAGGTGAGACTCGCCCCGTGTCCGCGTGCCCGTCGCATCGACATGTGGCACGCCACCCGTCATGACCAACATCACGGCAATCTTCACCACGTAGAGTCCATAGACCTGGGGGCAAAAAGAAGCGATAATTTCGTTGCGCTGGGACAGTGGACGCTCGGGCCGTAGGGACCAATGCCGCTCAAACTGCTGCCGCAGATCATCTGACACACCGGCAGCCATGAGTCAAGGCTAGCACGCACGGCAGGTTCAGTTGAGCAGTGCAGGCAAGAGAGGGCGCAAACCGGTGATGTTAACGGCGGCAACTTTGTCGTTGGTAATGACGACGCTATTGGCTTCGAGAACAAGTTCCGTGACGCAGCTGCATGGGTTTGGGGAGCGGCGCCAAGTGGACAAGCGTACCATGAACACGACCACCGAGGCTGACAGCGCCAAACATGTGCTGGGAAGAATTTTACTGCTGTGAGCGCCACGGACCGCTCATCAGGCTTCTCAGCGAGCCAGCGTTGGCGGACCACGGCCGACACATCAACGTCGTCTCCCGCCTTGCAGCTGTCCACCAAGTCATGCTGCATTGATTGGGCCGCAAGCCAGGGAGGGGGAGGAGATGCACGACCACATATCATGAGTGTTTGGTAAACAGGCCCCGAGTTGGACAGCGCATGCCATGGGAGGCTGAAGATGACTGCGAACCAGCAAGATGACATGAATCGACTGTGGAATTGTACCAAACTCCAGACTGTTCATGCATTGCTGCATCTATACCAATAAGCAAACGAATGTTGGGTCAGGGCCAGGAAGCGGTAGACAAACGGCCAGCAGTTGAACACAGCGTTGCTTGCTCGAGGCAGAGACGAACCTTGATATCTTGGTAGTCGCAGCAGAGGTGGGGCTGGATCGTGCCGACGGATTTGAATTTTCGACCATCACAAGCCCCAGTGGGGCAGGAGGTTGGAGTACGAATGGCAAAGTTTTGTTCAATCTCAGCTTGTTGTAGAAAAACCGTGCCGCACTGCATGCATGTGTATTCGCGTTTGAGCTCTAGGGTGCGCACGCTGCTCACGCGTACCACCGTACCTAGCCATGCGCGTGGGTGGACAAGAGAAGTGTCATCTGTGATCGACATTCAAAGCTCTGCGCGACAAGGATCGGTAGTGATGACATCCTGGGTGATGAGCCAAGAGGACCAACCGCGAACCCAGCAGAGTTTATTGAGGTCGGTAGCCGAGGGCAGCTGGTCGTTGATGCAAGTAGTGGGAAATCGGATGCGAGGTTGCACCTGCTTCTTTAAGCTCTGCCCATGGAAGATAAGGGTGTTGAAGCGTGGTGAGGGGACACGCGAGCAGCCAAATCAATGGCAAGACCTCGGCCCAAAGCCAAAGCCAAAGCCAATACGGCTGATCAAGTCCACTTTTCCACGTCTCGCTTTGCCCTGAGGTGTCCATGCTCTCCGCGACGTACCATGTCGCGTTCGAGCGGATGCTCGTTCTTGATGCGGCGCTGAGCACCAATTAGAACTTGCTGAAGACGAGCAAGCTCACGGTCCGGCTGCTCACGCAGCATCTCGCAATAGCCACTAATGTCCAGTACCTCATTGCTACCATGCCCGAGACAGAGACGGCAGAGCGGGTCAAGAGAAAGATAGACGACGCCCCTCAGCTGGCGCAAGGACCGTTTTTTGCAGTGCAAGATGTCAGGCAGTACGTACTCAAAGTAAAAGGGGATCATCTCATCCGTGGGCGGAAGCAGGAGCATGTTCTCTCTCTCTCTCTCTCTTTAAAACTCTGATTCTTTCACTGCCTTCGTTGTCTGTAATTTGGTTCTTCTTTTTTTTTTGTTTTTTTTCTCTGTTACTGTGCTTCCTTTTGACTTGTGGCTTTGCTGGCTTCACTCGACTGACATGTGAGAACCAGTACATTACGTCTTTTAGCGGCCATTCACTTTGCTCGGCTCTTTTCCCCGTGTCCCATGCACGACCGGACGATCAAATCCGTCGGATTCGCCGCCCTCACACTGTGATTGCATCAAGGAGAACTTTACAGATGCAACGATGCGTGCTCCGACGCCCTATTGTCTGACATTTCCGAACTGCAGCATGCGGGTGGTCCAACGGTTATCGTAGCAAATATCAGACTTTTCGTACTTTCAAACGTAACTTATGTGCAACTTAATGTCGTTAATAAGTCTATCATTGCAGCTGACGATTGGGTATTTTTTTTTTTTTTTTGGGAACGACAACGACGACGACGACGACGACGACGACGACGACGACGACGACGCGGTCATCATCTTGTCGCATCGCTGAAACGCCAGCAGCGATCCGACCGGAAGCGCACTCTGGTCAGCAGGTTGAAAGGCCGTGCATTCAAGAAGTACACTGGCTTGATATCATCTGGACTTTGGACGTGCCCACGGCAAGCTCTTCTCAAGATTGCCGCTGGGATTTGAGTGGCGACCAGATCTTGGCTTTGCACTGCCTGACGAGAGGCAGCGGCGACATGTTTCACGGACCCCAAAGAGGTCTGTTCCTGCGTGCACCGCGCCGCGACTGGCTCGTGGCCGCTCTCTCTGCAGTGGTTATATTGATGGTGCATGGCACCGTGGTACGCGCCCAAACCATCACCGCTGCCGAGACTACCCAACCTGCCTCCATCACTGCCGCCTCGACCACGCTCGCAGCCACGACGCGAACCAAGGCACCCCACCGATGTGATGAGCGCGTATGTGAAGTGTTGCACCGAGAAGTCTGTCATGACAAGACAACGGCTGATTGCGGCCCATGCAAGGCTCTCTACATGAGCGAGACCTCACCCAACATCGGCAACACGCCCTGCGGTACGCCCCGTTGTTCTCCATCCCACTTTTATTTGTGATCGTTCTTCTTTTTTTTTTTTTCACATCCCCCTTTCTCTGGCCCTCCTTGGCTTTGTTTGCTCGCCAATGTACAGTCCGTCTTGTGCCAGACAACCAAGGCAATGAACAAAGCACTGCCGACCTGGACTGGCCTGAACTGCCTGATGAACATCAAGACAAAGGTGACAGCAACAGCAGTAATGGGAATAAATCCCGCTCACCGACTTTTCTTGCCGGCATGGTGGGTTCCGTGCGCAATACAATCCGACATGCCTTATTTCCAGCTCTGAACTTGGCCCTTTTTGCTCATCATTCCGATCCACCTGTCACAGCTCTTGGTTGTCATGTGCGTGGTGGGCACCATCGCCTTTGTGTTTTATCGCCTCAATCGGAACTCTCGTCGCATCTTTGAGGTAAGCGATACCGCTCTGGGCTGGTCTCAGGAGTTGCAAGCAAATACTTAGGGATGGCATACATGCTGCACCTGTGGGCTAAGAATCTCCTGTTGGTCCACATAGCTTCGGCACGACCTGAATGCAGGGGATGATGACGACCAAGAAACCCTGATTGATGAGGAAGGGCGCGTCATGGGTTTCCACCGCTACAAGGCCAAGAAGCAGAAGAATCGCTTTGCATCTCTTGACCTCTCGGACGATGACGACGACGACGACGAGCAGAGTGACTTGGATGAAGATTTCGCCGAAGAGGCGCAACACCTCGTCTAGCCTGCACCTTCATCTTTCCGTTCTCTGACCACAGCGTTTGCGCCTCGGCAAGCAGGGACCAAGGGCGTCTGCTCTACCTGCTGCCTGTGACATTTTATTTCATCTTGGAGTGTTCTGCGAATGGAGAAAAAGAGCAGGACACGCACGTCCTGAACACCGCCTTCCATCTTCAGCAAAGTTCTTCCATTGTGAGATTTGTATTTGTTTGTTTTTATTTTCTTTAATTTTTTTTTTTTTTTTCGGGGAAGCCCTGACCTGCTGGCGGGTCAGGCCACACAGTGGCCATTGTGACATTTTCGTTCCAAGGCCCTACTCATTGTTCACGAGGCACAACGCACACGTGCTGCCCTCTTGGGCCCTCCTGCTGCCCCTCTGCCTCGCTTTCACTTCGCCTTGTAATCGATGCTCTGGTACTGCAACCAAGCAAAATCAGTCGCTGCCGCGTTCCGAACCTTTTTTTTTTTTTTTTTAATTCGGAGTAAAACAAAAAGAAAGGTGCAAGAGAGTTGGGGCTTATTTGCCAGCCAATACCCCATCACTTGTCATGTCGACCTCAATCCCATTTCTCAAAAAGATCAAACTTGCTAGCAAGCTAGCTTGCACCCCACATTTCCCCCTCCGATCCCAGACGTCTGGTTCCCAAGTTTACTTTATGCGTAGACGAGCTGACATCTATCAAGTTCATAGGGGCCGGCAGTGTCTGCGCTTTGCAGGTGACCCCGCTAATCAAAACAAGAGTACACCCAGACCCGTGGCTGCTATAACAAACAATGTCGCCACAATAGCCAGTTTCCGGGGCTCTTGATACCACGGCGGTGCCACCTCTGGCGCCTCACTCTCTTCTATCAAAATTAAAAAGACGAATTGAGCCGCGATGTGAGAAACTTTGGGCCGTGCTATCCAACAGCTTTTATAACTACTGGCTTGCAAGCATGAAGGCAGTCAACTAACCAGCGCGAGACGGGCGCTTGCGCCGCCGGCGACCTCGATTTCGAAAGGCTTCCAGCTCGGCTTGATCCTTGGCTCGCTGCGCTGCCTCCTCTGCTTCAATGCGCTGTGCTTCCTCCGCCGCACTGGCAGCCTGTCGTTCACGACAAGCTGCGTCACAAGCCACATGTTCGAGCTGTTCGGCCTGCACGCGCTGGCAGGGGATCCTCTACAGGCGCACGCACATCGCCACCCATCATTGTTGGCATGAACATTACCACCATGTCTGTCAACGCACGCGCAGCGCTAAAGAGTGCAAAGAGAGAGTGTGTGCCAAAACGAAGGACCAAGGCTCATGTCCAAGAGTCAAGTCTGCTCAAGCGATCCACAAACCTCTTTGCGTCGCTTGCAAGGACATCGAAGCGACACGAGCTTGGTACATGAAGAGGCAGGCGAACACGCACCCGGATGGCAATCTTTGGTACACTGATGCCCGCAGGACAGCAACCGTGGGCACCTGATAGCCACATGCGATAGCACTGTGAGTAAAACCAGATGGCATGTCTCCTCCGCCCTCGAGCCCTTATTCCCAGCTGCACAGGCATAGCGCACATACAGCCAAAGCCAGCTGCTGCAGACAAAGCCGAACGTACCGGTGATGGCAGCTGAGGAGGGCATCACGATCCCCAGGAAGCTTCCGCGTCCACTCGTCGCAGTCGAGCGCCAAAACAAGTGCTTCGCAGTGACATGGGTGGGAAATAATGTGCTTGCAGGGCGGACACAGCCCCGGGTGACACCATTCCCGCGCACACGTGTGCGGACAACCTGGCGGGCGCGGGAGCTCGCATCGCCGTGGGCAGGCCCCACATCCAGCCGTCAGGCCACTCAACTCAGCTCCCTCACCCGACGCCATCCCCCCATCTGACGGCGAAGCCATATGAGCTCGCAGTAGCGGCTCACATGTTGCGTACGCGAGGCTATCCAAAGCCACCGGTACGCTCGTCGCACCCAGCTCGCGGCGCAGCAACAAGTCTTGCTCGTGCCAGCTCGTACCAGCACGCAAAGGGAGGTGACACGGTTGCGCGCAACGATGGCGGGTGCATGCCAAAAGACGATCGCAGGTTTGATCACAACCAAAGGGCGCATTTGCTGCACAAGGTAGATCACGCACGGTGTGTGCACCCTTGCATGCTCGCGGCACGGGTACTTGACAAGGTGGACACGGCGTGAGCTGCTTGATTTCGCGCACCGGATTGCTCTTGAGTTTCTGCTTTTTGCGCTCAGTTTTGGTGAGCTCAATCTCCTCCCGGCGTGGGCGTTTGTCATGACAGGGCGCCTGACAAGCGTGGCCACAGGACAGTTCTGTGGCGCATGTTTGTCGACACTGCGGACAATTGCCATCGTGACAAGTGTGCGGCCGCTGCGTTGGGTGTCGACAATAGGGAGGTACTCTACACGGCTCTCGACAGCGGGGCTTGCGTCGACTCGCGTCACGCCCACAGGGGACCGTTACGGTGGAGGCCCCGCAGGCGCAGCTGCGCGTCATTGTTTGCGAGCATGGGTAGCACGGGCCCGCATGGCACGGGTCTTGACAAGTGTGCTGGTTGCACTGCAAGCGCTTGCCGCACACGCGCTCGCATGGTGGACACACGTCACAACACTTGCGCTTGCAGGGGTGGCCACAGGGAAGGATGCGTCCACACTTTCGGGTGCACGTTAACGAAGTTCCACACGCCAGCTCCTTGGTTTGGGCACCACAGCGACAGGAGACCTGTTGTGTCTGCATGCAAGCACCACAATCGCCGTAGTGACACTGGCGCACACACCGGTGTTCACCACAGGCCAACATTCGATCACAAGTACTGCCACAAGTGGGCACCGTTTCCGTGCATGGCAGGTCTGGATACGTGGACTTGCCGCACGGACATGCGCGTTGGAGCTGACCCGCACAGGGCGCACATGGTCCAGAATGACAGGTCACCTCGCATCGGTGAAACCCACAGGCCAAAGGCTGCCCACACACTGTTTCACACGACCACTCCAGCTTAGCACAGGGCTGATCGGCCACGACCCGGCCACAGCGGCAGGCTCGTTGAGAACGGCGCGGACAAGGCGGGCAGGGTCCTTCGTGGCAAGTCAACTCGCATGCGTGACCGCACGGCAGCTTTTGACCACAGCGTTCACCACAGCTGTAAGCTACGTTCCCACAGCGACGCGAGGTACGCTGCCGCCCACAAAAGCAAGGGGTGTCCGGCAGGAGTCGCGGGCACTTTAAGCACTTGCCTGGGTGGCAAAGCATCAGGCATCGGTGCTGACCGCAACTGAGTAAACGGTCACACGCCTCACCACAAGAATGCGGGGTCAACCAGGGATCGAAGCGGGGCTCAACCTCCTTGGTACAGAAGCAGCGATACACGCGGGGCGCCTCTTTGCGGCTGTAGTTGGTATGGCATTTAGGACAAAACCAGGGAATCTCAGCCTCGGGAAACAATTCGGGGGTCAGGCCGTTGGTGCGGACCACGCCATCCTTCACCCAGCGCTGGATGCAAATCAAATGAAAGGAGCAGCAGCACTCCTGACACGTCCAGATAGCGTCTTCCTGTTGATTCGGCCGGGCAAGGAGGTATGAAAGCTTGGCCGATGCGTGCAGCCAAGCCACGAGGTACAAAAGCAAAGCGTTGGCCTGGGAAACGCACCTTGTTGATATCATCGATGCAAATGAGGCATGGGTTGCTGTTGGGATCCAAACAGTCCTCTACTAGCTCTCGTAGCCGCGCAAGATTGGCATCGGCTGAGCAGCGCACAGCAGAAATGAGACATGCCTCGCTTCCATCACTTTGAGCGCTCGGCAAAACAGGCTGAGCCACGCTCCTGACTCAAGGCGCACCTACCATCGTCTGTGCCAAAAGAGTGGTACTTGGCCAGGATCTTGGCCACAATCTCGTCGCTGGGTGGATCATCTTTACTTATGTCGGGAGCGGCCTGTGTCTCAACATCCTCGTCTGCGTCGAGCACACGAGGCGGTGTTTTGCGTGCCGGCCGCTGATGCTGTAACGAATCGAGGGTGGGTGGCGGCGTAGTTTTTGGCACCATTGTGGCCAAGTCTCTCTCTCGCTCTGTCTGTCTGTCCGTCTGTCTGTCTCGCTCTGTCTCTCTGTCCGTCTGTCTGTCTCGCTCTGTCTGTCTGTCCGTCTGTCTGTCTCTGTGACTCTCTGAGTCACACACACACACACACACACACACACACACATAACTGCACTGTCAATGCCCGATGCAAGAGAGCTCCTTTGACATTCAAGGCGTGCAAAAAGGCGCACCAGGTTGCTTGGCCATAAAAATTCGTTTTGTGTCTTCGGGGGAAGCCAACAACTCTACGTCACAGGGTCGACTCTTGAAGACGACGACTTGGGCTTCCTATACAATCTTGGTGTCAAAGACTGAATCCGCCGTTTCAGGCGAAGCCTTGGCATGTACGGCATTTGGTTGATACAAGTCGCGGTTCAGGCAATAGCCAAGCTCTTCGATGAAGAACACGACAACGGCGATGATCAGACACGCTGCAGGAGCCAGGAATGCATGTGCAGGTCGTGTTGAGTCCATGCCGCCTTGTTAGCATATTCTCAGACGCTCCCATCATGTGCGTACCCGCGCTGAGAAAGACGACGACCCGCTGCGCTTCAAGAAAGTCGGAGCCCGAACACCCCACCAACGTTGAGTAAAAGCTGAGCGTCAAAGGGAGGCAAACACGAAGCCTGATTGAGCCGTCCTTCTGTGCAGCTAGCGCCTTTTCATTGTCGTGGGTGACCTTAAGCACACGACCAGCAGATGGGAACGACCTACATGAGAGCAATGGCAAAATAGAGAATGTTGAAGATGTGGGCTAAGCGGCGTGGGGACCGATTCTGTGTCGTAATGGCATCCTCGTTATCCTCCTCGTCCGTTACCTGCACCCAGTTTGCAACACGGATCATAGCATGAAGTGACATTCACACCATCCCAAAATCAAGAAAGTGCTACGACCGGCAAAAGAGCGAGGCGAGGGGTCCAAACTCAAGGAGCAGTAGGCTATCGGTTGGCTCTGATGTGTGCTTGGCATACCTCGGCGAAATAGATGATGAGAAGGCCGAATAACAAGAAGCAAAAGGTTGAGATGTAAAACGTGCAAAAGACCTGTGATAGCCAAAGAGTCGATGTGAGAGGCTGAAGCCGCGACCCCCAGGGCATGCCAATGGCAAAGGTGTGTGGGACACAATGACCCATGATGACAGCCAGCCACGCACTTTGCCAGAATTCTCCTGAATACAGTTGCAAAAGTCCACAAAGGGAGACAGCTCGACGGCGAGCTGGGCCGTTACTTCGTCTTGCGGATCTGTAAGATCACTCATGAAGGAGAGCTAGACCCGTGCCCGCATCATGCCCAAGCCGCCGCCAATGCAAAGTGAGGATCTTGGGTCCCAATGATCCCCGAAAGTGTTGTCTGCACCAACTAGAAAAGAGCAAGCGACATGGTAGCACACCATGGCAGCTGACACACACACACACACACACACACACACACACACACACCTCACAGGCTCGGTGCATCTGGCCACACGAGGCAAAAGGAAAGTCCGGCTCGACATCACCGCCGGCACTGCAGCGCGTGTTTTTAATGCATGCACAGTAATTTTATTTCAGGTCAAGGGTGAGCCACAGCAGGGTACAGTCAGGGTACGATGTCACAGGGCCGTGCAGATGCACAAGAGTCGTACTCGATGAAGATTTGCAAGCAGGGACCCATTGTATCGCATTCTGTGCAACCGAAAGGCGAAAATTAAGCGGGAGATAGCCAGGAAGAAAAGTTCAGAATTCACCTTGATGAGGCCAGCGGGCCGTTGCTACCACCGTGCCTTTACGATTGCATGTAGAGTCAAACGGACTTACCCTTGGGGATGTTGTTGAGGGCCACAATAATGTACAGGGCAAGCAATGTGACGCAAATTTCAATGGCCTTGTTTCCCATGGATTTGGCATCCTATCATTGGGCATCAAGCCGGCAAGCAGTGAGCACAGATTGGGGAATGGTGGGCGATGCGATTGGGCTTGACGGCGCTAGACCAACCCGAAGCAAGCGTTTGAGCTTTTGCCCACAATTGACGTGTTTGACCATGGACATTGATGCAGATTGCAAGCGCTTGAGCTGGGTGACGGTCTAAAGGGTAACCACAGGAAGTGGTGTCAGCTGTGTGCTGACACTCGGCGGCACTTGTGGGCGGTTCTGGCTGGGCGAGGGTGGACCGGTTTAAACGTGCCTTGTTATCATGCGAGGAACTCTCGGCTACTCAAAATGAAGAGAGAGCACAACGCAGCAAACGAGGGCGTGAGTGATGGATGACTGGGTGCATTGAGGCAAGGTTGCCATTCACCTACTGCTCGTGTCGCTGGGCGGCGCCACGATGTGCACCGCCGGATGAATGCCGTCATTTGCTCCACTCATGGTGCCAGTCCTTGGATACAGCACCAACAGGCCCTCCTTTCCTCGTTCAAACAGCACCTATACACCTTCTCCCCCCTGTCTACCTGCGCCTTCAACTCCCCGCCCCCTGACCAGCCCCGCCAGCAAAGGACCGAGTCGTGCGCGTGCACTTTGTGGTCAACAAGAGAGAGAGAGAAAAGAGAGAGAGAGAGAGACATTCCTTTCTTACATTTGTTGAGCTCTCTTTCTGTTGAGCTCTCTCTCTCTCTCTCTCTAAAGCTCTCTCTCTCTCTCTCTCTCTCTCTCTCTCTCTCTCTCTCTCTCTCTCTCAAGCTCCCCTCAAGTTCTCTCACTTAAGCTCTCACTCAAGCTTTCAATCTCTCTCAAGCTCTCACAGCTCTCTCTTTCAAGAGCTCTCTCTCTCACAAGCTCTCAAGCTCTCTCTGCCTCATAGCAACTACAACGGAAAAGGAAAACGGTGGTTGGATATGTGTTGTGATCTTGCCACAGGGCTTGGACTGAAGAAGCAGAAGACCTGGTCGTGCGGCCAGCTAACACCAAATTCAATATTGAGAAAGAGAAGAACAGTAACAGACTCCACACAGCTTGGGTTGCAGCGCGCAAGTGACCCTAATACATCATGCTAGGGGCGAGAGAGAAGCGGGGGTTGGGCCCATATGCCGTATTCGAGATGCTGGGATACCATATCAAAAGCCGTGAGCACGAGCACCCGGATCGCACACGCAAACCGGCAAGCGATTGCAGCCAGGTTTCAGCTAGCTCACCGGCTCAAAATGTCAAAGATATCATGCATGTGGATGGTGGCCAGATAGAAGACGCCCTGGCCACATTCGGCCGAGCGGCCGCACTCAAAGGCTAGCACGCCCGTATCTTTGCCAAAACTATTCAATGCACCAGCCACAATTGAGACAAAATGGACTTGTGAGACACATGTATCAGCACGTTGAGCGAGCCACTTGGGTCAACAGTCTGCCCAGCAGCTGTCCTGCCACAAAACACGGGCTTTGCTCGCATGACAAGAGTACCTACCGACGAATGTTGTTATACGAGCACTCCATAAGAAGATTGTGGTTGAAACGATCCAGGAGCATAACGCCCGTGGGCGTCAAACAAAGCCACACTGGGGTGTGCTCGAGCGCCAGAGCGCTGGCCAACCGGGAGGCCTGCACATTGACGGGAAACGCGTAGGTGCCAGTTTCCATCTGAGGCACAGGGTACGCCTGGCCACCCCAGTTGCCAAAGGCATCGTTGCGGTAGCGCATCGACTTGGTCGTGTTGGGAAACAAGTGCTCCTGGGCCTGGACCGTCAGCGGGGGCGACGTGGCCATGGCACTACCATGGCCGTCGTCCCAACGATAGCTTGGTGCGGCCTGCTGCTGTTGCTGCTGTTGCTGTTGCTGCCAATACTCCGAATCACGGCCCTGCTCCTGGCGCGAGAGTCCAGCTGTCGAGAAGCGTTGGGCACTTGCGTTGGCATTGAGATTGGTGCCCTCCGTGTCTTGACGCTGCAGCACGGTCGGCTCGGCATACAAGGCACGTGCATGCGCCGCCCGCTCGCCAACCCGTGCCTCATTCAGCTCCTCAATGACCTCATTGTAATCTGTCTGCAGCTGATCGTAGTCGCTCTGCAAGTACACAACAGGATAAACCAAGACGCCGGGGAAGAATGAAGGTGAGAAATCGCGACCCGATGCCCCGCGCGAGCTGGGATTCTACGAGCGGGCCGCCCGACTCCTCTGAGCAAGCACCTGAAGCATTTCATAGCGCTGGCGAAGTTCCTGCGCTTCCTCTGACACCATCGTCTGCGAGGTGGCCAGCTGCTCCACGCGCTGAACCAGGGATTCTTCCATATCCCGCTGTGACAATGCGCGTGCAACGTGAGCCCATACGTAGCCGCAGCGTCGTACAAGTCTGTTTTGATAGGAGGCGCTTGGGACCGGCAAGTACGCACTGCACTCGTGGTATGCTCTTCAGTCTCGCGGCGCAGCTCTTGGAGCTCTCGGATGACGCGCTCGTACTCTTCTTGCGACACATGCGCCCCACGGCCTTGACCACCATTTTGGCGCCAATGCATCACCTAAACAGGCAAGTTCGGGCAGTCAGCTACAGTTGTAGGCACTATCATGCACGGTCAGCAAGCGGCATACCTCACGGTCCAGGCGTTCCACCTCACTATCACGATTGCGAAGCAGTTCCTTGTAGTACTCCACCGTTTGGGAGGAGGCGCCAGCGCCATCCCGATCCCGCAACTGTGCTTTGAGCTACACAGCAAAAGCCAGGAGTTGAGCGCAGTACTGGTATTGGAAGTACCTTCCAAAAGTGCTTGGAGAGAAGAGCAGTCTTCGAGGGGTGGTAAAATACCGCAAGCGGCGCAGGGCACAGCAGGAAGCTCACCCACCTCAGAAAGGCGAGATAGCAGGCTGTCGCGTTCGACCTTGAGCGTCTGGATCTGGCTCTTGCAGAGCTCGACTTGATGAACGGAACGGTCACGCTCGTAGGCTAGGCCACGCTGCTCGACGCGCTCCTGCTTGAGCAACGACTCGAGGCGCTTGATTTCCTCGGCCATGAAATCGTGACGCTCCTCGGCCATGCTCAAACGCGTGCGCATGGCCTGGGTGAGTAGCGTGGCATTGGGGTTCCCTATATTTCCAGATGGGCACGAGCAGGCCCAGATCCCGTGAGCAAACAAGGCCATGGACAAGCAGGGTTGGTCAATGAGCCAAACTAATCGAGGTAGAAAGTAGGTAAGGAGCAATGGAGATTACGCCGCTTCGAATGAGTTTGTCGTACCCCGTGTGTAGGAGGCTTCGTACTCTTGCAGCTCGCGGTTGAGGGTACCCTGCTGTCGCTGCAAGCGCTCGAGTTGCTCGCGGCACAGTGACACCTCTTCCTGTTCTTCCTTCAGCGCGTACTCCAGACGACGATTCTGCACATTGAGATGCTCCACCTGTAGAATGAGCTCGCGCTTGTTCATGTGGGACCATTGAATGCGGTCGTCAGCATGCGAATCGTTGTAAAGATCATCCACATCCGCATCCCCGGCACCAGCTCCCTCTGTATCCCGACGCCCGGGATTACGACGAGCGGCTTCAGCACGCTTCGGTGGCCCTGCCATGGGGCCGGGACTGTAATGCATTTGACCATCCGTCTCCCTTGAACGGTATCGTGACGCGGTGGCGGCAGCCATTGTAAAGGCGATTTGCGTGAAGTAAGCTCACGGATTTGGCGACCGTCAAAAGACAAGCACGGCACCACCGTGCCCAATCAAGTTTGGGTGAGGCACGTGATCAGGCCGCAGGGCCGAGGTCAAGCTGAGCGACTTGCTGCGATCGGATGCGGGGAAAAGGTGCGGCAGGGGCAGCCACAGCGGTTCGAAACCTCTGAAAGCAACCGGGACACGCTCTTGGTGTCGCGGTTTTACTCTCGCGCGCGCCAAAAAGTTGCAGGCACTATTAAAAAAAAAAAAGAACACACACACAGAGGAACCACCATGGCCATCGCCTAGCTCCTCATACTCCACCAGCTTTGAACCTACCGGCACTCGTCGCCTTGAGCCCTTTCCCACATTTCACACTCAGCATCCCAGCGTTGTCGAGCAAGCTGGTCGGTACCTGTTACCCTTTCGAGCGGTTGCCCCTGTCACCGACTCGGCTACCGGGGCAACGGCTCCAGTGCCCCCCCCCAGCTACATGCATGCACGCATCTGCCCTGTATTGTCAGCATGATTTCAGTCCGCGCGGAGACTCAATGTGAGTCTCCGCGCGGACCCGGCGATGGATGTTCCAGTTTCCAGGTCTCCCTTGCGACTGAGAGACTGACCGGCGCAGAAAAAAAAAAACAGACGAGAGACGATGGCAGCGGCAGGTGCGGAGTCAACGGCAGCCACTGCAGCGGCGGACGGCAGCGAAGTGACCGCAACCGGGGCTTCAGCATATGGACGTGATGCGACAACGTTGCAAGGTTGGTTGGCTGGAGATTTGTTGACTTTCCCCCCCCCCCCCCTGCCTGGGGTCCTCCAGACTTGGCCATGCTGGTGCTCATGAGAATCCTGCTCGCTGCACGGCGCCGGTGTGCGCGGATGGATGGGGCGGGGGTTAGAGTCGTTTGAGACTGTGCGCGATGTAGCTGAGCGAACCATCCTGGAGAACCCGCGCCCCACCAATGGATCGGGTGTTTGGGGTGCGCTACGCGCCGCCATTGGCAAGGTCTGCTGCACCGGGCCCAGCCCCTGCCGCCGCCCCACCTTTGGCGGCCCTCACAACCCATTATGACCCACCACATGCCGATAAAAGCTCATGCGTATGATTGACCACCCCCTCGGCGGCTTTGTACGCCTTGCGAGCTAGGATCTGTCTCGTATCGCCATGCCTGTGCACTTTAACGAGCCCACCAGCTTCACCCAGCGTCTCGTGGAGGACTTGGAGTACAGCAGTGTGCTCGACCGCGCCGCTGGTACGCCTTGCTCCGCGCCTGTGCACCTCACCATTGACGTTGCCGACAGTGAACAGCGTTGAATACACGCCATTCATGTCAACTTGGCCCACCCGATCAACTCCACCCTCACCGCCCATCCCTTATGCCTTGCCTGGGGACTGCAGCCGAGTCTGACTCGCTCCGCCGACTTGCCATTGTCAGCGCCTTCGCCAATGCCATGTATGCCTCCTCAGCGCCTGGCATCCGGTAAGAAGCCCCCACTCCGTCACCCCTCTGCCAAATCACTGGTCGACACGAGTACCGGGTCATGCGCCGCTCATTGAGGCGTGCCCTGTGTGCCGGTGTTTTGGAAAGAACCTACAAGGCCTTCAATCCTTTGCTTGGTGAAACTTACGAGCTGATTCGCCCCGACGATGGCTACCGCGTCGTCACTGAGCAGGCAAGCTGCCTTGATTCGACCCATTGACCGACCCACCGACCTTCATTTAGGTCGCCCTGTGTTTTTTTTGTTTTGTTTTTTTTTGTTTTTGTTTTTTTGGTAAAATTTTTTCTGATCAAGCCACAACTGATGCATCATGTCAGGTGTCGCACCATCCGCCCGTAACGGCACTGCATGCCGAGTCGGAGCGTGGCTGGGTTTATCGCCAGCATTATGCCTGCGACCTCAAGTTTCGTGGAACGTTGCGTGTACGTTACTGGACCCGCCCTTTGCCCTCGCATCAAATGCTTTCCAGCTCTGACCCTGGACTCTATGCTTGTCCCTCTCGAGCGCTGCCTCGCTGCCTCGCGCTCCCACTCGCTGTTTCTGTCTTTGCATCGAAATCTGCTTGCTTTCTCACCATTTGTCGCGGTTTGCTTGCTCGCGCTTTCAGTTGGATCCCTACGGTATCGCCGTCGTGGAATTTCCCAATGGTGACCGTTTTAGCTGGGTTAAGCCTACCACCGTCGTGCACAACATCCTTCTCGGCCGCCTCTGGGTAGAACAGGTGCGAAACCTGTTGGGTCCTTGCGCAGCGATGCCGCATCGATCACGGATCTTGGGGCTCTCCTACTTGGTCTCTGACCCTGTATTCTCCTTTATGCCTCGCGGCTTCTTGTTCAGTCTGGCACTGTTGTGGTGACCAATCATCGCACTGGCGAGACTTGCGACATGATCTGGCGCAACTACTCCGAAAGCGGCAGCGCCTACATGGACCTCACGGGTACGACCTGAGCCTGCGCGATGGCCCTGTTGCAACGGCGTGACTGTTCTTCCAATATTCAAGCATTGTTCGTCATCCTCTTTTGTTTTCCTGCAGGCTACGTGAAAGATGCAGATGGCGTGATCCGTTACACGCTCCACGGACGCTGGGATGAAGGCCTGGTCCTTTTGCCTGGCGAAGTGCCGCTCAAAAAGCTCCCCGCCGGCCTCAAGGTCTTGCAAGATACGCATGCCGATCATGTCTGGAGCGCCAACCCGCTGCCCGCCTCCCACAAACCCTTTTATGGCATGACAACCTTTGCCATGGGCCTGAATCAAAAGCTGGTATGCAATGACCACATGTCCACCTCTGAAGCGGCTCACGGTGTTTGTTCCAATAGTCGAAGGAAAGGCAACCTGACGCCCTTTCGCGGTTTTCTACCACATCTTTAGGATAACGTGTGCCCGACCGACTCCCGTCTGCGACCGGATCAACGGCTGCTAGAGGACGGTGATTTCATGAGGTCGACCGCAGAGAAGGAGCGACTTGAGGTTAAGCAGCGTGCTGCTCGTGCCGCCCGCGAAGAGCAACAGGTACGCAAGATGATGAAGAGCCTCAAAATTAGCATCAATGCTTCATGCGAATCTGCTTCTTCTGGTCAAACAAGAGGCCGGTCTCTCATTATCGCTTGCCCCGCAGGCTGAATGGCAACCTCGGTGGTTTTCCAAGGTCATGGACCCTCAGCTAGGCCGTGAACTCTGGTCTTATCAAGGCGGCTACTGGGATGCCAAGGCTGATGGCTCCTTCAAGGATGCCTCCCGCTTTCCAGACATCTTTTAAATTCCTTGCCCCGCGTTTTATCCCACACGTGTGTCACCGCCATTCACGTGACTTGTGGCATGTAAATTGAGTTTTTTTTTTGGTTGGTCCCTTCCTTGCAACAATGCGAACCGACTTCGTGGAACGACGTGTCAATCGTGAGTTCGATTATCGCAGCAAACGGATGCCATCGAGAAAAAGACAAATCAAGCGTGATGGCTCTTCAAAAAGCAGAGGCGGGTCCCCACAGCGACAGGTGGAGAGCCTGCAAGAAAACAAAGTAGGGTCTGGAAAAGTGCGTTGAAACTTGACTGGAAGGTTACTAACATTTAAAAAACATGATCGGGGCACCACAGGTGGGGGCGTGTCGCATATACATTGACATATGAAAACGAAAAAATAGAACCTAAGAAACATGGCAGAAGCACGACAACGTCGACAGGAAAACAAACTGACATCTGATGTAAATAAAAAAAATGAAAAAAAGGAGGGGGAACCAAAAGAAAAACTCAAAAAGATCTGCTGATGCGCAGATGAACAGAGAGGTCTGGTGTGTGCCTAAACCTCAAAACCATCGTCTTCGTCAGAAGACAAATCGTTGGCTGACGGCGAAAATGGTGTGGATACCGAGTGTGCGCGCTGAATAAAGCTCAAGCGCTGGCGGCGATCACGCCACAAATCCCAAAGCGAGGATCGTGATGCAGGCCGCGTCGTAACACGTGAAGAATTGTTGTGAAACGTGGAACTTTCGTCAGCTTCCGCCACGCCCTCACTCCAAGGCCGACTCAGGGCCGGTGGCAGCACGGCATTTGGCCCACTGTTGTTCTCACCGGCGCCGTCATTCGTCTGACCATCCAAAAAGACATCATTCTCGCCACTGTTGGCCTCATCATAGACGGCAGCCCAATGCGTCTCACCGCTAGGCCGTTCAATTGGCTCTGCTAGCCCAAGGCGTCCATCACGCCCTACGACCGGCACGGGCTCGCCTCGGGCCACCTCATTGGCAAACAATGTGGACTTTCGGCGACTCCGGGCGCTGAAAGGACGTGGAGCGCCGCCTGCAGCAAAAGCAGCCATGGCGCTATCAAGCTCTTGAAACGCGGCGCGTTCGGGCGTGGCAAAGTCGGAGTAGCTCTCTCGCCCGTGCCCTTTGACGGGCACGGTGGAACCAAAGAGCCGATCCGGCGAGGTTTGCGGCAGGGCAGCACCATCATATGACTGTTGTCTGCTGGCCCTGGGAATGGCTTGAGCAATGGGCGTCGAGTGCGCCTCAGGGACCATGCCAGGCGCTTCTGCCACACTGACCGTCTGAGGCTCAGATGGACGCCGTGTAGATGTGGGTAGCTCTGCTGCCCACGCTCGTGCCACGGGCTCGGTCAAGCTCTCGGAAGCAGCTGGCAGAATTGTAGGACGTAGTGCTTTTCGCTTGGCATAGAGAGTGGCACTACGACCACTATTGATGCTCAAGAAATCATCCACCATAACGCTTGTCGGTCGTTGGCGAGCATGGAAACGCTGCAGGCGATCCTCCAGCATTTGGCGGGCTTCGGCGCGACGGGCTTGCTGGCGCAGTGATTCGCTGGGCGCGCTGGCAGCCACCACATGTCGCAACGCAGGCCATAGACTGTGAGGTGCCGTTGTGTTTGTCGGCGATGGAGGTGACTCGGAGCTGACAGAGACTGGTAAAGATGAGCCCACTGTCGTTGATTGCGTGTTGCTACTCCATGCACGAACGCGGCCATGCAAGGGCTGTTTCGGTTGCTGCTGATGTTGATGCTGTTGCTGTTTTGCAAAGTTGGCACTTGCTCCTGAACTTGCAAAAACAGAACCCTCCTCATCGGATAAGCTCGAGGCATCCGATGGGATGAGCTCGCTGAAGCTGGCGCTTCGAATTTGAATCCGCTGCAAATTGGCTGGAATTGTCCGCTCCGCCTCGGCGCGTGCCCAGCCCCTGGCACCACTGGCTCTGAGTTCGAGCGAGGACACCGATGTCGTTGGCTGGTAATGCCGGCTGCGCCCCTGCAGGTGGCCTGGCATATCTGACTGAACGGAGAGTGTGCGCGTTGTGGGCATTCGGGGGCGCGCAGCGTCGGAGGGCGCGGCCGGCCATGCACTTGCTGAAGGAGACAGCTCTGTGGCTAGCACGCTTGTGGGCTCTTGGGCTGATGTCGGTGGCGGCGGAATATTCAAGAAGGGTGGTACCAAACTGGCTGGCGACACGCCCACCTCGCTACCGCGTCGCTGTGTGGTTGAGAAATGGTGTGATGGCGAGGAAACAAAGGCAAGCTTGTTGTGCACCCGTACCGTGGAAGGCACCGCTAATGCTCGCTCTTCCGGCGCAGATGCATCAGATCTTGCCAGAGTGCTATGATCCAGCACGTATGTTTCTTCGCGGCGGCGCCCTCGGGAATAGATCAATGCCACGATGACGGCAACCAAAAGCAGGACTGCCAAGACAGAAACCACGGCAACCCAAATGACATTGCTGTCATCGTTGGCACCTTCCCTACTCGGATTGGGATCTGAAGTGCTGGCGCCGGTCCCAGTCAAAGTGTAGCCAAAACCGTCCAGCTGAGCGGCGCCTGCATCACTGACATACGACTCGACGTCCACCCCAGCCAAAATCTGGTCACCAAAGGTGGAGTAACCGCGCACTGTAGTGGTACTTTGTGGGTCTGATTCGGACCGCGTGATACTCGTAACCACGGTTTGCACCACACTGCGCCGACCGGAGAGCGCGGCATTGACAATGGCCGATACCGTATCTTCAACCTGCTGCCCAAATCCCTCGGGAACGTCCTCGAGTGCAACCCCAAAGTGAAGCTGAAAATAACGATCGTCTGCTAGAGATGTGTTGCTCATGATTGTCGTGTTGATGACTATGCTGTCTGACGTCGTGATTGCCTCCGTCGTGGTCGTGTCCGGCGTCGTAGTGTCTGCTGGCGTCGTAGTGTCTGCTGGCGTCGTAGTGTCTGCTGGCGTCGTAGTGTCGGTTGACGTCGTGTCCAGCGTCGTCGTGCCCGTGGCCGTCGTGCCCGCGGTCGTGGTCGTCGTGCCCGTGGTCGTCGTGCCCGTGGTCGTCGTGGCTTTGGAGCTCACTTCTGCAAAAGTCGTGCTCGATGAAGGCCTAGGGCTTGAGCTTGGTGATGATGCAATTGTCGTATTGAGCGCGGATAGTGTGCTTGTGTCTGTCTCGGCCGTCGTACTTGTTGTCGTGACGCTCAAACTCGTGGTTGCTGGGCTCGCACTTGTTGTGGTACGAACAGAGGTGGTAAGCTCGCCTGAGCCGCTGGCAGACGGCGTCGAAGTAGGAACTGTACTAAACGAAGTGCTTGCGGTGGTCCATGTGTCGTCGCCGCTGCCTGTATTCGAGTCTGTTGAGAGGACCGTGGTAGTATGGGGCGTTGTCGAGGAGGCCGATGTCGTTCGTGGCGTTGAATCAACGAAAGATGAGGTCGTGGCTGCAATCGTCGACGTAGGCGTTGTTGTGCCCGCTGCCGTGGTTGTCCCAGTTGATGACTTAGAAGAGCCCGTAGTGAGCTCAGTGGTTGTGGAGGGAAGCAAGGTTGTGGTCAGCACCTCCTCACCGCTACCCGACTGCTCCAGGGGCGTCGTGGTGGCCTGTGCTGTAGTTGGGTTGGACGATGTGACAGTATCGGGCGAGGTGGTCTCAGTCCTGGATGTTGAGGGTGCGCTAGAGGACGTGGTCGTGGGCAAGGTCGTAGCTGTCGAGAAAGAAGTGGAGCCAGGCACGAAGGGAGTGCTCGAACTGGTCAAAGTTGAGAGAATGGAGGTTGTGGATGCAGCACCGCTTCCATCTCCTGATGTCGATAGTTCTCCACTACCAATCACAGTCGTGGTTGTTGGCACTGGAGATGTGGATGTGACACTTGTTGTTCGTGGCAGCATGGTTGTTGCTGTCGTTGTTGCTGTCGTCGTTGCTGTCGTCGTTGCTGTCGTCGTTGCTGTCGTCGTTGCTGTCGTTGCTGTCGTCGTTGCTGTCGTTGTTGTCGTTGCTGTCGTTGTTGCTGCCGTTGTTGCTGTCGTTGCTAGCGTCGTTGCTGGCGTCGTTAACATGGTGCCACTTCCGCTTTCGCCCTCGCCCTCGCCGTCGCCCGACGCAGTGGTACTTGCAGTCGAAACCAAGGACGCACTTGCTGACTCCGATGGAGTCAGAGGCTGTGTCACGGTGGTCACGGCCAAAGTAGCTTGAGAGGTTGTTGGCATTGGCGTGCTTCGCAGTGTCGTCGATTGCAGGTCGGTATCCCCGCTACCGCTTTCTTCAGAATCGGTGGTCGACGCTGCGGTCCAGGCCCCCGTGGACGTGAGAGTGGTAGATGGCAGTAAAGTGGTTGGCGTTGTGAGCAGCACAGCTGACGCCGTGGTCGTTGTAACGTCTAAATCAGCCGTGACGGTGGTAGACTGCAGATTACCTTCGCCGCTACCTGAGGCCGCATCAGACGTCGAGGGGGGAGTTGTTGTGCTTGCCGTTACAACATATGCATCTGTGGTGGTTGCCGTCGTGACAACGGAGATTGGTGCAGCTGTGGTGGTCCTAGGAGCGGCCGACGTTGTAGGCGGAAGGGTTGAGGTTTGTTGGTCTGATTGAGTGGAAAGGCTTGTGGAAAAGATGGGCAGAGTCGACGTCCCTGACCCACTCTCACTAGTGGTGCTTGTCTGCCACATGGTGGTTGACGTAGACATGTCACCGCTTCCCTGACCACTGCCAGGGTCCTCAGTTTGCCCTTGGGTAGACGTCGTGGTTGTTGATGCGGAATCGCTCGAGCTCAGGCTTGTGCTTGCCGATGTCACAGTGGCAGTCGTGCTGCTGGCCGTCGATGAGGTGGCTGAGCTAGTCGTAAGCGTCGACACTCCCGCATCCCCGCTGCTGTCACCGCTTCCACTTTCATTTTCGTCCACCATCGACGTGGTCGGAACGCCCGTTGACCCAACCAGCGTGCTAGTACTCTCCATCGGACTATGTGAAGTGGTAGCAGTTGGCATGGTGGTGGTAGGAAACGCTGGGGTCGGAACAGGACTGTTTGTTGTGGCTGGCAAAGAGGTCACGGCCTCGGTAGACGTGACAGCCGTTGTCGAGGTCATTGTTACATCACCACTACCAGCGTCAGTAGTCTCGCGGTTCGCAATCGTCGTCGAAGTCCAAGCATGGTCACCACTGCCGTTGGCCCCACCGGTTGTGGTCGATGACGCCAAAGTGCTTGCTGTTACCACCGTTGAGGAGAAGTTCATATCGCCGCTGCCTGCATCGGTGGGCGTCGTCGATGTTGTCAAGGGGCTAGATGAATAAGGGGTGGACAAGCCGTCGTCTCCACTACCAGTAACCGGCTCCGTCGAAATCGGCCCTGTCGAGCTTGAGACAGTGGAAAGCTGTTCGCCGCTGCCACCTGAGCCGGCGTCTGATGTCGCCACAGTCGATGAGGTTGGAGCGACAGTGTCGCTGACACTGCCATCTGCGGTCGTGCTCGCTGCTGGCGTGGTTTCGGACGTTTCCGTCACAACCGTTGTAGTCGTTCCAGCCGTCGACGTTGTCGGCGGCCCAACCGTGGGCACCGTGGCCCTGGTGGACGTTGTCGTAGCGTCATTGGTCGATGGGGCGGCTGTCGTACTCGTACTTGTGCTGTGTGCCGCTGTGCTCACTTCTGGGCTGTTACTCGGACTGACCGGGAGCGTGGAGGTTGACCCACTGCCTGCATCCGGTTCTGTCGTTGTCGCTGGCCCCAGAGTGGTCACCGGAGTCATCACCGGCGTCGTCACCGGCGTCGTCACCGGCGTTGTCACCAGAGTTGTCTCTTCCCTGCTACTTGTGGTTGAGGGCACGGTCGAACCCAAGCCGACATCGCCACTTCCCGAGCCAAAGTCCGAGGTGGAAGCTGATGTCACAAAACTCGAGGTTGTTCTCGCTGCGTCCGTGCTGGGTGCTGCTGAGGATGAGGATACTAAAGTGGCTGTCGTCGGCAGCGCTGTGCGTGTGGGGCGTAGAGTTGCGGTTGAAGAAAGGCTGGCATCACCACTGCCTGCGCTGGTCGCTGCTGTTGTTGTTGTTGTTGTTGAAGTTGAAGTTGACGATAGGCCAGCATCGCCGCTACTTGTGTCCGAGCCTGTCGTCGTACTTGACATCGTGGTCGACCTTTCCCCATTGCTCCGCGTGGTGCTTGGGGTTGTTGCATCCGTGGAAGGAGAGGAAGGCCCTGTTGAAGTCAATATTGTCGGGCTGACTGCATCGGTACCACTGCTTGTACTTGTCTCAGTCGATACCGGCGCTGTGCTTGGTGACACACTGCCACCAGCACCGCTGCCGATGCTCGAAGTGACCTCTACTGTGCTCGCTGCAGGCAAACTCGTCGAGGAGAGCGAACCATCTCCACTTGCCGTGCTGCTCACACCTTGTGGCGCCGTGCTTGTCGTCACGATCAGAGGAGAGGTCGGCTTGGGAGTAATTGTTGAGGGTGTCGCACTCGCCGAGCCTGAGCTCGAAGCAGGTGTGCTTGGCGGTGTCGAGGACATGCTTGTTGTCCCGGGCGTCGTTGAGGCCACACCTGAAGTTGAGAAATGTGGCATAGAGGACGTCGGCTCTCTGCTTGCAGCCACAGTGGTTGAAGGCTGGGTAGTCGCAGCGCCCCGTGTTGTAGATGTCGTCGCTGGCAGATCGGAAACGAAAGATGTGGAGAACGCAGAAGTCGGTTCTGCCGTCGCCCCAACCGTGCTGTCGGTACTGCCTGACCCGACACCAGATGAATCACTGCTGCTGGTGCTGGTCGCACTGCTACTTGCCTCGCTCATAGTTGAAAAAGAAGTCGTGGTTACTGCGAGTGTGGGCACTGTAGTTGCCAATACCGTGGTCGTGCTTTGATCCTCACCACTTCCCGGCCATGTCGTGGATGAAGTCAAGGTCGCTGACCCATCATCTTGCTGGGTCGACACGGATGTGAATGCTGAATTTGTGTGGCTGGCAGGGTGCGTGAAACTCGGAGGTTGCGTGCCAGTTTCCGATGCGGAAGTGGTTGCAGAAGAAAGAGTTCTGGTGCTGGTTGATGCAGTCATTGTGGTTGATGAGAGCCCCTCTCCGGAGGCGTCTGACCCTGTGGTAGTGCCGATGGTACTTGAAGAAGTTTGAGGAACAGAAGTCTGGACTAGAGTCGTAGATGTGGCATCGAGCCCACTACCATCATCCGTTTCGGGCGTGGTGGTAGCCTCAGGCGTGGTGGTAGCCTCGCGCGTGGGCATCGAGCTAGTTGAGGCAGGCAGGAGCGCAATGTTGTACAACGCGGCGTGGTGCAGCGTAACATTGGCATAGTAAGGCGAGCCCAAGGCGCTGGAACGCCCTCCCAAAACCAGCTGAACAAATCCGGGTCGATTAATATTGATCGAAGCCGTGGCCTCAAGCGTGCCATTCACGAAAAGGGTTAGCTGATGTTGAGCGTGATCGTATGTCACGAGCACGGCATGGGGCTGTGCCAGAGGCAAACGAACACTGCTCCAGTGCACATCCTGGCTGACTGAGTCTCGCACGTAGAGTGCAGGAATGCCGTCGATCACGTAGAGAGCCACAACATCTGTCTGGCCATCAGAGAGCGCAAAGAGAGCCTGGTTTCCTGATACAGTTTGTGGGGTAAACACTAGATCCATGGCAAAGGAGAGGTAGGCATTTGAGGGTAAGGCAGTGGCCAGCTCGCCAGCGCCGGCTAGATACAGGCCCTGGCGAAACGATGAGTCCCATACGGCACCCGGCGGTGTAAGCAAGTGCAGATTTAGCCCGCTGCTGTCCAGGACTAAATTGCCCGAGGTCTGTTCAAAGCGCCACATCCCTGCCACTCGAGTGTCATTGACAGAAACTGGAAAGTCGACAAACAGAGGAGTGGGAAGCTCTTGGGTTACGCGGGCTAGCGCAGCCACCGCAGGAGCTGAAATGGCTGTGTCGTAGAGGCGCACGCCGTCCAGCAGGCCCTCATACGCAAGTGTGGTATCCCCATTGGGACGGCCACCAAGAGACAGAGTAGACCAAGCGGGGATCGCTGGCATGCTTCCCGTTGCCACAAGCTCGCCGTCCAGGAACAAGGTGACGGTGGTCCCGTTGATGCGAGCAGCGATGTGCTGCCAAGTATTTGCAGAAAGCTGGCGAGTGCTGACGACGCTCGCAGCGATGGATCCCCCATCTGCGCTCATGCCAAGAACAAGATAGCCATAAACGATGCGGAGCTCAACAATAGCAATCTCGGCGTGGCTACCGCGCGAAAACGCGAGCAGACTGTGCGCCAGCAAAGCGGAAGGTTTGATCCAGAGAGTCATGGTGTATGCAGCCGGCAGAGGCTGGGGCACCAAAGATGCACTCAAGGCTGTATTCG
This sequence comes from Monosiga brevicollis MX1, assembly GCF_000002865.3. Classification (NCBI taxonomy): domain Eukaryota; class Choanoflagellata; order Craspedida; family Salpingoecidae; genus Monosiga; species Monosiga brevicollis. Next base: position 926,283 of record NW_001865049.1, read on the forward strand.
TGAGTTGCACGGCCCGCTGACCAGTCTGAGCATCGGTGGAGAAGGCAACACGTGCACGCTCCTTGAACGTTAGATGTGCAGGAGCGAGAGCTGTGTCAAAAGCGTAGCCTGTGATGTTATTTTCAAAGTCGTAGTGGTGCCACAGGTGATCATTCCAGGCAGAAATTTGGGCCAATTGCGTCTCAATGCTCGGTGGGGCCGTAGTAGACAGAAGGTCCTCCAAAGTCGTGGCTGGCTCGGATGTTGAGATTGGTTCTGCAACCATGGCCGTCGTCTGGCTCGAGGACATTGGCGCCACCGTAGTAGGATGTGCCGTTGAGGGCATGGTATTCGTCGCTACGGTTGCTGTTGTAGATGATGCTTCAGACGTGACGAGCTCGTTTGTTGTCGCCATCGTTGTCGGCACGGCCGTCGTTGTTGGTATGTCTGTCGTTGACGTTGGCTCGGCCGCCATCGTTGACTCGTCTGTCATTGACGTTGGCTCGGCCGTCGTCGTTGGCTCGTCTGTCATTGACGTTGGCTCGGCCGTCGTCGTTGGCTCGGCCGCCATCGTTGACTCGTCTGTCATTGACGTTGGCTCGGCCGTCGTCGTTGGCTTGGCCGTCGTCGTTGGCTCGTCTGCCGTTGTCGTTGGCTCGTCTGCCGTTGTCGTTGGCTCGGCCATCGTTGTTGACACGTCCGTCGTCGATGGTTTGGGCGTGAACATAGGCGTTGTCGTTTCGATTGAGGACATCTCCGTAGTCGTCAGCACTTTCTCTGTCGTGAAGACAGCAGGCGACTCGGTTGTGGTGGACCAGGACGAGTTGTAGACGAATATGTCATCCAGATACCCATGGAAACCATAGACGAGGGGCTCCAGCGGGCAGCAACCACCAAGCACTAGCGCATCAGGCGCCAGTGTGCCTTCGACGCTGCCTGATACGATGGCTTCGCCATCGATCGAGACGAGAAAGTTCAAGTTCGACTCGATCTGCTGCAGCTCCAACTCCAGCTGATGCCATGTCCCATCGGCCAAATTACGATCTTCTGCCCCCGATATGGTGTTTGTAGCGCCGTTACGCGTTGTTGTGACGACGAGGCCACGCGTTGGAAGAAGGATGGCCACGCGCACAGCGCCGTCTACAGACAGCACATAGCTGGCATCGTTTGAGGAGGTAAGGAAACGAACACTCACACGCATGTACGTGTCTTCCGGGCTTGGCAACCAGATTGTGGGTGCAAACTGGCCCGTCAGATAAAGGAGGCCGTCGGCCGTGGCGAGCGCCCCTGGTTGGAGCAAGGCGTGCCTTTGATGGCCGCTTCGATCCAGGAGAAGGTTACCGCCATCACGGTCGACAGGCGCAAAGACGATTCGTCCAAACCAAGGCTGGGTGGGCGGCTCAGTGAACAGTCCTGGAGCTAGCCCGCGATCGGCGACCAAAAGTTGCACGTCGTTGTTGGTGAGGGCGGAATCCCAAATCCGAACATCATCGAGGAGGCCTGGAAAGACATAAGAAGATGCACCAGAGTTGCGGTCTAGGCGGCCACCCAGAAGAAGACGGTCGCAGTTGCGGGGAAGAGCCAGCTCGGTCTTGGAGGCCAGGGGCGCGCCATCGAGATATAAGGTCACCGTGCCCTGGTTGGCGGTCACGGCCAGATGGTGCCAACCATCGTCGTGGGCGGCCTCATCATCGCTTGCCGCGTCGGTGGGCCAGGCAGCAGAGATTGTTGCAGACTGCACGCCGGCAACGCCCTCGAGGGCGGTGATGTGCACTTGGACCAGGGTGTAGACAAAGCGGAGCTCCATCATGGTATCTGCGATGCCGTCATCAAAGTGCACCAGGATTTCTGGCGCTGGCGCGGTGGACGTGGGGCGTTGTACCCAGGCAGCCCAGCTGAGTTGGGAGGCAGGGACGAGGGATGACGCATTGGTCCAAAACACCTGGGCGATGCCACGACGCGTAGCATTAAAGGCATAATTTCCCGAGGCCCCTGGGCCAACAGGCTCGGCGCGGTCGAGTGTGGGTTCAAATCCGACACAGCCACCATGCAGATTTTGCTGACCCGCCGAATCGAGTGCGAGGTGCAAGAAGGGGAAGGATTCCTCAAAGTCGTAACGAGCGAGCAGAGCCTCGGGCTGGGCTGGAGCCACCAACAGGGCCAGCAGGAGCAGGCAGGCATAGGCTGGGGCCAGGAGCCCGCCACCAGGCACCAGACAAGACTCTGGCATGGTGGAAAGTTTGGTCTAGTGGGCGCGCCCAGAGACCCGACTCGAGGCGGGTGGAAGGAGTTATTGGGGAAGGAAGCCGGTGCAGAAGGGCATGATGGAGATGTGAATGGCTGCTAGTGGAACGCAAGAGGGGGCGGGACCGGGCGAGGTCAGCTCATGCCGGGTTGACTCGGGCCACGCAGTGCACCTAGGTCGTGGGTGGTTCGATGGCTACGCGCAGCCCAGGAGCAGATTGCCTTGATGGCGCACGGGGGCCGATGGGCCTTACCAAAGACCAGAGCACCGGCAGTTCTCAAAGCTTGATTCTAGGCGCGATTGTGTGAGGCGCGATCTATAACAGCCGCGCAGGAAGGTGATCGACAACGCCTGTCAACTCGGGAGGAAGAGGCAGGAAGAAGCAAAACAAAACAGAAAAAAAAACGTGATGGCTGAGTGAGTAGGGTTTGTGTGTGCCTGTGTGGGCACTGCAACGACTGATGGAAGTATGTGCCACCTCCCCTTTGAACGCGTGCTGTGGGAGCGCCTCGCTGCGTGTTTGAATGCATGTGTGCAGAGGAAGCGTCGTCCAAGGAGCGAAAACTCGATCGTACCTCACGTCATGTGGATGAAAGGTATTGAGCTGTGGTCGTGCACGTTGTTCAAGGACATGAATTGCATTCACAGTCATGGAGGTAAGAGAGCGGACAAGCGAGACCGAGGAAGAAGAAGAAGAGAGAGAGAGAGAGAGCGGGGGCGCGGGTAGAGAGGGAGCGGCGTACCCGGGGCAGAGCGGGAAACGGAGCCCAGAGCAGGGTTGCAGAGCAGGGAATTGATCGCTCGTCGCACACACTTCAAGTGTCACGCGGCAGAGCAGAGGGGGGGTTAGAGGTTGAGTGACGAACAGGTGTGTGAGGCAGAGATGTGGTAAAGGCTGTGCGTCGTGGGAAGGGCAATTGCAAGGCATAATCAGAGATACGAAGTAGATTGGGAGGGCAGAATAGAGATGACGTGATCAGCAGAACAGAGCCGGAGCGTCGAACAGAGAAACAATCAACACAAAAGATTACTCGAGACCCGAGGAGACTGGGAGACTGGTTGATCTGCGTCATCGTTTATTTGTCAGATTGTCAGATTGTCAGAATTTGATGCGAGCAGATGAAGTTGCGGGACGAGGCACCGTGCGCTGCGCTGCAGGCGGCGTTGAGGGACCATGATGAGCTTTTGGCAGCGAGGCGGGGGGTTTCTCTGGTGTGTACATGACAATGACATTGAGATCATCATCATCATCAGAGTCTGTCTGTGACTGTTTGCGTACACTTGCCGACAACAGCGCCATGCGTGTGAGGTCCTTGTGGAATGTGCGTCAGTGACGTTAGCGGACAAGTTCGCGGCCGCCATCGAACCCATCTTGGATGGGACTGGCCTCGGTTGAGTGATATGTGCGCTGTGCACCCGTGGGGATGATCGCGTGCAAGTCGCCTTTCTTGTGCACATGAGACAAACAGGGGAATCACCGGGTCACAAGTTTGCAAATTGCTGCTGAATGGCATGTTCAGCCTGCCACAAAACCCTCCAGCCCACAGCATTGCTGCTACTGGAACGGAACCTGTGAGTGACAGAGTATGCTTTGGAGAAGAACCCACAGATGTGCGCGATTGCCTCCTAGAGCATCGCAGCTCCTCAGCCACGACATGGTCAATATTCATGTAGTCTGGCAGCGCAAACTGCAGCACCACACAACCACACGATACCCACCGACACCAGCGTGACGGATGCTCACCGACGCCCTTTTGAATCGCAACGAGATCATTTTTCTTAACCGGCCCGGGCTTCCCACCACCCGTTCCCTCAACCCGACTCCCCCTTTTTGGTGACCCCGCCGCCAAGCCACAACCAGATGACAAATCGATGGGCACTGTTTACTGCGGTCACGCGAGCCAGCCTCGGGCCAACCCGTTGCCTCTGACTTGAAGCCGAAGCAATCCTCCCTGCCATGGGCCTTCAACCTAGATTACCAGGCCGTCTGGCCGCGCTGGCGCTGCTGCTCGGCCTCCTGCTGGCCGTCGCTCGTGCCGCTGATTTTCCAACCAACTGTACGAACGTTCCTCGTCGCCCCGAACCTCTTTCGACTTTCAGCCACCATACCATCGACCGACCGCTCACCTCACGACTTGAACCACCTGCCCCAACAGGGATCTTTTCCGGAGACACGGCCCTCCTTCCATCCACCAACGCCCAGCTACCTGATGCGGGATGGGAGCAAGCTCGTGACACCTGCGAAGGGCTAGGTGCCATCTTGGCGACCCTGGACGATGCCGCAGACCTCGAACTCGTGTCCAACCTTCTTGCCCCGCTTGGCCTCACCTCTACCAACCTCTGGCTGGGTAAGCCTACGCCAGACACCAGCAGTCCCAACCCTTTGCACACGCCTGGTGCCACATACTACACACGCACACACACACACACAAAGTAGCCACAATTAGAACTGGACGAGCGCGACCTCAGAGCGGCCTCTCTCACCCATCGGTGACTGCGCCTTTTTATTCTTTTTTTTTTTTTTTTTTTTTTTTTTTTGTAATAATTTTCATGGCCAAACTTTGCAGGCGGCCAGGGCACCGGCAGCCAAGCACCCTACACTTGGACCTGGTCCGACGGCTCGGGGCTCTCCGTGCTGACAGATCCCCTCTTTTCCCTCTTTTGCAACCCTTTGCCTCTGCCCTTGCTTTGCCCTCTTTTTGGCAGCCAGGACAGCGATGCTCGCTGCCTTGGTCTGCTGGGTGACATTCTTCAGCCGGCCACCTGCGGCTCCCAGAAGCCCTTTCTCTGTCGTGCACCAGGTCTGTCCTTCCACACGCGACCCGACCTTGCTTTTTCCAAACCCCGACCAGTCTTCGCGCCAAGCTGCGCCATCAACATCGCTTGGACTCATCACAATTAACGCTCTGCACGGCTTTTGGCACCGCTTGCTCGCAGCAAACTTAATCCGAGATATATTGGCCTCCCTTACATGTGATGAGGGCTGTCCCGATGACGCCGACTGTATACTGGGCACCTGTGTCTGCCGAGCACCATTTTTTGAAAGTGATGGCCAAGGCGGATGCCGAGCCCGTTGCGGCTCCAATGACCTCCTCAGCCTGTTGCTGCAAGTGCCGTGTGGTAATCATCGCGTAGGTAATCAAAGCCTCAGCTGTGCTGGCACCGACCTCGTGCGTGACACAGCCGCGTGCCTCCTCGAGCCCGTCGAGCGCATCCTCGATCTGGCTCTCGAGGTGATTCCCCTCAACGACTGGCTCGAAGCCGCCGAAGCCCTGGCCTTCCCTCTGCTGGAGACCCTGACCGAGTCTGAGCTAAATGCGCTGGCTCAAATCTGGGATTTGCCCATCGTCTCGGCCGTGGGCTTGGACGACGCCGCCGTTGCCGTGCTTCGCGTCACCGCCAACCTCCTCAATCAAACGATGCTGGCCGCCTCGGAATCGGTTTTTCAACCCTTCCTCCTCCCCCTGGACCTGCCTCTCAAGAGCCTGATATACATCATCGAGCACACCCTCAACAGCCTCAGCAAGCTGCTTCTTGGTGAATACCTGTGGATTGAGTATGGCAATGGCTACATCCTCACTCAGTTTGCTCAAACGAGCATGTGGAACACCTCCACCTCCTGGCAAGTCTTGTACCCGGAACTCGACGGTGTCGTGCGTGCCGACGTGGTGCTGCCCTTTGAAGCCTTCCAGCTCGCACACCAGGCCTACCTCCTCACTCTGCCCAACGGTACCGAAGCTCCAGCCGCGGGTGAAGGCACCGACGAGGGTGACGGCCATGGCGAGGCTGCAGCCACCTGGATTCCCACGGCCACCATCATCTATTTCGAGGACGCCCGCATGTTTCCACTCTTGCCCACCCTAGCCAACTTTAGCATGAGCAATCACAGCATCACAACCAACAGCACCACCGGCACGAACAACACCATCAATGGTACCTCCCCGACGGCCAACGCCACAAGTGAGCCCGCCGTAGACTACTCGGCCCTCGAGCTCGTGCGCTCCCCAATTCTGAGCATCACGCTGATGGACCTGCCTGCGGACAGCGACCTCTCTGCCAGCCCCGTCAAAATGCACTTTACTGGCTTCAACTCATCAGATTTCTTCCCTATCTGTGCCTGGTGGGATGCCGGCCGCTGGAATACCTCGGGCTGCACCACCATTGTCTTATCCGACCATGACATTGACTGTGTCTGCACCCATCTGACCTCCTTCGCCGTCCTGACGGGGGCCCCGACCACTGGCGCCTCACGCGGTGGTGGGCGAGGCGGTAGCACCGAGGACAAGATGGCCGAGGAAATCGGCGCTAGCGGCGGTGCGGATTCCACCACCGCGCTCTCGGCCGCAGAGGCCCGGGCCATGGGCGTGCTCAGCCTCGTGCTGGTATCCCTCTCAATGCTAGGTGCCATTGCTGCTCTGGCCGTGATTGTCTTTGGGTGGCATGCCGCGCGTCCCTACCATCACAACCTCGTCCTCCTTTCCCTCGTCCTCCTTGGAGTCTATGTCCTCTTCTTCGTGGTCGCCCTCGCGGCGCCCAGTGACGACACCAATTGCACCGCCGTGGCCTGGCTCTTGCATTTTGCTGTTGTGCTGCTCATGTTTGCCTCAACGTGCCAGGCCTACCAATTCCGACAAGACTTTGTCGTGGTGTTTGCCAACACGCAGCGGACCGCAATCATGCGGCGCTTCGGTCTAGCCCTGGCCCTGGCCCTCGTTGTGTGCGGCCTATCGGCCGCCGTGGCGCCCAGGGACTACGGTTCAGACCAAGCCTGCTTTCTGTCGCCGGGTGGCTTGGCCATTTGGTTTCTGTGGGGGCCTTGCGCTCTGGCCTTGTTGATCAACATTGTCATTTTTCTGGCCGTCCTGCAAAGCATCGCTCGTGAGTCGCGGGACGTGAGCCGCTCCAAGGCCATTTGGGTGGCCATGGGCGCCTTCCCCATTGCCCTCAGCCTGGGTTGGCTCCTTGCAGTCTGGCTCATCCTCTACCCATCCCTGACGGCCGAGGTGGCCTTTATCGTCGTCAATTGTCCCCAGGGCCTGCTTCTCTTCTTTGTCTTTGTCTTTCGCGACGACCGACTCTGGAAACAGGCCCGGCACCAACTTGTGCGCTGGTGGACTGATAGCGAGCACTCGTCTTCCCTACCTTACACAGAGAAACCACCCTCCTCCACAGGATCTACTCGCGTCAGTCGCGCGTCCACGCCGACGCTTCACACCGACGAGCAAGGCCCGCTGAGCCGCCGTTCCAGCGTCAGCAGTAGCGGAAGCCGCTTTGTCCTCACGCGTCCCCACTTTAAAAAGGGCCCCATGATGAGCATGATCTCTGAGGCCCGTTTGTACGAGTTGGACGATTCCGATGAAGAACATCAGGAAGTGCGCGTGTGCCAAGCCTACGATGTCTGACCAGCTCAAAAGTCTCGGCAATATCGCTGAGATTGCCGCAGGCGGAAGGGGAACCCTGCTTGCTGCCTGCGCTTTGAATAAATGTACTCATCATATCCTGTTCTGCTATCAAGAAATCGTCGAGCGCATCGTCGCTCTGTGTCGTCTCGCCGTTGTTTGTATCGCTTTGCTCTGCTTTTGACACGTGCTGATGAATGATATTATGCCCGGACATGTTCATGTGCCGAACCATCAAAGCACCTGTGTGCGCGCGCGAGACGTGAACCAAGTTTACCGAAGCACCGCCGCCCTCAATACTTTTATGCAATTCATAGGAGAGTTGTGCTCTCAATCCCCAATTGATTCGATTTGTATTTGACGAATGTGATTGAGCATCATTCGCATGCATGTCACTCCCGAATAAAAATGCCTCTAAAAAAATTATGCGTAAAAGTTTGTGAAACGCCAACAAACGGGGATTGAACCGGATTCAAGGCGTCAAAGGCGCGGCATGCGCTTGCCCGTTAGAACGAGCCATAAAACTGACCTTTTCATTCACGAGGCTTACGGTGTTCAAGCTGCTCGTGGCAGAATCAGTGTTTAAAAGCGATTTAAAGACTTTGCAGAAAGTTTTCACTCAGGCTGAAATGAAATGGCAGAAGCAGACGAAGTTCGAGTTCACAATTTATTTGGAATATTTTAGGATGGTTTTTATCGACATGTGGAGCAGCATAGATCTGATCTGATCTGATCAAAGTCGCAACAGTGGCCTTGGCAGACTCCTTGCACACAGGCGCAGTACTTCAAATCAGAGCTTTCACATTGCCAGCGCTCCTGGCACACAATATCAACACAAGTAGAAGGGCAGCTAGCTCCAGTCTGGCGACTGTTACTCAATCGTGGCAGGTCGGCTCTCTCTCGACACACAACTCCATCTTGACATGCTCAATGGCCTGACTTGGATGGAGCGTTTAAGATGTGTGTTCGAATCAAGTTGGCACCCGTGACCATAAAAGTGGTTTGCCAAATGCCCAAGAAGATGCGCGGCACCACACCCTATGGAACAAAAAGCAAAGGTACGGTACATGAGGGTTGCTAGGGTAAACTACACGCAACGGCATTACCGAGGGCGACAGGCCAATTGCCCGGTTCAAGCCACATACCTTGAATAGGCCTCCAAAGCCGTGGCCGTCCACGACGTGACGCATTGTAGCCAGCATCGAAAGGCTGGGTTCATTCGCGGCTGCGCGGGCCTGGGCCTCAATGCGCGCCACCTCAAAAGGGTGATTCCAGCAGGCCAGGGTACCGCCAATGACACCGGCACAGACTTCTTGAAAGACAGTCAAACGGGCCGTAGCTGGGTTATCATAGTTGACCTTTTTGATAATCTCTCGCACGGCATCGGTAAAGCCCTGGCGCGAGGCCCAATTGGTGGCCTGGCGGAATGCGATGGCTGTTCCACCCGGGTAGAAGCCACGGAAGCCCTGGTGTGTAGCAAGCCACACACATACACACACGCGCGCCCAAAACACAACAAAAAGATGTGAAGGTGTGTGTGTGTGGATGAAGATTATAGGGTCAAGCCTCGCCGCGGGCAAAGACGTTTGCGCGGAAACAACTTTATGGGATCGCAGTCCCTACCTTGGCTTGCCAAGTGGCCCGGATCTGCTCAGTGAGGGAGATTTGTTTGTTGGTGACAGCGCTCGTTACCAAGAACGTGCAGGGCCCCATCACAGAGACCTGGCACACACCACCACCGGCACCTGCCAAAAAGCCAGCTGCAGTGGGCGACACGCCCATGCCCAATGCCGAGTCCTTGATAAACTCCTTTGAGAACATCAGCACGGAGCTAATTGAAACACATCCCAGCCAGACACAACAGGCGTGCATACGGTTGACCATGAGCCAGCGAATGGGCCCAGAACGCAGTCCTCTCTAAACAAGAAGAGCCGTTCATACCCTTTGCTGGCCGATTCCACCATCTTGGCCGAGGTGCCTCGCCAAAAGGCACGGGCCCCAGCAAAGCCACCCCCGTTGCTTCGGTAAATGGCCATGAGACCCTGTGTAAGAGCATGACCGGGCACATGGTGCGGGGCTTTGAGTATTCGCTTTCATGCCATGCGGGTTGGCTGGTCAGGAGGTCGGTCAGGTGCTCAGGTGGCATCACCAACCTCAATGGTCCCCTGGTTACGGTATCGACCCAAATGGGTCTTCCACACCTCCAGAGGCATACCTGCCGGGGACATCACAAAGGCGTCATACAGGCGCAGTCTGAAGTTGAGACCTCGGAGCATTCTACTCAGCCTGTGCTTGCTGCTCTGACTTGTCTGGAAAGGCGTGTGATGGAGCAGGCAAAGATACCAAGACTCACCGAGGCTGGCAGCTTCGACCATCTGGAGGATGGCGCCATTGCGCGCATCCACAATTTTCTTTTGTGTAGTGGATTCTTTTGGGCGCGGTGTCTACATGGTGGGCAGGGCAAGGGTGGACATGAGCTGGGTTGATTGAGGGAGGGGCCAGGAAGTCCAAGCTCATCGAGAACACAGATGATCGTGGCACGGTGCGGAGAAGCAGACGCCTTACGCCTTGGAGAACGGCAAGCGTCGATTGGATGCTCTCAATCTCTTGGCGGGCTTCCTCGGCAAAGCGCGACTGCTGAGACTCTGTAAAATTGCCGTAACTGTTGGTCATGATTTGAAGTTGACCGTTGGCTTCGCGCAGCTTGGAGATGACGATGTCTGGCATGTGTCGATACCGACGCTGCTGTCTGGCAAAGGGCACACGTGGGTAAAATCTGGTTTACAGAGGTTGGACTAGAGTGGAGGGGGACCAGAGTGGAGGGGCCAAAGTGGCCGATCTGGCTCTTACTCGAGGAGATATTGGCGTTCGAGGTCGTCTGCGCACACTACCAAAGGCTCATGCGACACGAGAGGCTCGCCATAACCCGGGCGAAGGGACAGGATGGGGCTTGAGTCGGCCGGGGCATCCTGTGCGTTGCTGTCGGCAACTTCGACATTGCTAGCCACGAGAGCCGGGGAATCGGCCGGGTTGGCCATGTTGGCTACCTGCGGCGTCAGTGGCGCAAAGAGTGAATACAAAAAGAATGTCGGATCCACAGCGAACTCAAAAGCAGAGGTAACGATCGATAACAAAGCAAAACATCAGGAGTCAAGGCACTGCACACCAGATTAAAAGCAGACATGAAGCATCCGCGCCAGGTGCTCGAGAACACTGGAAAGGTCCAAGGCCGGCGAGCTAAGGTGTGCAGCACAGTCCGCAGCTCACCTCACCTGAGCCCAAAAAAGCGTAGCGCCTCAACCAGCAGCCGCCACACAGCACCCCTGATTTTTCCTAACACCCTCACACGCACACCACGTATGCATCAGTCAGCCAAAGCCACTACCCAGCCCAGAACCCGACATCCCAAGCACCACCCCCCCCCACCCACCACCAACCGGGTCGTCGCACGATAGAGAAAAAAAAAAATAAAGAGAGAGAGGAGAGAGAGAGATTTTTGGGAAAAAGTGGCGCAGTGCGCAGCCATGAAATGTCAGACAGAACCGGACAACTTGGAATTGTGACTCACTCACCTTTGGACCTTTGGGTGAACAAAAGCAAGGGAGAAGAAAATGAACAGAGAGAGAGAGAGAGAGAGAATACTGAAGGATGTCGCAACACGACAACGTCATGAGGCGGTTGCTCAACAACAACAAAGCCAAACATCAGTGAGAGAGAGAGAGAGTCACACCACTCCACCTCAATGCAGAGTGGGAATAACACTTACTAAAGGCGTCGCCTCATAAATCTGACATTGGATTTGGTTAAGGTCACTCACTGCCTTCGTGGTCATTTTGCCTGGAAGCAAGGGGATAAAAAAACTGCACCAACCACTATATTTAGGCGCAAGATTTATGAGATTTGAACTCTGCTCAGCGATACTTTTCTTTGGGTGTGGATCGGCAGGTGAGCAACTTGAAGATGGAAAAAAAATTTGTCGGCGCGTTGTCGATGCAAATGGCAGCCACCTGGGCTGGACTTGTTGGCGCTGGTGGACTTCTTGTTGTGGAGGGGCTGTGAAAGACAATGACAGTGAGGATGGTGGTTGCGGCGGTCGCGAGGACCTGCCAGCAGACGGAGCATGTTTGCCGCTTGCGTCGTTCCAGCGAGACACACAAGGGGCGTCGGTGACCTCACGAGTCATGGCTCGTCTCTTCAGCCCCTGTGGTGCTCGCTGGTCCGCGGTCGCGATTTCATGAGCTTGATGCGATATCCTGCGATGTCCTGTCCCATCCTCCTGAACATTGGCTTGCATGGCCAACTAAATGGCCTCGCCTGAGTTGGTCTTTCCAGCTCTGCCCCTGAGCCATGTGTCATTGAGCTTGCCCCATCCAGTTCCCTGTCAGTCCCTGAGCCAGCGCTCGTGCTCATCTGCCTTGCTTGGCTTCATTGCTCCCGTTTGCGTCTCCCAGAATGAAGTTCTCCACCAAGACCTCTAGCCGCCGGAAGGCCCGCAAGGCTCACTTCACCGCTCCTTCCAGGTACTAGTTATATTTTTGTTGCTTTTGAACCGGTCTTGTGGTTTGACACGGGTTGGCAAAGGTTGCTGGGGCATGCGGCTCTGTAGCCGTCGTCTTGTCAGCTCAATCCCGAATCCCGAGCCAACTTGGCTGGCTGTCGACTTCGGTCAATTTACTCGAGTGTCCTCACTTGATGCCTCGTCATTGGTCGTGTTTTCTTAGCGAGCGCCGCAAGCTGATGAGCGCTCCTCTGAGCAAGGAGCTCCGTCAGAAGCACAACGTGCGCCATGTCCCCGTCCGCAAGGACGATGAGGTTAGTTTTTGTTGGAGTCTTACCTTTGTTTTGTGCCGTCCATGAAATGAGGCGTGGCGAGGACATCGGTTTTTTTTCTCGATGTGGCTTTTGGACTTGTTGCCCGGCAATCCTTGTTGCGATTCTGGTGATGGAGTTTTTCACATCAGATTCCGTATGCACACGCTCGCATTTACCATTCCTCATGTTGTGGTTTTTTTTTTTTTGCTCTGTGACAGGTCAAGATTGTCCGTGGTGCCAACAAGGGCCAGACCGGCAAGATTGTCGATGTCTACCGTAAGAAGTGGATCATCCACATCGCTGGCTTGACCGTTGACAAGGCCAACGGTGCCACCTCCTTCCTGGGCTTTGACCCCTCGAAGGTTGAGATCACCAAGCTGCACATTGACAAGAACCGCCAGCAGCTCCTCAACCGCCGTGACAAGACCAAGCAGTCTGATGCCGCCAAGGGCAAGCACCAGGAGGGCGAGCTGTCTGCGTAAATTCAAATCCCATACCCCTCGGTGACTTGTTTGGACTCTTGTCAATCAGGTTTTCTAAAGTGATCCCTAAAGCCCTCATCACACACTCCAGCATCTAGTCAAGCATTTGCCTTTACGAGAAGGTTTCAGATGACGGGAACCATTCAGGGGATTCAAAAACCCAGACACGGCATGACTGAACAGCACGCTGGGTAGGCTCAAAGAAAGACCTTGGGGCTCATGCATGCGTTGAACCTGCGCACCGTTTGCACATCCCCTTCCCGATCACGATCGAGTCTAGAGAGAAGAGCAAGAGGAGGGCCCAACCACTACAAGCTGAAAAACACGTTCACAGTAAAACCCGAAAGGCAAAGACAACCAGCACGAGTAGCCGACAGAACTACTGTTGTCAACATCAAATATTCTAAAATTAGCGCCTGAAAATTTTTGGGTGAAAATTGAATTTTTTTCTTTCTTCTCTCTAGTGTGTGTGTTTTTCAACGGTCGCGCCGTTGAAGTTGCAAGGCGAAGGGATCGACCCCGGGTGGTGGCACACACACCCTCGTTCGTCTCGTTCGTCTGTGCTGGGGTGCCCTTGCGCACTCGCTGCGCACTTGCTGCTGTCGGTGCAAAGACGACACCGCTGTTGAGTCAGCTGGGTGGGTTCCACAACTCGAAGCTGGACGGGTTCTGGCGTTGCGGGGGGTAATTTGACCCGTGTTTCACAGACTCCCCCCTCGAGCTCTGAATTACCTAGCATCGCGCAGCATGAGTTCAAGGTTGGTGTTGGCGCGCTCTGCATAGCACGGTGCCCCCAGACTGTTTTGCTTTCCGCATGGCTCATGCCATGTTATTTTGGCAGATTCCGCAGCTCGTTTCGGGGTGGGGCAGGTGCCCAGCCGGCAAATGGAGCCGGCGGTGTATCCTTCTCGTCTTCGACGTCCTCTGGCATTCGCACTCAGCGCGATCAAGATGACCTCATCGCCGACCTTCGCAAAGAAAATTTTGCCCTGAAGTTACGCATCTATGAAATGGAAGAAAATCTGGGGCGCCTGGCCCCAGGTGACATTGCACAAGCCATCAAGCTTGTACGTGCCTGCTTTTGCCTGCCCTAGCCTCCCGAGCCCACGGCCTGCGATTTCATGC
>NW_001865049.1:940374-960567 GCF_000002865.3 Monosiga brevicollis MX1
GGGATTTAAAGGCCCCCCCCCCCCCCCCCCCCCCTCACCCAACCTCAACCCTGCCAACAACAGAATGTTGAGCTAAAGGTTCAGCTCGAGGAAACCAAGCGCGAGCTTGCTGAGAAGGACGAATTGCTGCGCCAGGTGCGTGTGTGCTCGTCTCAATCCAGTGTCCACAGACTCCAAACGCCGTGCATTGCGCCGTGATTCCTCAAAATTCTTGTGATTTTCTCAGGCCCACAACGCCATCGACGGCTATGCTGCACACGAGGAGCAACGCTTGGGTCAACAACGCGCTTCGGTATGTCTGCCGTCCTCACCATGTACACGGGCCTCGTCGTGTTCACCAGACTACGCTCCATATCACACCCCCATTGATCGCACGTTCCGCTCTCAGTATGAAAAACGGATCCGCGAGTTGGAGCTCATGGTCAAGGAAGCACGTGTTGAAGCTCGCGAGCATGAACAAAACGTACGGCAATCGTGCGGTTTGCGGCGCGTGCTTTGGTGTTGCTCTGTTCAGGACCTTACCCCAACATCCCGTGGCGGCATTCGCATCGTTTTAGTTGCAACGATATGGTCAAGACTGGGGTGAACAGGATCAAAATCTTCGTGGTCACATTGGCGATCTCAAAGAAGAACTCGCCGCACTTCGCCAGGCCGCTGAGAATGCTGCCTCAGATCATCGCAAGCGGTACGGCTCGAATCAGACCAGTCGGAGTACATTGACACACTCTCATCTACACGGCACCCCATCAAGGATGCCACAGCGCTGGACTCCTCTTACTTTCATCGCATCTTTGCCCTCATCTTAGTGTTGCCAAGCTGGAGGGCCAGCTTGTTGATCGGGATTTGCAAATCAACGCCCTGCGCAACGACTTGGAGCGCGACAAGCAACAAATCGAGGCCATGCAGCAGGAGGAGCGCCAGCGCCGCCGGGAGCAGGAGCATGCCGAGCAGACTGCTTCACGAACGCCTCAGGCGGATCCTCGGGCTGATGTACGTAGCCCGTGATTTTTCTCCTTCAATGCCGTCCTGGTAAATCCAATGATGGCTTTCACCGCTCATATCCTCGCCTCGCGCGATCAACAGCGCATGCAGATGCTGGAGACGGATAATGCCACCCTCCACCGCCAGGTCGAGGTATGTGACCTCCTTTGCTGCCGCCCCACTTCTTATGCTGATTCTTATTTGATTCTTTTTGGCCGTATCTCGTCATGAATTGGTAATCCTTTTGGTTCGCTACACATCACTTATGCCGCGCGCGTATTTGCCAGCAACTGCGTCGGCAATTGGAGCAGGCACAGCTGACGACCACCACCTTGCGCGCTTCGGACAACGAGCCTGCGCGAAGCAATCGCTCTTTTGCACCCGGAGACGACACGCTGCGATCCTTGCACGTCAGCGGGCATGGTTTGCGTGACCGCACGGGCCCGGTCGATGACACGCTCGTACGTTCATGAAACGATTGAACATCCTGCTGCGGGCAATATAATCTCCTTTTTTCTTCTTTCCTTTTCTCTTGAGTCATATCTGTATGTGTCTGATTGCATAGAACGAGTCTTTGCAAAATTTGGCTGAAGGCGAAGCCTTGGGCATTGAATCCTTGCGCCACGAGTTGCAGGCCGAGCGCATTCGCCTTGAAACGCTTCGTCGACAGCTCGAGGCTGAACGTGAGCAGATTCGAGTCGAGCAGCGCCATCGATCCACTGCCAATGTGACACCGCGCCCCACCGAGCCTGCTGCGCCTACCCCCCTTGCAACCTCGCGCACCGCCGATGGAGGCCAGACCGAGGAGCTGCTCAATCAAGCACGAGACCGCGAGCTCTTGCTCATGCGCCAGCATGCCGAACAGATTAACCAGGAGCAGCAGCGCTATCGTGACACTGTGGTTGAGCTGCAGGCTGCCAAACGTGCGGAGGTTGAAGCTAGCACAGCCGCCAATGCTGCCCGTCTCGACCTTGATGAAACGCGGGCTCAATTGCTGTCCACACAGCAAGCTTTGATCGATATCCAGCAGCAGGTACACCAGTCTTGACCAACAAGTCTGACCTCGACGAGTTTTTGTGCAGTGTGTGTGTGTGTGTGTGCGCGCGCGCGCTCACGAGTCACCTTCATTGTGTCGCAGCACGAGGCATTGCAAAGTGAGCACGAGGAACAAGTGCGACTATTGCAGCGAGCAGCGGCAAAAGTCGAAACCCAAGATGCTGCACAAAAAGCGCTCGAGGTGAGAGCCGCAGCCCAACCTCGACCAAGAAATGTGGCCAAACAACATGTTGGGCCGAGCGCAGTCCCGCCATTGGTTACAACACTGACTGTTTCCGCTTGTGGGCCAGGCCGCTACGGCAGAGCACGAGCAAATTGTTGATCACTTGCGGCGGGCTGTCGCTGAAGCCGAGGACGAAGCAGCAAAGTATGTGCACTGCCCATGCTTGTGGTATTGCCCCGGGCCTAGCATATCTACGCTTTCCCATCTGTTTCCCGGTGATTCACCCTCGATTGTGCCTGTCATAGGTGGAAAAAGCGAGCTGATCGCGCCGAGGGGCGTCTGGCGACCATTGAGGATGAGATTGTCCAAATTCGCGGCGATTTGGGTCAGGCCCAGGAACGTTACAGCACAGAGTTGACCACTATTCGCTCGCAGCACGCCGAGGACAACACCAAGCTGGCCGGCATGCATGATGAGCTTCAATTGCTCCGCAACCGACTCGCAGACGCCGAGGCCGAGCGCGAGGAAGCGCGCCACACGGCGCGCCAGTCGGAAAATGCTCTACGGGATGCCCGTCAGCAGAATCGCGCTCTCTCCGATGAGCTTGATCGCGCGTTGGCTGATGCCGAGGGACGTGGCGAGCTTCAGCAGCGGGTCCGCGAGTTGGAGGCTCTGACCAAGACCTTGACACGCTCTCTGAGCGCGGCAGAGAATGACGCTGAGCGCCTCAGCGCAGAGGTGGGCCATCGCAACGATCGCGTTCAGACGCTGGAAGCCCGGTTGCGTCAGCTCGAAGATGAGATTCGTGGTTTACAAAGTAGCTTGCATGAGACTCAGCAGCAGCACCAGATTTCCGTGTCACAGCACACCGCTGAATCTGATGCCTTGCGCCGTCGGTTGGCCGCTGCGGAGGGCAAGGCGGGCGAGCACGTAGCAGAGACGCGTAACCTGAGCACGACCTGCCGCGAGTTGGAGTCGGCGCTCAAGGTACAGAAGCAGCTCGTCGCAGACCGCAGTGCGGCCATTGCCCGCTTGCAGAGCTCACTCGCTGAGCGGGATGCAGCCGTCAAAGCTTTGCAGGACGAGCTCGAGGCAGTGCGCTCGGATCTCGTGCTTGCCCGGGCGCAGGCTCAAGCTCTGGGAGAAGTTCAGCACACCCTAGACCTGACCCAGGTTCGCGTGGCCGAGCTGGAGGATGAGCTTGCTCTTGCTCGAGATGAGCTGGCTCGAGCCGTGGCCACAGCCGACGGCGTTATGGCGCAGCTCGCCGAGGTGGATGCTGCGCTTCAACGTGAGCGTCAGGGCAGCGCCGATTTGGCTCGACAGCTTAGTGACCAACGTCTTGCACACGAACATGCCCTTGCAGCAACCCGCGAGGAGGCGGAGCGGCTGCAACGACAAAAACAACAGGCGGACGAATTGCTGGCGTCGCGTGAACACGAAATCAACCGCCTGCACGATGACAATGACGCGCTGGCGCGCGCGCTCCGCGAGCAATCTCATGCGGGCGAGGCCGCGAATCTGCGGGCACGAGACCTTGATCTTGATCTCAGTCGCCTCCGAGGCGAGCTGGACAACTGCGGCCATGAGCGCACGCGTGTTCAGCAACAAAACTCAGAGCTGCAGCGCCAGCTTGATGAGGTCACACGTGAGCTTCGCAATGCACGGGATCTGCATGGTGGTGATGTTGGTCGTCTTCAAGCGCGTTTGCGCGACTGCGATGAAGAGGTCGCGAAGCTCCGCGTCTTCAAGTCAAAGTTTGAGCAGCTCAGCGAAGACCAGCGCTCTTCAGACGATACCTTGCAGGCAGCTCTCCGTGACCTCGATACTACCCAGCGCGAGCGCGACGTAAGTTGTACCAAATTTCTCCGTTTGGCCAGGGTGACGCTCAAGCTTGCATTGTCTCTGCGTCCTTTCTAACTTACTTGTTTCATGCTTGATTTTCGTCCCTGTGTGCGCGGGCATTATCCATCCAGGCCCTGAGCACAGAGCTCAGTGAGGCGCGATCTCACTTACGGGAAGAGCAGAAGGCTGTGGAGGACATGCGTGATGAGCTTGAGCAATTGCTTCAGTCGTACACCAGCCTTGAACAGGCCAAGGTAGGGTTACCGACGCCCCGCGTTGCCCTTCCCCCCGCTCTGAACCAGAATGGGCTCTGCAATGCATGTGCGCGGCTTCACCAAATGGTCCTTGTATGTTCTTGGCGCATCTCAGCTCGCAGCCGAGGCAGAGTTGCAAAGTCGCGGCCAGGATCGCGAGGCACGGTACACGGAGATGACCGTAACGATGCGCTCGCTTCAAGATGAGCTCGAACACGAGCGGGCCCGAGCTCGTCAGGCCGAGGAAGATACGGATCACTTTGCTCGTGACGTACATGCCCTGCGCAACGAGATTGCCCGACTGCAGGAGCAGCTGGCCAACTTGCGCAATCGCGAGCAGGGTTTGCTGCAGCAGCTGAGCGACGCTCAGGGTCAGTTGGAGGCAGAGCGCGAGCGTCAGCGTGACCTTGAGACAAAAATGGATCGCATCGAGCTCTCTGATCGCCAGCGTGAGCGCCGCAGCAACGGTACGTCTTGACTGGGCCACAGCCAGGCCATTCTTCGCATCAGGCAGGGTGGTGGTCCATTGCGGTGTAGACGAGCAGCTGTTTAGAGCTCATTCGAGTGGTCGTCTGGTCTTGGGTGGGATGTGGTGCGGTATGCATTGCTTTCAGACGAGGTGTCTGCGATGGCGCGTGAGTTGGCCACAGTGCGAGCCGAGCTGGCTGCGTGCAAGGACCGTTTGGCCGATGCCGTGCGCGACCGCGACGCCATTGAGGGACGGCTCAATGAATACGGAGTATGTCATGTCATTTCGATTGAATCCTTGCGCGAGGCACTCGCAGCCAGGCTCGTAGAGACCCGACCCGCACTTGCCTTTCACTGATCTATGGTTTCAATGTTGCTTTGTAGGACCTGCGCGCACGAGACCGGGATGGTCTACAGCGGGCCGAATCCGATATGGCCAGCATCCGACGACAGCTGGCTGAAGAGCGGAACCAGGTATCGCTAAAGGCCGACGAGTTGACCGAGGCCAAGCAGCTGCTCGAGCATACCTCGCATCGCTTGGAGCTTCTGGAGGACCAAAACGGCCAGCTTCGTCGCCAAGTCGCCGATCTGCAGGATGAGCTACAGCTCTGCCACGAGCGCAATCAATTGGCGCGAGATGCCGAGCAGGCGCTGCAGGGTACGTCATCGTGTCTTGTCGGTCTGTGCATGCCATCGACTCTGTGCTGGCTTGGGCATGACAGATATCAAAGTCTGACTCAAACCAGCGCACCTCACTCTGCGCACCTTGCACATAGATCGTATGAGTCGAGCTGAGCGCGAGCGAGCCACGGCCCTAGAGCACGCCAAGGAGCGTGACCAACTCAAATCCGAGCTTGACCAGCTGCGGTAAGACATTTGAATTTGGCAGCAGGTTGATCCCGCACAAAATTGCCAATGTACTGCCGTGTTACCCCGGCGCTAGCTCATTTCCTGCACCTGCCCACAGCGCTGAGCTGGAGCGACGCACGCGGCATGTTGGCGAGCTGGAGCGTGAGCTAGATCGTGTCCTCCGTGAGGCGCATCAGGATGCAACAACCATGAAAGATCTCGTGGCTGCCCTCGAACGGATGCAGCAGACTCAAAACCGTCTACAAGAGGATGTAGAGCAAGCCGAGTATCGCGCGCGGTTGGCCTCTGATCGGCAACCGGGTCCTGACGCTGCCAGGAGTGAGCATGCAAGCCGTACCTACAGTCGTACCGTAACTTCTGTTCTGACGCAGCGTGAAGCGTAAAAGAAGAACGCCCTCGTTTCTCAGGCAGAATTCTCAGTTTCTTCTTTTATCTATTTCTTCCCATCTCCCCTTCCCCTTGAGTGTCATTGTGGATGATTTTCCCCGCCCCCCTTTTTTTTGTTTTGGGTTTGTGTGTTTACCCGAGCCTCCCCGCACCCGTTGCAGTCCTGCTTGACGGTGCGGGTCATATCAACAGACAATCTCGTCAAGGTCATCCAAGCGACGACGTTGACCGGAAGGATCGCATGTGTGCTGCCTGTTTGTGAACTTTGAACTTGGTGTTTGCATGCGCTTCCTATATCTTTGGTTTGTATGTAGCTTCTTAATGATTTATGTGGTGGAAGTTTTGTAAGACGTGTGAGTGAGGCTGTGATGTGGGCCTCTTTGAGAGCAGGATCCGTTGAGTCCGGGCTCACTTGATGACATTGCCAAGCAATTGAATCACTTCTCATTGCTGCTGCCCATTTGGAAGAGCCAAGATGAGGGGCCAATGGGGGTGCCGCAGGAAGGGCAAACTCTGCCCATCAAAGATGCTGCTGTTGGTCAGGGCCAAGGGGTGCTCCCAATGCTGTAGAGGCTGAGTAGCGGTGGCACGGCGGACAAGTTCGACCATATTACGCCAGGCGTGCTCATCCCGTTGGCGGCGTTCGCGCTGCGAGCACGCATGAGAATGGGACAATGCAGTCGTGGCACCGATGGGATAGGCTGACACCAGCGTTGCGGGAGGCTCGGGCCGCAAACCAATGCGCGCCACGCCACGCGCATCCACGCTGCCCTGGACCACGTGCCAGAGCAGCAAGGCACGGCCCTCAAAGGACTGTGGAAGAGCGTCACTTGCACCGTCCTGGGAATGCGGGGTCGTGTGGGCCTGCCAGCGCAAGCAAACGCAAAAGCGACCCTCATTCCGGGCAAACTTTTTAAACAAAAAAGTGCATCGTGAGACGGGATGTCAGTTGGGAGCCGGCAAAGCCCCAATAGCGGGCGCCGCAGACCTTGAGAAGTAGCGCCGTGTAGTCCTCCAGGTATTCAAAGCGACGACCCTCGCGCTGCAGCATAACCTCGGCGATGGGCTTGATCAGCGGCTCTAGCTGTAGTACGCGTGATTGCACCTCGAGGTGGCAATCACGCGCCACGTAACGGTGTGGGCAAAAGCATGCTCCTTGATCACCAGCCAGGCTTAGCCCTTGGGCCACGCTGGATGCGGAAACAGCCACCCCGCTGTGGGCGGGCGATGTCGCCGTGGCCACGGCAAGCAGGCCATGTAGCCCAGCATGGGGTGGCTGGTGGTGGCCACATTGGCTGCCGGGATGTAGAATGGAAAAAACGCTAGTTTGTGCATCCTCGGAGATGGAGGCGGGTGCGGGGCCACTGCGAATTTGAAAACGGAAAAAGAAGAGACTGTGGCCACCATGGAGAAGCACGCTACCCGGACAGGCAAGGCTGAAAACAGCCCAGGGCGATGTAAGAAGCTCAGCAGCGCAAGTTGGATCGGTAATTCCCAGGGTGGAGTCGGGGGCAGGCAGGTACCTGATTCTGGGACGAAAGTGGGGAAAGGGAAACTGAGTGCTATGGTCCGTATGTAAAAGGACGACGCCGTCCCAAATCGGTCGTGTTGGATCCAAGGCGACGGCGAGCGTGACGTAGTGCAAAACCCCCGCCTCCCTGGGTTCTTGTCTATTTCGATGGGGTAATCTCGCTGAGTTGAGCCTTGGGTACAAGAGGCATCAGGCCGTGAAGGCCAAATTGCTGGGCCAGCAAAGCGGTTGTTGACGCACTGAGCGCGACCGACTATGACGGCAAGTCCATCACTCTCGGCGTAGGTGATGCTCAAGTGTTGATTAAAGGCTTGGCCGCGCCATAGGGGTTGTTCCAGAACCTGCCAGCTCAAATAAATGGGCACAGGATGAGACAACACGTGACAGGAGAGGCCACACGATGTGCCAAAACGTGACAGGAGAGGTCATGCGAGTCCCAATGCCAATGGGCCGTTGGCCAAGGATGGCGAGGCAAGAGCGGCAGCAGAAAAGTAGGTGGGGGTTCCTCAAGACTAACCAGGCGGGAGGTGGCACGGACGGAAAAGCGAAAGATGACAAGATTGTAAGTAATCTCCGTGATCCAATCTAAAGTTGCACTCATGACGTGAGCCATGATGCGCTAAGAATCCGACAAGGTAAGGGTCGACCATGTGCCGCGGCGTTGAAGCGAAGCTTGTCACCTCGCTCGCGGGAAATGAGCCGGTAGGCAATAATGTACCGGCCACACGCGGAAAAACCTAACACCACCAGACTATCACGATAGAGGAGCAGTGAGTACGGCAGTGGGTGCCAATGTTGATGGGCGCGGGTCTCGGCGCTGACTATAGAGGCGTACTCGTTGTGTCGGCCAATCACGCGGTTGAGAGGGAGTCGGCGGGCGGCTAAAAAGTACTCGTTGAGGCGAGTAGGGTTTTGGTGTGAAGGTGTCACAGTCTCAGTTGAGTGATGGATGCTTGAGCCGGCAAACTGGCGTCGACGGCGCGCGCGTGCTCGTGCGCGCGCTTCATGTACCCGGCGCGTCGTGTGGCCATAATGACGCTGATGCAGCACGGTGTCCAACGAGTCAAAGCTTAGGCGCGTTTGGCGTGATTGCTCACAAGACGCCCGAGAGGGCGGTGGTGTGCCGACGGTCGACATGATCTGCGACGCCAAGGCCTCAACCTGACGCTTGAGTACCGTTGGCAACAATATCCGCCTCTACGCACAAGCTCCGCGCTCGATCCAAGAATGCATCGAGTCATCGGAACCAGCGAGGGTCACGAGGACCATTGCTGTGGCGAGCGATCAAGCCTCAAGCATGAGGCCCAGCAAAATGCAGACAGGGCGTGCTTCCAGTCGACATACACACACACACTCGACACGGAAAGCACGTCTGGTGGTGCAGAGGCAAACAGGATACAGGGTACTGGGTACAGGCACTGGAGGGACCAAGCACCGGGTCCAGGGTACAGACACTGGCACAGGGGCTAACGGCACAGGCACAGGGGCTAATGGCAGTGGCACAGGGGCTAATGGCACTGCCACAGGGCGTACAGGCAGTGGCACAGGGGCTAATGGCACTGCCACAGGGCGTAATGGCAGTGGCACAGGGGCTAATGGCACTGCCACAGGGCGTACAGGCAGTGGCACAGGGGCTAATGGCACTGCCACAGGGCGTACAGGCAGTGGCACAGGGGCTAATGGCACAGGGCGTACAGGACCAGGGCGTACAGGCAGTTCAAAACGGCTGCCGTCCGTTGTTGGTCGTCCTCCCCCAAACTGCTTGTGACGATTGTCAGATTTATATTGTCAGCACATCAAAAGTGAATCACACACACACACACACACACACTCGTACTTATTTCTGATTTTGTTGTGCAGGGCTCCAGGTGATCGAGGGCGGTCAAGAGGAGAGAGAGAGAGACAAAGTGCTCGAGATAAAAGCGGCAGCGTGCCATTGGAGTCTGACTGGCTGGCTGGGTTGAAAACTGGTGTTGGCTGGTTTATAGTCATGCGTGAGACCGATGTCGGCTCGCCGCCGGCGTCGCCGGCGCCTCAAAAAAGCAGCGGCGCCAATCCGGTTGACGACTTTTCCAGCTGGGTGGACGAGCACTTGCAGGCCGTGCGCTGGACACTGCACTTGAGCGTGCTAGGCTTGGCAGGGGCATTGGCGTATCGTGCACGTCAGGCCTATCGGACAGCCATCTGGACCACCCCCGAACAGGTGCTGGCAGCGGCACAGCGCGGGGCGACTACGGGTCGCTTCTTGGTTCGGCGCCACACAGGTGCCACCAACACCACCGCAGGCCTGCCCGACGCACCAGCCTTTGTGTGTTATCACCGCCCTTGGCCCTGGTTGCCACGAACTGGCCGGCCAGGCGTACCTCCATTTCGGTTGGCACCCTGGCTACTCAAAGATGTTGAACCCAGTCAGCTGGCGCGGTGGGTCAATCACCACGTACATCTCGATCTCTCCACAGTGTCCCTTGAGGGGCCATTGGGTGCGACAGCGCTGCAGGAGGAGACGGGGCAAGGGGTGTCGGTCGCGGATGTGGAGAAGCGCTCAGCCAACGGGGCTGTCACGTCATCTGATGCTTCGCCCCTGACGGCAAGATTGGTGGGGCGCATCAAGGCGCGTACGTCGCTGTTTAGCCGTTCGCGAGATGTGACTCTCGAGCTGCTGGGCCAGGGTGCGGCGCGCCTCGATTATGATCAGGTGGCAGCCCGGACAGATGTGGCGGAACAAAAGCGACAGGATACTCAATCGTCTGGCTTACCTTTGGTGAGTGAATCGGAGCTGGCTCGATACATGGAGGCCGAGGCTGGAGCCCGTATGCGACAACTCGGGGTATGGGAGGCCCCAGATGCGGATGGCGCTTTTACGTTTCGGGAGCGGCGTCGGCGGTGGGTGGAGGCTCTGCAAAACTGGTTTCAGCGCGCCCGTTCCTAAGCCATGTGGGGCGGGGCTTCCATCGCAAGTGAAGGATGAGAACCGTATCAGGTCGACGGCGAGGGGACCGGTGACGTTGTGTTGTTGTCCCTTGGGTCCCTTTGCTCTTTTTTTTTTTTTTTTTTTTTTTTTTTTTTTCTTCTGGCTCTATTTCTTCGTGCTCTCTCGCTCTTATCTCTTTAGCAGGTGCCGAAATGCCTGGGGAGCTTTGCCTTGCATTTCTGAACATAATTGAAGCTAAATTTTCAACTGTTGGGGAGCGATGGACGGACGCGCGCCGGCCGGTATTATGAAGAGTCCGCTTGGCGGAGAAAGCTCAAGGGAGATGAATGGTGGCTGCGTCCTGCCACTGGAGGTGCTCAATCGAGTTGTTGGCGGTGAAGGAGAGCTGGCTCCAGTAGAGCAGGTCGTGATTGCGGGGGTGGCCTGGCTCAGCGGCCGTTACCCACTGATTACCGAGAAAGATGTACTGGTCGTCGTGGGACAGGGTTTCCGATCCCATGGAGGCGGCACGGGTGGGACTGGGGACGCGAAAAACGGCAGTGGGCTGGCTGCGGGTGACGTAGTTCCAGGGGGAGGCGGGATCAAAGGCATGGGTGGTGTTGCTGCCAAAGTCCCCGAGATAGGTGTAGGTGCTCAAGGGGTGCGAGGCAGCAAAGAGATAGATGGTGGAGCCACCCCGGCAGGCACAGCAGCCGGTGCCGGCAATCATGTAGTAGGTGCCCTGGCGCTTGAACATGATGGGGGCTTCGGCGGCTTGCGGGGTGGAGAAGGTGGTAAAGTTGCCGGTGCTGGCCGTATAGTTGGCGGTGAGTTGCTCGACGACGAAGCCGGTGCGCACGTGATAGGCGATGCCGTCATCGTCAACGAAAATATCATAGTCGCCGATGCGGCCCGAGCCGGCCATGGCAACGTTTTCGGTGAGCGTGGTGAAGGGGCCCTGGGGGGTCTCGCTAACGGCCACGGCGTACATGCTGGCACCGCCGATGATGCGGCTCTCATACCACATGACAAAGCGGGCGTCGCGGGCGTTGTAAACGACGTGGGGGCGAAACTCGATGCGGGGTTCGGGGCGAGCTGAGGTGGGAAGGGCGACACCGAGGTAGGTGAAGTTGGCAAAGTCCTGCGTGGCGTAGACGACGACCGTGTGGTTGGCCGTGTAGACGCAGGGATCCGTGTAGGGGCGGGCGGTGAAGCAGCAGGTGGCACAGTTGCCGGTGGCGCAGCAGTCAACGCCCGGGCACCCGCCCCAATTGTTGAAATAGAAATAGTAGGTGCCCTCATGTTCGAGGACGTCGGCTTCGCCCGTGAGCAGGCGCTGACCCAGCTGATCGCGCGGCAGCGCGGTGTTGGACACGTTGACCGCGCGCAACGCGTTGGCCCCAATCGCGGCACCCCCCATGCTTCCAATCATCTGCACCCATACCAGTGTCACGAGGACGCAAGCCAAGCCGCACAGCGGCTGCCCCCGTGCACCCACCATCACTGCGCTGTCCTGCGCGTCGCTGCCGTCGATGAGAGAGCGCTCACGGCCCACAGCGATCGTGCACACGAATGCAGTGACGATATGGGCGAGACAGCACGCTAAATGTCAGATGAAATGAAGCGGACGTGTACAACTGCTGTTGTGGCGCTTGATGGGGGCATCGTGATCAAGCAGGTGCGCAGAAGCTTGACGCCATCAACCTTTGGGCTTTCGTCATTGAATAAGAATAGGGAGAAAAATACCTGCACCCCCATACAATCAACGTCATAGCGTCGAGCAGTTGACGTTGGACGACCGGGTTTAAGCTTGTTCGCCCTTTGAGTCATCCTCCAACCTCCAACGTCATCACTTCCTTTGGTTCTCTTTTGTTCTCCCGCTGTGATGGTGATCGTCATCTACTAAAGCAAAGCCAATAAGGTGAAGATTATTGAGATTATTTGGACGTTGACGAGAGATGAGAGACGAGAGATGAGAGAGACAGAGAGAGAGAGAGAGGGATGAGAGAGATAAAGAAAGTTTTTGAGAGAGAGAGGGATAAAGAGAGTTTTTTAGAGAGAGGGATACAAAGGGAGAGAGAGAACGTGGCGGTGGCATTTTACTCCTCATTGTTGGTACGTGTACCACATCCTTCCCCCCTTCTTGCTCTCTCTCTCTCTCTCTCTTGCTCTCTCTCTCTCTTGCTCTCTCTCTCTCTCTCTCTCTTGACTACCTGATGGATATGGCAGCCAGATGGAGGCAGGGGGTGCTGTTGTTGTTGTTACTGTTGGTGTGATGTGCATGGGAGGGGGGAAGACGGATGTTCGCTTTGTGGGCGCTTTGCGTGTGTGTTTGGGGGTGGATGTACTTGACGCGCCTGTCGTCTGGTGTGCCGTGGCGTGGCGTGGCGTTGCACGCTCTATGATGTTGGCCTGATGTTGGCCTGACCTGTGGTGGGCAACTCGGGGCATATGCGTCCGGTTATTTCATCT
Organism: Monosiga brevicollis MX1; assembly: GCF_000002865.3. Classification (NCBI taxonomy): domain Eukaryota; class Choanoflagellata; order Craspedida; family Salpingoecidae; genus Monosiga; species Monosiga brevicollis. The sequence goes on from NW_001865049.1 coordinate 953,313, forward strand.
CACCATCACCCTGCATTTGCCTTACGGCGACCTCGTTTGTGCGTGTGTAGTTGTTGTCAAGTTCCATCAGGTTTCTTTTCCTTCTTCCCCAAAGTCGCCATCATGTCGGTTGCCCAGTTCCTCAAGAAGAACATTGTTGTAAGTTTTGGCCTCTGAACGACGCTCTCGTGCCTACCCGTATTAGCACCCACCGCCACCCCGTATCAGCAGCAACAGCAGGCATTAACCTCACAAGCGCCACTCGTGATTGTCTTCTTTTTTTTTGTTCGCTTTTGATATAGCTTGCGCCCCTTTTGGCGTGCGTCGTTGGTGGTTGCGCCATGGCCGGTGGCTACATTGCCCGCGTCAACATGAAGGGCCACTACCTCAGCTGGTCATCGGACAACACCTACCCCTGGCAAAACATCCAGCCCACCCAGAACACCAAGCTTCTTGGTCTCCAGGGTGAGGAGATGTTTGGCTACAAGGAGAAGGATGTCTTCAAGCCCCGTGACAGCAACGACCTCCGCGGCCGCCTCTAAGCCAAGTCATTATTCCATGTCTTAGCTTGGTAAAGGCTGTACTGCCTCAGTATCGTGTCGTTGTGTTCGTCCGTTTTACTTGTTGACTTTTTTACATTCTTCATCGTCCCTCTTGAGGCCCTTCCTTGTCCTGATCGCTCAAGCGCGTTGAACCGCGGGGTGATGTGACCTGGATGGCCTTTGAAGCTTATGGACGTTTATTTCCTGATGGGAGTTTATGTTGGTCTCATTGAGTCGTCACCGGGATCTCTCCCTGTGCGCACTCGATGAGCTGGTTTGTGTATGTGAGTGTGACGCGATGGAGTGTGGCCCAATGGCTCACGAGTGTGGACGCACTTGTGTGTGGCTGGAGTTGCCTCTGTCCCTGTCTTGCCAACTGTCAAAGCTATTCTAAGTGGGTTCCGTTGGCTGTCCCAACAACAATCGAGTAAACAAACACACAGCCCATCACCTCATCTCACGTCAACGGCAGCCGGCCCGGCCCGGCCCGGCTGTTATTGTACACACACAGCCTTAACGCTTTCCAAGCCCATACACTTGACCCAAGTCCCCTCTTGCCTGCCATTTCACCGTATTTCACACACCGTCCCAACGACGACATCGAGACAGCGAGAGAGGGAGAGAGCGGATTGAGTGACACCTGTCCCCGTGTCGTCGTCGTCGACGGTGATGGTGGGCTGGTGATGATCACACGACGTGTCGTGAACATCTTGAGGATGCCCGACGTCATATGGCACCCTCGTCGTTTGGTCTGGGACAGGTGATCACTTGGCTCCACGCAAGGAGGGGCGGGTCTGCTGCTGGTTCCGCGGTGCTGGTTCACCGATAGCATGAGGTTCTTGGGCTGCTATCTTCTGGTGGGCCAGGATCCACGGCATCGCCGACGAACCTGTGCGTAGCCAATGCGTGTCCCCGCTCGGCGCACCCCGACACGAACCTTGCCGCTCACGGCTTTGCCGGTCCGCCTGTGGTTAGATATTGGCTTTACCACCGATCCTGTGCGTCGACTCCGGCAGCACAACTCGGAAATAGGCGGTGGCGCCGTTCGCACAACAAGAGCCAAGGGGAGCTGGGACATGGCTGCCATCGTCTACGGGTTCCCCAACAAAGTTGCGGCCCTTCGCTTTGAGTGGGCCTGGCAACATCCTCTCAAGTCGCGCCGCCTTCGTGACGCCGTCCGCTCGGACTTGCCAGCCTCCCGCGCCGCCCAGATGCAGCTCACGGCCAAGCTACACACCCTTGCCGCCATGCTCTATACCGTCCCCTGGTCGGATCAACCCTTGACTCTGTGCTGGCTTCAGCCCGACATTGCCGACAAGTGGAGCAACATCTGGCAACGCCATTGCCAGTGCCAGTCAGCTCTTCCACCCTTTCTCACCACACGCTCGGGCAATCTGCAAGACCCCCTCTTTCAGCTGAACAACGCTGCCGCCGCTGCTTCAACCATCCAGCGTGCGGCGCTGGCGGCTGATCACCACGCCTGGCGTCTCGCTGCTGCCGCACAGGCCCAGGCTCCCGATTTTTTTACCGGGCTGGGTCGCCTCGATCTCGCCGCCCCGAGCGTTGAGGAGTCGGGGGCAGGGCCCCACCCAAGCTCGTGTTCCGTGCCGCCGTCAACGGGAAGCAGCGCAGCACCCACTCCTGGCGCCCTCGCGCCGCAGCCAACGAAGCAAAACAAGTTTGGAGTTGATCCTCGCCTCGACAGCGACGATCGCGATGACAATCATCAATTTGAATCCCCCGACAACCACGAGGCCGCAGCTGTCAATGTTGATGTAGTTGACGACAGTGCCGATGATGGTACAACAGATGGAAACGAGGATGGGCCTGATGATGTCGCCCCTCATCAGGAGGTCACAGCTCGCCATGTGCACGGTGCCATTGGCGAAACCTGTGGCCACTGTCACCAGTCGGTGTATCAGGAACTCTGTATCGTGTGTCTCAATGCCACCTGCACATATCGCGCCCACCTGTTGTGCGCAGCCCAAGCCGCAGTCCACCCTCTGGGCCAGTCAAGCCCATCCGAAACGCGCCTGGTGCCACTGCGACATTCATGTCCCCGCTGCGCCCACCAGGCCCACTGGGCGTCGTGGATCGCCGAGGTGACGTTGTGAGCCTTCGCCATGATTGTGTGTGTGTGTGTGTGTGCGCGCACACTCACACTCACACTCACACTCACACTCACACACACACACTCACACTCACACACACACACTCACACTCACACACACACACACACACACACACACACACACACACACACACACACACTCACACTCACACACTCACACGTATAGCTTTCCTTTTCTCTCCTTCCGGCGCTGAGCGCCATGCCGCAGTAATTGAAACCACTTGAGCAGAAAGTTGCCTTGGGTCAATTCACATTTTAAACACTGGCAAGAAAGGGTCGCAAGCTGCACGCATATCAAGGCTGCCGAGAGGACCCACGCGCTGTTGACGAACAAAAATAAAATGGGGCCACAGGCCCAAGCGGAGGAAAAAATAATATGGAACACGTTCCTCACCGTCACACACACAGAAGCCCCGCCGGTACGAAAGGGGAAGAACAAGTCAAGAGGCAAGAATAGATGAGCGACACGCGAGGCTGACTTGATCGGATTTTAAAAAAAAAAATCACTTGGCGTGAGTCACACAGTTGCTACAAAGGGGCAAAAAACGGGCTTGTCCTTCATCAAAGGATAGCGATGCCTCAAGATGGCCGAGGGGGTCATCAAAGGATGTGCCGAGTCCTTGAAAAAGCCGTCGCATCGCGTCCTCTCCTGCATAGCCAGGCATGCTGGCCTGAGCCTGCTGAACATGATTAACATCTGGCTGCTGCGAGTATAACTGAGGCTGTTGCTGCTGCGCAGACAAAACAAAGTGTTGTTGTTGTTGTTGTTGTTGTTGTTGTTGTTGTTGTTGTTGTTGTTGTTGAAATTGTTGAAGTTGTTGCTGCTGATGTGACTGCTGCTGCTGCTGATGTGACTGCTGCTGATACATGAGAGATTGCATTGATTCAGCCTGTTCAAAGTCCAAGTCCTGAACGCCTTGAGCGAGACCATCCAGGCCATAGGCGAATTGGGCTTGAGTCGCGTTGTCCTCTGACAAATGCTCTTGATACGCTTGCAAGCCCACGGGCGAAGCAAGGGCATCCGTTCCCAGCATGGCCAGCATGCGGCTGTGATCCGCCGCGGTGTGCTTGCGCAAGTGCGTCCGCAAGCTGCAGTTTTGAGTAAAACGCGTATTGCAAATGGTACAAAGGAAGGGCTTCTCCTTGGTGTGAATGCGCACGTGTCGGATCAACTGTGGCGTGGCATGGGGCATGCAAAGTGAGGCCATCAATGAACATGGCGAGTGGGGAGAGTGAACAAGAAAACAAGCAAGGCAGGCTTGCATGGTGGGGAAAAAAATTTTAAAAAAAAATTCTTCTAACCTTGCTGTGACTGGGAAAGTTTTTATCACAGAACACGCAGGTATGCTCCTGTTGATGAAAGAAAGGGGACAGGAATAAAAGTGTGAGAGACGGTTGGCAGCATGAACAACCGGGCAAACAACCTGGCTGGAATCACAGCGACGCACAGAAACACAAAAGCAGGCTTAGATCAAAGGCTTACCTTCTTTGTACAGAAAGGACCACACGGGTACTTGTCTGCTGGTAGATCGTTGCGTAAGAGCAGTGACCGTAGGCTAGCGGGGCTGGGCATGGGTGCAGCAAGAATAGAGATGAGGGTCGGGGTAAGGCCGGGTGGGGCTGAGACATGGGTGATACACAGTGGGTTGTGCAGTGAACGTACGACATGCTCTCATTGCTAATGTTTTCGGCACGCTGGATTGTTGAGTCATCAGGCAGCTCAGCACCGATGGCACCAGTGGAGCGACCACGGCTACGGCGTTTTTGCTGTTGTTGAAACTGTTGTTGCTGCTGTTGTTGGTTGCGGAGCGTTTCAGCGGTGGGGCGTTGCGCCAGGGCAGCACCCGCCGAGTGAGTCCGGCGACGGCTTATGCTACGACGCTGTTCTCGGGATGCAGAACGAAGGGGTGCGATGCTGCTATCGCGGCGGCTTGCCACAGACGCGGCTCGCGAAGAGCTGGTGGAATTGTTCGAGTCATCACGGTAGTGTTCCAAGTCATGTGCCGGGCTCTTGTTATTGGAGCGGATAGAGTCTTGGGGCGAGAGACTGGCTGATATTTCAGCACCCCCGGAAATGGAAAGAAAGTCGGTGCTGCCAGCCGACACGGCGCCTTGGTCTGCCAAATAGCCATTTGAGGCAAATTGTGCGGCAAAGGCCGCTGGATTGAGATACTCGGGATTGGTTACAATGCTACCAGTAGAGTGTCCTCGGCTGCGACCTGCTGGGCGACCCAATCGTGCCGAAAAGGAGGCCGAGTTGCCACTCGAGGCACTGGGCATGCTGGCATTGGGCAAACCCCCTTGATAAGTTGAGGCACCACTGACACGCGTGTCCCGGGCTACCTGTTGTAGGGCGGTTAGCTGGGAAGCGTGAACGCCCAACTGTTGTTGCTGTTGTTGTTGCTGTTGCTGTTGCTGTTGCTGTAAGAGTAGAAGCAATTGATGTTGGAGTAGCAGCTGTTGCTGTTGTTGTTGTTGGTGTTGCTCTTGTTGTTGTCGGTCATGATGACTTTGCCATTGCTGCTGCTGCTGCTGCAACTGTTGAAGCTGTTGAAAATCTTGCAAGTGGCCTGGTTGTGTTACGGCTTGCTGCAGAGCGGCTGCGACTGACGAGGGCTGCGATGAGACACTGCCCAAGCTCTGCGGTGGCAAAAGGTTGTGAGCAGCGGCGCCCTGGCTCTGGGTCGCGAGCCTGTGCAGATGCTGCAGTTGTTGCGGGGTCAGTTGTTGAAATTGCTGTTCCAAACCCTGGGCCTGGGATTGAGGCTGTCCACCGCCAACTGAAGCTACATTGCCTGGTGGTCCGGGTGGCTGCTGCTGCTGCTGCTGTTGTTGTTGTTGCTGCTGTTGTTGAAGCTGATGCGGTGGTTGTGAGGTGTGAATTGAAGAAGCGGGTAGCACGGTCTGTTGACTAGCTTGCGAGGAGGTCGCGGGCGAACAGCCCGCAGAGCCATAGGCGCTAGATATGGGAAGGGCGTGGGTAACATGTGACACAGGCGCTGAGGAGGATGGTGCCACCAAGCCCAGAGACTGCTGTTGCTGCTGCTGTTGCTGCTGCTGGAGCGCGTGCCGGAATTCCTGAAACATGTGGGGGTCCAAGGCCGACATGCCAGTTTGCAACGACGGTTGTTGTTGGGGAGCTGGTAGGAGGTGGGCGGGGGCAGGCTGTTGTTGCTGTTGTTGTTGTTGCTGTTGTCGTTGAAATTGGTGTTGATGGACCTGGTGCTGGGTTTGTAGGTGGAGAAGTTTCTCCATGTTGGTGTGATGCAGGTCCTTGGGGATGGGCTGTAACAGCGGGCTCCCGTCAGACACCGAGATGGTCTGGGAGACGGGAATGTGCATTGACTCAACGTCCATTTTCTTAGGGGAGGGCGTGCCTTGTGTGGGCAGGCGGTGTCGGCTGAAGGATGTGTGTCTGGTCTTTGCGTATGTGGGTGATGTGGACAGAAAGCAGAGATTGACAGGGGTGGCGTTCGCGGCTAGACGACCTGTAAAGGGCAGGACGAGAGGCCAGGTGAGATATCCATTGAGATGTGGGGAGGGGGCTCGACAAGGCAACCTGGCAGAGCAGAGCAGGACATGATTACCTGAAAGCACATACTGCCACGGCTCAGGGGGTCCACCACCAGGAAAGAGGTCGTGTATCCGGCAAGGTGCGGCCGGGAGGGGGGAAGAAAAGCAAACCGGCGGTCGTTTGCCGCTCGGTGATAGAAAGGCGCCGTCGTCCCGAGGGAGGAGGAGGGCGGGGGTAATGTCGAGGAACGCGACGAACAAATCCAAATCGAACGTGTCGTGACAGCCAGACTTTTGTCGTCAGGCAGTCTGCTCTATGTGTGTGCACGCCTGGGCTTGAGCGCTGTCTATTGCGCACCAGGTCAGACGAAGGTAGATGTGGTATCGTATCCGACAACACTTGCAGCTGAAGCGCGAATGACGACAAGACGAGACAAGACAAGACGTCGGCAACTCGGGTAGCGATGCCGGAAAAAATAATAAAATAAAAAGGCGGAGGAGGGCACACACACGGAGCGAGGTCGTCGTGGAGGGGGAAAGGAGGACGACAAGGAGGAAATAGAGGAAGAAGAAAAAGAAGAAGAAGAAGAAGAAGAAGAAGAAGAAGACGGCGGGGGTTGTAAAGGGCCGGGGGAGGGGAGGGGGGATCGTTTGGGCAAATGCACAAGGACAGGACGGCAGTCCAACACCGGGGCAGTCGGGGGTAGTTGATCCCCGTCCCGTCCGCCAGAGAGAGAGAGAGACAGAGAGACAGAGAGAGAGACAGAGAGAGTCAGAGAGAGTCAGAGAGTCAGAGAGAGAGAAAAGAGAGAAAAGAGAGAGAGAAAAGAGAGAGAGAGAGAGAAAAGAGAGAGAGAAGAGAGAGAAAGAGAGAGTAGAGAGACAGAGAGACAGAAAGAGAGAGGACAGAGAGAGAGATGTGTGTGTATCATATGTGTGTGTGAAAGTCGTCACTTGCAGCACAAAATGACGAGAGAGAGGAGGACACTTGGGTGAGAGAGTGTGGATTCGGGGGACTGACTAGCAGAGGGAGGGGGCGATGGTGGGAGAGAGCTAGAGGGATGAAGTATGATGGGAATGTACGTGGAGG
>NW_001865049.1:960617-963605 GCF_000002865.3 Monosiga brevicollis MX1
GGGCGAGGGGTGGGCGTAGAGGTGGAGACATTGTGAGAGGCAGAGGCAGAGATAAAAGGGAAACTCAAAAAGTTTTAAATTTGTAGTACAAGCGAGAAGCAGAGAGATAGCAGGGAACAAACTTAGAAGCAGAGATTGGGATGAAGCGACAGACATGGCAAGAGAGAGAGAGAGAGAGCGTTGACAACAGTGAAAGGGTTGGGTAACAACTGGGCCATAGGTAAACGGGAAAGCGTGTGTGTGTGTGTGTGTGTGTGTGTGTGAGAGTGTGTGTGGGAGAGGGGGGCACACGGCTGATCAAGTACCCAAAGAGTAAGGACAAGAGGTTGGGGGACCGGCGCGTCGGGTTGGTTGGGCTTTTTGTGATGGGACGACACGGCGGTTGCTTCCTCTTTGCCATGGCCGTTTGGCTTGGCTTGTTTGGTTGACTCGCAGTGACCCGAGACAGTGAGACAGAGAGACAGAGAGATGTAATGGAGAGAGACGGAGAGAGCGCGGAGAGGGCGATCTGTCTCTCTCTCGCTGTCTCTCTCTCGCACGATTGCGCCTCCTGCATGTGTCTGTACCGACTGCGTTGTGTCTCAACAACATAGCGGGATACACAAACCCATCGCGCATCAGCATTGGTGGATTGCGTTACCATCCGTATCAAGGCTGCAATGACAGATTCAAAAAGAAAGCCGAGTTTCTGGCCGACTTGGCCGACTTGACTTGGCCGGCTCGCTGACTTGGCCGGTTTGGATGGTTATCTGGCTGACTTGGCTGGTTGGATGTTCCAAAGCCATGGTCCCCTTTGGTCGTTCCCAAGGCTAGACGTGAGGCCAGCCTTTGGGGTCAGCGGTCCGGGAGAGCTCTCGAATGAATCCTTTGAAGCCATGCTTCCTCCATGTGACTCCTGCCAGCACAACAAGATGGTTGCTTCCGGTACCCAGACGACCCCCTCTCTCATCAAACTCGACATTCCTCTGATTTGCCTTTATAATAAGCTTAGGCAATGAAACGAAAAACCCAGCTCTCTGACAGTTGAACTGCCATCTCTGGAACCTCCCCGTTTGCACAAATGGGGCCCTTTGGTTTGTGGCTGCAGTCGCTGCTGTCCTCCCATCCGCTGTCACACCCGACACCTCGTATTGCCACACCTGTGTTTCAAGATCAAGTCAAGAAGTTCATGAGTACCGTCACACGCACAAGACAGCTTTGTCACACCCATCGCTCTGTTTGACATTTTCCCAACCCACACATCCCACAACGCTCCTCCCACGGGACAACATCCCCATCACCCCCATGGACACATCAATGAGCATCCCGAGTGCTGGGCCATGCCAGTGCGTGGCCCGCTCCTTTTCACACGGCGCTTCTGGCTGCTCACCAAAACTGCCTCTTGGCTGTGAAAGACACGCGCCTGAACGCTGCTTGTCTCTGTTTTTATTTCCATCTCGCACCTTGTTCCTGTACGTCGGCCCGCCCGTCGGCCCGCCCGTTGGCGCTCGCCGCCCGTCCCATCAAGCCCCTCACTCGGATTTCGCTGCCTTACTCCCAACTGACCAAACTCGATCCCATGCCACACACCTGTGAAGCCTTTTCGAACCCTACCTCAAACTCCATACACCCATACAGCTCATCGCCAAGAGCCATAGGTATGCTGGCAAGCGTGTAGAGCAAAAACGTCAAAGCGCGCACACACACACACACACACACACACACACACACACACACACACACACACACACACACACACACACAGCTGATCGAAGAATGTTGTCAACAGATGTTGAGAACAGTCTGGAGGAGGATCGAGGATAAACAAGAGAAACGGCAGCGCCAGCGATTCTCGGCCTGACTCGTGCACAGCTGCGATCCCAGGGCGTGAGACAGGTAGATGATGGCTTGATCCCCTGGCTTTGGGGTAAACCCCCTGTGCCCAGAGGAAGATGGAGATCTCTCGTCCTCCATATATCCATCAGATTGACTGTAACTCTATCTCTGTCTCTATCTCTGTCTCTGTCTCTATCTCTGTCTGTCTCTGTCTCTGTCTCTGTCTCTGTCTCTGTCTCTGTCTCTGTTTATACCTTTCTCTTTCTTTCTCAAATCAATTCATTTCTCTCTCTCTCTCTCTGTCTCTGCCCCCTTCTCTCTTCTCTCTGTCTCTCTCTCTCTCTCTGTCTCTCTCTCTCTCTTCCCGTTCTCTGCATTTGCGATCTCGGGGGTGTTGGAGTCGAGAGGGTGCAAGTGACGCCGGGGGCTGGGATCAACGATATCATGGCGCGATACAATGGAGGCGCCATTGTCATGGCAGTGGTGGTGGCGGTGGTGGCGTTGGTTGGTGTGGCGCGGGCGGCCGAGTGTCATGGATCGCCGAAACCAGACGCTCAGCCCAACTTGAACGCCATTTACGACAGCGCGCCCGTGCTCGTGCGTCAAGTCGCCAACGCCAAGCTTTACCGCGTTGGCGGCGGCAATGATACCATCAACGTCGTTCACCTCTGGGGCACCCCCTACGAGAAGGGCTTTGCCCATGGTACCCTCATGCAGGATGATGCCAAGGACTTTATCAACGCCGTCTGGGCCTACCTTGAGCTTCAGGTCGAGCAGGCCCTCAATGGCTCGATCCATACCCTCAAGCCCGGCTTTATCGAAATGGTGGCCAACTACGGCCTTGAGGTCGCCCTTGACCTCACGCTTGATCTCACCCGGTTCGTCCGCGCCCGCTCAAGGGCTCGCCAGATCACATTTTATCTTCTGCCCGTGCACAAGGACACGCACACACTCGCCGCCCAGCCCACAAACACATGCGTCACCTCATCCAGCTCTGGTCGCCTTGCCCTCGCATGAACAGCCCGTTTACCGGCCAATACTTTTTCGAAGAAATGAAGGGCATGGCCGACGCCACCGGCCTCTCTTACAGCCGCATCGAGTACATTCACATGATCGGCGAGCTTACCCAAGGCGATTGCTCCATGTTTGTTTCGCCCCCCCCCCCCCCCCCCA
>NW_001865049.1:964380-1002191 GCF_000002865.3 Monosiga brevicollis MX1
TCGCGCGTTGGCATCCCCTTTACCTTTATCCTGCGTGACATTCTTCAGTTCGACAAGGTACGACATGCCCTTCCTCCCCGCTCCTCCCCACTTCTCCCGTCGCTACTCAGTTCCTCTGTGTTTCTTCGTTTTCCTCCCCCTCTTCTATTTCTTTCCTCTCTCTCTCTCTCTCTCTCTCTCTCGTTTTCCTTGCCCTCTCCACCAACGCGCGGTCGCAATTTCATGGCTGGGCCCGAACGATAGACCATCGAAGACGCTCGCCAACGCATCGCCGATGCGCCACGCACCTGCAACCTGATTCTGGGTGTTGGTGACGGTAAATCGAGCGAGTTTAACGGTATCGAATACTCATACTCGGTGGCCCGCTTCTTTACCGATACCGATAACGAACCCGTCGCCGACTGGCACCCGCGCATCAATGACATTGTCTACTACGGCATGGACTGGCTCTGCCCGGGCTACAACCAGGTCCTTGGCGAGCAGCTTCAAAAGCACCATGGCAACATCACGGCGGAGAACACGATCCGCGACATCACCGCCATTACCCAAACCGGTGACCTTCACATTGCCATTTACGACCTCGAGCATCAAATCCTTCACACCGCCAACGCGCGCCGCGACTCTGCCGATGGGCCCAACTACGCCTACCAGCGTCCGTTTGTCAAGGTATGCACCAGCCTCTTTTTTTCCATGTGCAAAGCAGCGCCTGGGCGCCCTGCATGCCAAAGCGCACGTCACGTCACTCGATCATTGCGTTGACCCTTGCCCTGCGTGCCCGTACACCCTTCCTCAATTCCTTAGTTGGACATGAAGGCTCTCTTCGAAGTAACCCTCTAAACGGGATTGATTTTGAAAAAATGGCCTTGGCTTCCTTCCCATGCGCCACTGTGTTCCCGCCTCTTCTTGGTTTTGGCGAAGTATACGACACGCCCTGCTTGTTCAAGTAATTGAGGCCGTGCTGACATCTCCCCCCACCACCTCTTCACCCAACAACACACAACACCACCAACCCGTGTACTCTTGACCATCATTGCACATTCATCATGCCAGCGACCACGAGTGCAACTAGTCCATCGTTGACGTCGCGATATTTGGCTTCGGTCATGCCACCAGATTCCACCTGAGTGTAGGCCTCGCCCTCTTCATCAAGCTCATCAAACTCCTCGTGTTTGTCGTATTCGAGATCCTGCTGCTCACCGGCCAGTCACAAAGGCTTGCCCGCTGCTGGACAGCACGACACGCCATCACAATACAAAATAAAATTTTAATGTTCATCCACAACGAATCAAAAGCTTTCCCTCTTTCTTCTGAATTTTTTCATTTATTTTTTTTTTTCAAAGGACTCCAAAGCTGACAGGACGAGATGGCGGCCGATGACGGGCCCAAAGCGGGCGATTCCTTGCCGTTGGCCGGGTCAGATTATCTTCTGTACGGCCTATTAGTAGCTGCCTTGGTCATATTTGTTCGTCGCCTCCTGCATACGCCCGCTAATCCTCTGGTCAGTTCCTCCACCCGCTACTTTTGCTCCACCTCACCATGTTGAATCTTCGAAGCCGGCTCCGTTCTCCTCCTGTCGATTCATGAGGTAACGCTTGGATACATGCACAGAAGGGCAGTGCCCGTCGCATGGACGTTGATGCTGGCAAGCAAGACTAAGGATTTGCGGCAGATTGACGAAGCAAAATCTCTTCGTCTCACTCCCAACCGATGCACGCTTTTCCCTGCTCCCTCTCCCGTCGCATGGCATCGCAACGGACTGTCCTGAAGGCCAAGGCGTTCAGCCTTGATCCATGCCGTACCGCCTGAGCTTCATTTACGTGTTTGAATATGCGATCCAGGCTTCACCCTGCTCGCTCCGCGCTTGTTCACAGCCGTGCTGACTGAGCAAGCCATCAACTTGATGTGACTAAATCTGAAATTCGACCCCTCAACTTGTTATAAATCACTCAAAAGGATGAATCGGCAAATAAGCGGCTTCACTTCACAAGCACACGAGGAAGAAGAAAAAAAAGGGAGGAAGTGCAAGGGCTAACTACACGGACTTGGAGAGCAGGAGCAAGGCAGGGCACGCGCGTTGCACGAGGTTCCCAAGCCTGCCATGCTAAAGCAACACGCATCACAACTACACGAGACAACAGCAAACATGCAACAGAGCCAAGTCACAACTCGTTCCAACAACATGCGCCGCAGAAGCCTCAAAAGTCTTCACTCAGCAAGCGATCAATCTCGTTGTCCATATCCTATGGGCCCAAACGCAGTACGTGGCAAAATGAGAAGAGTGCTCAACCACCCCCGGCAGCGCCGGGACAGGGCTCAGTGCCATCCGGCTCTCAATACACAAACGCAAGGCACACTCACAAGAGCAGGCGGTTCCGAGTCTGATGTAGGCTTTGTTTCGGACGACTTTCGAACGGAGCTGCGGCGTCCAGTGGAAGGCATTGAATCATTATCCAGCAACAACTCGAGATCGTCATCATCGTAAATCTTCTCGTTGTCTTTGCCCGCAGACAAAGCCTCTTGACGCATCTCTTCCATCAGCGCCTGTGCGTTCATAGGCGCAGACGTCGCCGCTGAAGAAGGACTGGGCGATGCTGTCACGGGCGTCTTGCGCGCCTCGGCGCCAGGACCAGAGGAAGAAGATGCGCGTGTTGGAGTGGTCCCGGGTTGCTTCGCAGTGGTCGCTGGAATGGGTTTGGGCGCAGTGGCGTTGGTGGTTGGTGCCATGCGCGGGGTTGGCTTTGAAATTGACACGGGAGCCGGTACGGCGCGCTTGACCTTGGTGGCGGGGGGCTCAGCAGATGATGATGCACTTTTGTTGGGCTGAGTCGGAGCCACGGATGTGCTGGAGGGAGTCTGCTGCGGGTGGCTAGAAGCGCGCTTGGCTGATGAAACAGCAGACTCTGCACTGCCCGCAGCGCGACCGGCCGTCACAGTCGGTTTGGTCCCACTTGCGACGGCCTGTGTTCGAAGAGAAGGAGAAGCACTCTTGCGACGTGCCTGGGCAGAATCGGCGGCTAAAGAACGAGTCAAACCAAGCAAACAAGCAGCCATGAGCACGCCACGCCACACACCCAGTTTGTCATCATCCAAGTGAAAGAGCGGGGGGGAAAGAGTTTTTTTTTTTTTTTTTTCAGAGGTTCAATCATCAGAATTCAGCCCGACTGCAAAACCTCGCATCAAAGACGAGTGCCCAATCATGGGACTGCCCACCAACCTCGTTTTGCTTGAGCTGCTTCGCTCGACGCTTTGGCAACTGCACGAATAACGTTGGCAACCGCGGTGGTGCTGCCATCGCCCTTGGCCCGCTTGGCGGGACGGGCTTCCTTGGAGGGGGCCAATGACCGGTGCGTTGCCGCCGCCGGCGGTGACGTGCTCTTCTTCGGAGCCGCTACGCGATTAGCACGAATAGTACTCTGAGATGAGGCCTCTTTCTGGTTCGGCGCGGTAACGCGAGCCGGTTGTTGGCGGCCCTGTGGCTGCTGATGGCGCTGACTCTGCACTGGTTGTCCCTTTGCGTTGTTGGGTTGCTGAGAGGGCGACTGCGGTTGGGAAGCCGGGGACGTAGCCCCCGGGCCCTTAATCCGATCAAAAATGGAAGACCTCTTGGCTGTTGTTTTCGAGACAGGCACCGTGGAGGGTGCAGTTGCGGGGGTGGACACTGGAAGATGAAGCAATGAACGATGACAGCAGTTAGGTGGGCGATGACACACGCACACACACACACACACACACACACACACATGGGTTATCTCGCAGCACAGATTGTTCAAGCAGGACACAAACCTTGTGGCTGGGCGGAGGAGCGACGTGGCGCGAGTATGGTCGAGGTTGCTGGCGCCACCACCGCGGTGGTGGTGGTGCGAGGGGGTGAATCGGAATGCTTGGCGATCAAAGCGGCGACCAATGAACCTTGTCTGCTCGAGTGATACATGTGCACGATCGCCGGGAATATGAGCGCATCGCGCCACCCAGCAGTTGCAAAGCCAGGGGAAGTGTCAGCGCAGAAGACGGTCGACATACTTGTTTGATTGTTGCAGAGCAGCTTCGTCGTGGCGGCGAATGTTGTGCTCGATGTGTCGCAAGCGACCATTGATGCGAACTGTGCCTGGCCCTTGTTCGACTGCCGTAGTTGTGGCTGATACAGGTGGGGCGGTTCGCACAGCAGGCGCATCGGTCACATGAGATGTCGTAGCTGAAGCCTTCTTGGAGCTGAGGCGATCAAAGATGGAATTGTTGCGCTGTACGGGTTGTGCGGGCTGTGTGGCCAGCCGTGCTGATGCTGGTGTGGATGAAATCGTAGTAGCAGTTGCGGGCGTGTGGTGGGCGCTCGGCGCCAAGGCGGATAGAGAGATCTTGGTGGTTGGGGCGACTGAAGAGGAGGGACGCTGTGCATCACTTTGCGCAGCTTGCCGGGCTTGCTGCTGTCGCTGACGCTCCTGCATCTGTTGCTGTTGCCGGCGGCGGATATCGAGCAGCTGCTCCTGCAGCCTCAGCTCCTTTTGGAGCTGTTGTGGCGTCTGGAACTGCATGGGCGCTGGGGGTACCATCGCTGCATTGGGGTGGGGCTGAATTCCGGGCGTAAAGATGGCATTCTGCCGCCTATAGTCCGCCTCGGGTAGGAAGGCACGACCGTTTGTCGCCTGAAAAAAGGCCGGAGATTGGTTGGTGGTGGTGGTGGTGGGGACGAAAGCAGGGGCATCCGGTCGCAAGGTTGGCGCCTGTGCTGGTGCTGGTGCTGGTGCTGGTGCTGGTGCTGGTGCTGGTGCTGGTGCTGGTACCGACGTCTGGCTCAATGTGTTTCGTGCAATAGCACGCGGTTTGCTGTGAAGGTAGGGGCAATTGGGGCGGGTACAGCCAGAAGGCTGGGTTTCCCAATAGCAAGGCTGGTGGGTGCGGTCTCGCTCATCGGCATAGTGACGGAGGGGACAGTCCATGTTGATGCAAGCGTTCTGCTGCCATTGCGGGCATACGGTGCTGATGCGTTGGGCAGATACGCTGTGGCGAAAGGGGCACGCGGCACCCTAGAATAAAAAAGCGTGCAAGGCAATGGACGGAAAAAGGGCAATGACGAGACGAAGGCCGCAGCAGGGGGGAAAAAGTGGAAAAAGGGAAAATGCGTCGCTGGTCAAGTCGTGTGGACACAGAGAGAAAAAAAGACAAAGGTGGGGCGCCGCGGCGTTGAGAAGAGTGGAAGGGCTGGTCTGTAAGAAGGCTCAGCGAGTGCGCGATGCGGGGGCCAACACCGCGACACTGCCGCAAAGACTGGGAACGCAGGAGAGAAGGCGCTGAAGAATGGTCTTGGGACCTCGCCCGAGGGCAATTTCAGGACGCAACCTTCTGGCCAAAAAAATTTGCCCTTTTCATCGCTCCTCTCCACTCTGGTGGAGTTGAAATTGAGCAGGGAGAAATGGGACAAGGCTGGTCCCAGTCTGTGCGGCAACTTCCACGCAGCCAGCGCCTCTCGGCGGTCGCCTTGTCCAACGTGAGATGAGATGAACCGCGGGCGGGAGGACAGAATATCATGTCGCGAATGGGTGCCGGGCACAAGAACCGGAATCCCCGGTTCAACGAGGAAGATCAAACACGTGCATCAAAAAAAGACGCTACGTTGGACAAGCGGCGACCGACCAAGAAGCCGGTACTGCATGGAAATTGGCTGGGGTGTTGCGATGCTTTAAGAAGCAGCAAGCAGGCCCATGACCCGGAAAGGATCAAAAGACAACTTGTCCAGCAACATCGCGTAGGCGACTGACTAAGAGCCAGTGTCGCGGCGGGCAGAAGCATAGGTACAAGGGGCAGCGTCCTCTGGCCTGATGTCTGCTGACGGCGTACAACGGGCTTGGGTTGCAGATGGTGCCTCCAGCAGACCTGACCCGCTTCCTGTCTGCGTGCATTGCACACAGACAGGAAGAACTCCGCACGTCCACGACACAGGACAGGAGAGGCACAGCAGCTTGTGATTTTCGTCTCGCTCTTGTTTTTCCTGTGGTGCCTTTTTTTTTCTTTTTTTTTTTTTTTTTTTTCATCGGGTGTCTTTACTACCAAATCCCGAGCGAGCATCTCTCCCTCCTAATTCCCACTTTTTGATCTGACTGACACAACCAGGCACATTGACAAGAATGTCTGGGATGGCTGGGATGGAGCGAAAACCGTACCTTGCGACAAGAAGAGAAGAGAAAAAAGCGGCAGTCGTTGAGAGCCGAGTTGGCACCGGGGGTCGGCAGAGCCGCACCCTCGTAGTTGGCAAAGTGCGCCATTGAAGGTGGTGTGTCGGACCTTGCACTCGCAATCAAGTCAAGGCTTGAGAACGGAGTGCGCTCGTCGATACGAGCGATATCTTGGTGTGTCCTCTCACCAAATCAAAAAGTCTGCCTCGTCGGCGTCGTCGGCGTCGTCGGCGTCGTCGGCGTCGTCGTCGTCGTCGGGAAACGAATGTTGGGACGCAGCGACAATCGCCACACCTCGCACATTAACTTTGGACTCGGTCCAAAACTTAGTAGCAAATCGTGGCAAACTTCAATGCAAAAGCACGGGGGATCAGTGGCTCATCAAAAAGGCGAGCCCCGCCGTGACGCTGCCCTTTTCACGGCAGAAAGAGTGAGAGAGTGAGAGAGAGAGAGAGAGAAAATGCAAGAAAAAGCGTTTTCAAAGCGAGAGAGTGAGATCTGGCAGAATGTGTTGTGGAGAGATGTTGCCAGACACGGTGCTCGTTCATGCTTAAAACACAAGGTCTTTCAGAGATGAGGCGCCAGTCGTTCCAACGACAAGAGATAACGTGAAAAGGTTTAGCATCCGCTTGCAAGCGATGATTGTCAGAAATTTACTGCCCGTTTGCGTTTGCAGACATCGCACTTTTTCCTCTCTCTCTCTCTCTCTCTCTCTCTCTCTCTCTTCTCTCTCTCTCTCTCTCTCTCTCTCTCTCTCTCTCTCTCTCTCTCTCTCTCTCTCTCTCTCTCCTCTCTCTCTCTCTCTCTCTCTCTCTCTCTCTCTCTCTCTCTCTCTCTCTCTCTCTCTCTCTCTCTCTCTCTCTCTCTCTCTCTCTCTCTCTCTCTCTCTCTCTCTCTCTCTCTCTCTCTCTCTCTCTCTCTCTCTCTCTCTCTCTCTCTCTCTCTCTCTCTCTCTCTCTCTCTCTCTCTCTCTCTCTCTCTCTCTCTCTCTCTCTCTCTCTCTCTCTCTCTCTCTCTCTCTCTCTCTCTCTCTCTCTCTCTCGGACGCGCGCGCGTGAACTGCTGAGCTGGGTGACGGGGGGCGATCGATCGAGGGACGCTTTGGAGATTGCTGCGGCGTTTGATGTAGAATTGGTACAACCCGGCACGAATCGGCACAACTCGGCACGACTCGGCACGACTCGGCGCGACTCGGCACTGACGCGTTGGGATCGGGTTGTGACGCTGTCCGAACATGGCGCGTTTGGTGTGGCCGAGGCAGAGTGGTCTGCTTCTGGGTGTTGTTGTGGTGGTGGTGTCGCTGTTGGCAGCCAGGCTCGAGGCCGCAGAACTGAATCATGAGCACCACGAAGATGACGCTGCCACCACGTCGGATGAGACGTCTCACCAAAACACCCTCATTCAATTCTTCCTCATGACAGCCGCCATGTTTGTGGGCGCCTTTGCCGCGGGTTACCTGCCCTTTCTTCTGCAGCTCTCGCCGGAACGGTAAGCCAAGCTCTCCGGCTGGTCCTGATCGGATTGGGTCCATCAACCTCTTTTTGCCTTGGAGTACCACCATGCTGTTTGTCAATGATCTGCACCGCGCGCAAGTCGACACGACCCGCATTGCCTCATTGGAATCGGTTGCATGTGGGATTTGGCTAGATTCAAGGCCATCAACGTCGTCGGCGCTGGTGTGCTCCTGGGCACGGCCCTCATCGTCATCATTCCAGAAGGCATGCACATGATGCAGGCTGCTCAGGCCCAGTATGCCGAGACCCTCGCCCAGGCCACCACGACTGAGCACCTCAGTGAGACTCACGAGCATCAACACGAACTCGAACACGAACACGAACACGGCCATGGTCATGGCCACGAACACGCAGCCGGGGAATGGATCATTGGCGCCAGCATCACCCTTGGGTTTGCTCTCATGCTTGTTGTCGAACGACTCAGCGGTGGCCACCACAGCCACGAACATCAGCCTGCCAAGCGCTCCCTGCCCACCAGTGGCATGTGCGTCCCCTCGGGCCCCGCGAAACCTCTGCTCGCTTCGTTTCAGCTCGACTCACTGTGCCCCTCCTTCTTGGCCTCGCCATGTTCCACAGTGAGGATTCTTCCAGTACTGCAAATACAGCCCCACCCTTGACAGCTTTTGTCGGCTTGGTCATCCACGCCTTTGTCGATGGCGTCGCCTTGGGTACGTACGAACGGCTCTCCTTTCATTCATCTCGCGACCTTGTCTGTGCTCCCCCGCGAGCTTTATGCGTTGGTCGTGCATGGCTTGATATCTGACTCTCACCTCGATCTTGCGCCTGTGTGGGGGTGCGGGACTGGCTCGAGCAGGGGCCACTGCAGGACAGGGTCACCTCGACACTTCATTCTTGATTTTCGGAGCCATCATGCTGCACAAAGGTATGTGGCCGATGCGGTTTGCCAAGCCTGACTCTATTTGTTTGCTCGTGGACTCATCTCTTACGCGTGTGGAATTCAGCGCCCGCTGCTTTTGGGTTGACAACCTTTCTCATGCAAACCAGCCTCAAGCACCGTGACGTACGACGCCAACTGCTTCTTTTTGCTGCCGCCGCGCCGGTGCGTTTGCTTGTTGGCTGGTTTTCGTTAGGTTGGCTCAGATGAGCCTCCGCCAACAGCCACTCTGTTTGGTGTGACCGCTTTTTACATGTATGCTGCCCGGGTCGCTTCTAGATTGGTGCGGTGGTGACGTTTTACGCACTGTCCCTGGGCCTCTTCTCATACCAACTGCAAAGCCTGGCCGTCGTCATGCTGTTCTCAGGTAATGGCAATGATTGTCTCTGGATGGCCTTTGGCTGGGATGACCCCGCTTGCTGAACTTTTTGTCACATTCAAAAGAAATGGAGCTCCACGGCCCACGAAAGGAACAGAAAAGGGGAAGGGCCCGCTGACTCGTGGCTTTGATATCTATCTATTCTGATGTCGCGTTTGGTATTATTAGGCGGCACGTTCTTGTTCGTGTCGACGATGCACATTCTTCCCGAAGTCATGGGGCATGAGCCCCTCTCTTGGGGTTACACGGGCCTCCTCGTGAGCTCGATGCTCTTCCCAATCCTCATCAACTTTGAGCACGGCCACTGATGCGCCGCGTCTGCGACCACGTGGTGCAACACGTGTCATCCCTATGTCACACGCGGGGCACGCAGCGGACCCAAGGTGATGGTGAGCTGAGTAGGGGCGGCGATGACCGGCACTGCGCAACGACATGGGTGCCCTTGAGTGTAGCGCTGGTGGTGTGAGAGAAAAAAAAAAAAAAAAGAAAGAAAGAAAAAGAAAAAAAGGCCCATCGCGTCGCGTGGGTGCTTCTTTGTGGCCGAGTATGTATTGTGTGCCTGGGCCAGCACGTGCTGTTGTAGGCCCATGTTGAACCAGAGTGCTCGCCGTGCGGGTGGTGTTGAATCGAAGTCATTGACATGTGTCGTCGCGCCAACGGCAAGAGAAGACGCGGTGCTTACCAGAAGTAGGCTACCGAGCGTGGTTCAGAAAAGCCGACATCAAACTCAATGTCTACAGGGAAACACATGGCAACCACCAGTCAGATGGGACTATGCACCTGTGCACACTAGCGTGCCGCTTGTGTGGGCGAGCCCGCACCTTCAACGGAGACCCATGACTGGTCAATGCGACGAATGTCAGTGGCAACCGCTTCGTTCGTGGCGGCGGGGCATATTTCAATGAGGTCCTCGATGATGGTTTCGCGCATTGAGCGTGGCTCATCTGACTTCTCGGTGTCGTCAGCGATGTCAAGGAGCATGCCCTCAGAGTAGGGACTGAGGGCCTCCCACAGCATGATGACTGCGTCCACCGTGTGGTCAAACTCAAACTCAGCTTCGAGTGCCAGGCCAACATCGAGCGCGGGGTCGGATGCGCAAGCGGTGGTCATAATGGAGCCGGTGGGGTTGGACATGGTGGATTGTGCCATGGGCGGCACGTCGGTGCGCTTGGTGAAGCCCATCTCTACGCTGCTGTGTCTACGCATTGGCATGGTGGGCGGGGCTGTGCTGGGACGGCCGGCCTGAGCCTCGTGCCCTTCAGTTACCGAGGTGGGTCGCCTCGAGGTGGACTGGCCAGCTGCTGGGGCTTGGGAATGAGCTGTGTGACGCAACTCCATCATGTGCTGCACAAAGCCCCAGCGACCGCGCGCCGAGTGGGGCATGGGAAAGTCGGGGTACCAGTCAGAAGAAAAGGAGGACCAGGATGCCACTTCAAGGCTTTTGCAGTAAAAACCTAGGGCTTGGCTGACGGCATGGGTGTAGTCTGTACGCCGACGCCGGCGAATGTTGGCGTGGGCCTGGCGATGGGCCTGGGCCAGCGTATCCAGATTACCCAGGGCCACGGAGCGTCGCCGAATGCTGGGCGCCGGTTGGGCCTGAGCGGCCATGTGCTGCTCGTGTGCAATGCGGGTGCGCAGCTCCTCCTCGGTGGCTGGCCGCACCTCCAGAAAGGCGCTATTGCGCAGCGAGCGCAGTCTATTGGTCAGGTCATTGAGCATGCGCCACCCACCCAAAAGCTGATTGTTGTTGTGACAGCTGGAAGAGCAAGGCGCGAGTGAGGTGAGCAGCCGCGTACGGTCTGAAGCGCAAGAACGCAAGGCGCAGGCTGATAGCCCGTCCGAGCGCGCTTACCTGTCTGATGTGTCGCGGTACATAAAGCGGCGCAACGGGCCATCTGGGGTGAGAAAGTCGCTGGCGGTGGTGAAACGAAACTTGCAAAATGCAGCGGTCGGACCCTTTAACTTGGGGCTGTCTTGCTGAACAGCGACGCTGGTCACGCCACTCTGATGCTCTGCAATGGTGTCCAGGGTCGGCAGAGTACTCTCTGTGTTGGTTGTCATGAGGGCGTGCTCGATGAGGTTGTTGCGCTGTTTGGATGGCGTGTCCTGTTCTTCCTCATTCTGATTGTTGTCGCCTTCACTGTGCAGAAGGCGCCGAATGTGGAAGCCGCAGCCACGAGGCTGGTCGATGGTCTCGTAAAATTCATAGGTTATCATGTCAGGCAGGTCTGACGACCGGACGGCATACCATTGCCCGCCTGCAGGCTGGGGCGAAATCATGACTGCGGTTTGAGTCGCTGAGGCTGCTGCTGCTGTGAAGAGTCAACGAGAAAAGGCAAATATGCCACCGCGCCCAAAAGGATGTGCTCGACGAGCCGCTGATTCTGGTCGAGGACAGCTGAGCGGACGCTGGCCAGCTGTCCTTGGTTGAGTCGCGACCTAGTGAGTTGGCGTGAACAGGTGCAGGAATGAACAAGGGTGATAATTCGGCGCGAGCACCGCCGCAGACCCTCACAAGCATCTTCATACGTGAGCCGTAAAATTTTTGGCGTCGTCGAGGCAGCACTTGAGCGTTTCTTTTTCTTTTTTTTGGGCAGAGGCGCCACAACTCACCCACGAGCTAAACGCAGGGTCACACCGCTCGACACGGACCGTCTACCTATCCGTCGATTAAATAAACATCAACATCCGAGCTGTCAGGTTGATGAATTGAGTCAGTCCGCGCGCACGTTTGGGTTTCTGCCGGCTGCTCTGCTCCTTCACGCCCTTCACGCTTCTCTGCTTGGGGATGATGACAAGACGGTGTCTCTGGAGAAGAGTATAGAATTTGCAATTTCTCTGGATTTACCTTTGTTTCGTCAAAGAGCTGTACATAAGAGATGGCTGCTTGTCTGTGTATGAGCCCGCCTTTGCCCTGTTACTCTTCTCGCTGTGGCTGTACGGTTTCCAAGTCTGGGCTATTGTTTTTTTTTTCACTGTTTATGCATCTGTTTGGTGCTGCGGACCAATCGTCACAGCTGCCACACGTGCCCATACATACGCCCCTCTCCTCCCCGCGCGGCCTTTGCTTCACTCGCCTCTTCCGCAACATGGCTGCCGTTTAGCCGGGTTCGCGCCGTGGGCGGCGGCGGCGCGAGTTGGATGTGCGAGTGTGTGTGAGAGAGGCGTGCCTGCATTGTTTCTGGAGCCACTGCCATTCCCGGTCATTGTTATTTCACCTTGTTGAAGCTATGCAAAGCGTTTTTGAAGAAGATACTCGAGCTTTTGTAGCTTGTGTTCACGTTTATGTTGGTACTGCTTGAATGTCCAAGTGATCCTTATTAAGCAGCATTGAGGTTCGTGTAGTAAAGTATGAAGTTTCTGTCGTGAAGGACGCACCTTCTTGCTGCTCTTTCCACTCTTGCTGCCGTCAAGGCCCATAACAACACGACCAGGGCAAAGTCACAACAAGAATGCACATGTACGTAAGCATAGTGCCACATTGTTTTATGGCTTTATGGCTTTAAACAATCGTTTCACAAAAAGTCAGCTTTTTTCAGAATGTCAGACAATACCACCAGCCAACTCAATGTCAGATGTCAGATCCACTCTGCTGCAAAGTTGAATACGCGAAACACATAAAAAACCCTGCCAAACAGTACGGAATCCCGCAAAGCCAGCGGCGTCGCCCGTCGAGTACATTTGGTAAACGGGACCGCAATCTGCCAGACATCTCTCTGCCGGTCGCGCCGCGTCCCCCCCCACTGACTCCTGCGCCGCCTCCGCTTCCTCTGGCCCCCGACCCGCCTCTTCCTCTGCCTTCTACTCTGCATCTTGCTTCCCTTGCCTCTTTCCTCTGGCTATCGCTGTTTGACGAATGCTGCAGGCGGTACCACAGCTGGGTTGGGATTCAAAAGACTGTCGACTTGTGTAAAAGGGACGACATTGAGCTTTGTCGCGGCCGACGGCTCCGACTTGACCGCTGGTCCAGCTCAACTCTTCGTGCGCCTCTTCCTCGGCAGAGCCAAGCGGCTTCCATCACTTGAATTGTCGCGTGCTGTGTGCCGAAACGCCCCTCGTGGTCGCCTGCCCCCGTATAGCTGGGGCGACGGCGACTGAACACCCCTTTATTGTCCCTCGCAGTTGTGTTTCTACCCGCGCCGCCTGCTCAGTCGCTTCGAGCCGCGGTGATAACGGTCAAGATGGCGACCCTTGCTTGCTAAACCACCATGTTCCTTGCCTCTTCCCGTCGTCTCGCCCAACGGGCTCGTCCCGCACCTCGCCTGCACCCTCGCTCGCGACCCCACTTTAAGCCATGGCGAAGCAGGTTGACTTGAAGCAATCCAATCGGTAAGGCCTTGCATAACCCGACGTATGTTGTGAATGTCTTCAACGCACCCTTGAGTCAAGCGCACAAGTTTGGCCAATTCCACTGCAGTCATTGCCCCAGGGCCCCGACTGCATGTTGCATACCATTTATTTCCCCTCCCCCCTGCGCTCCCCCCTGCCTCCCTCCGAGAGCCAACTTTGAAGCTCTCCTGCGCCCTTCCCTTCTTTGCTTCCCCCCGGCCATGCTCAAGTCGCCCGCTTCGTCCCGTTCCCGCTCTCGCTCTTTTGCCTCACATCATAGGCCGGCTCCGGCACCAACACATGCCGCTGCTTCAACGCCCATCTCCACGAAATCAACACGCCAACACGCCGGCGCCGCTGCCGCAACTTCAGGCAAATCCATCCAGCAACCCCCGAGCCGCAGCCATCGCAAGACCAAAATGGCCATCAACAACGGTGCGCCCTCGGGCGGCCGAAAGGCTTCCATGAACCATCTTCTCGGCTTCCAGGGCCACCGTTCCCACCGCCGCGAGGGCGATGATGATGACTTTGGGGGCGCTGCCTACAGCCCCAGCCGCGCGCGTGGCATTCGCCACAACCACGCTGGTAGCAGTGCCGCTGCGCTCACTCTCAGCCGCGAAGAATATATTCAAGCCAATGCTCATTTCTATGTCCGCGACACCTGGCTCCTCGACCGCCCCGTACGTCAAGCCATCAGCACTTGCTGTACCTTTTGTACACCCTCTCTCCGCTTCTTTTTCAAACAAAAAAAATGCGTGCTCACCTTGCTCCCGCCACGCTTTTGTCCTCGTTGTGCAAACGGCTTGTGACACGTATAGCGCCTTCAACCCGACACGCAAGTCGAGTGGTCTGACGTGGTTCAAGTCCTTTATCGCTCATCTGAAGTCCAGCACTGCCCAATCTGCCTCGGACCACCCGCTGCAGCCCAGACCACCCGCTGTGGACACGTCTACTGCTGGAGCTGCATTCTGCACCATCTCGCCCTCGCCGAAACGGCTTGGGCTCCTTGCCCTTTGTGTGACGACTTTGTGTACGCGCGTGACCTTCGCTCTGCTGTTGTCATTCATGTCGAGCACCCCAAGCCCCACAAGCGTCAGCGCCTCCAACTCATGACCAGCCTGCTGGAGACAGCGCTTGTCACACCGGCCCACAACATCGAGGCCGTCCTAGCTGACCCCAACCCATACACGTCTGCCCTTACCTCCACCAAATACCTTCGCTTCCACGCCATGGAGCCTCTGGCCCAGGAACAGGGTATCTTTCTGCGCGAGGCCTTGGACCTCGACATGGAGCTGACCGAGTGCACCGAGATGGGCAGCGACCCGACCCACATCAAGGCTGCCCAGGCTGCCTTACGTGCACGCTGGGTCGCCGTGCGCCCCGATATGCAACAGGCGACCCTGGCCCAGCTCGTCGCCCATGCCCAGCGCCGCCTCTCCGAGCCCACATCTACCCGCCCCAGCACCAAAGCCAACACTGCAACAGATGCTGATCGTCCTGCGTCGCCCGTGGCGACACCTGCCAGCTGGGTCGAAGCTCCAACGTTTGTTCCTGGGCAGGGGCTAGTAGATGCCCAGCGACCCACTCCATCAGCCGAGTCGAAACTCATGCTCGAGGCTGGGGATACCTCTGTGCATCTGTCGACTCAAGACCCAAGCCTTCCGTTTGCAGTAGCCGATGCCAGCGTGCCCGCCTCTGTGCAGAATGACGGGGCGGGGTCGAGTGAGGACAACCCCTCTCTGCGCCAGCTTTTGGCGCCGGGCGCTCAGATCTACCGCTTTTATCAGGCAGATGATGGCAATTTGGTCTTTTTGCATGGCGTGCAAGATAAGATGATGCGTGCCGAATTTGGTGAGGACCTCGCTGGTGCCCCAGAGCGGTTAGACGTGGTGGTGGAGGACGTGGAGAGCGTGGTGGTGGACCGCGAGCTGCGTGTACGTCGGCCACAATTTGCGCACCTCCCCCTTCATTGTCGCCTTTTGCGCGTTGAGGTGGACCTGCGATCTGTGGTCAGCGCCCAAACCCTGGACACGTTTCAAGAGGCTCTGCAGCGACGTCGTCGCCGCCGCCGCCAGCGCGATCGGGACGACGAGCAGCGTCAACGCCGTTTTGCCCAACGGGAAGAAGCAGCCTGGCGCAACACCACGTTTGAAGCGGCGCCTGCTGTGGCTCTGCCCGACCTCTCTGAACAAGCCTTTCCCGACATGGTGCTGAGCCAAACGCCTCCCAGCGACGGGGGTGCCAGTGGAACTGGCACCACACCACCACGACGATGGGGCCCACAACCAGTGATGACGCGGGATGAACAAGAGTTTCCGTCACTAGGCCCCTCGCTTTCTGCATCGCCTGGCACAAGTGCATTCGCTCGTGGCTCGGAGGGTCCACGCTGGGCCAGTGGTGGATCTCGTGCCAGTGCCCGCCAGCCTGATCCCGTCCCGCTAGCTGTGCGCCATGCCCCCTCCTGGGGGACGACCACTGCGGCGAGCGATCCTGAAGACGGTGAAGACGATGCCGTTTCTCGTGCCTACAAGCCTCGCGCCTACGGTGACTCTTTTCTGGCCCTCGATTTCGAGATTAATCTTCGTGATGCTGCTCATCTTCGCCAGACCACTAACCCCTCCGCTGGTCCCAGCGCCAATAACGGAGCTGGTAGTGGGGCTGGCGGGCAACGCCGAAAGAAGAAGGGTGGTCGTCAGAAACAAATCCTCTTTGCCACTTGAGGTGGTCATCTCTCCTCTTGACGATTCAGACTGGCGAGGGACACCTCACACCGATTGTTGGCTCCTTTCCTAGTCCCTCGAGATGTTTCTCTCTTTTGATCTCTGGCGGTTTGCTCCAACAATTGAAAAAAAAAAAAAAAAAAAAAAAAAAAAAGTGGCTGATCACCGATAAACTGCCAAAGTATCACATTTGTTTCACTTTCTCCTGTATCACGAAAATTTGGATTTCGCTCTCTCTCTCTTCTCTCTCTCGTCGCGTCGCGTCGCGTCTCGGTCAACGGCAGTGCCGGCATCAGCATCTGTTGCAGGAGGGTGTGGGCAGGGATCTGGCATCATGAGCGTGTCCTTTGGACCCGCGTGCAAGACCACGGGGCTGGTCGCGTTCTCGCCCAATAATGACTTTGTGGTAAGCCCCTGTTTCGGTCCGGCGGATTGTAGGCATGCGCTCACGCACACGCCGCTGTTAACCCGATCTGCGCAGGCCACGACTCGCGAGCACGTCTTGGTCATTCGGCATGCGCATAGCTTTGAAATCTTTCAGCGCCGCCCTGCTCACGATCAGATTGACTACTTGGAGGTGCGGCCCTTCTTCGGACTTTCGCCTCTCGCCCAGACACTCGGACTGTGTCATACAGTGAGCACAGCGATGTGCATCTTACCTCCTTGGTGGTCCACGTTTTGCCAGTTTTCTGCTGATTCAATGTATGTCATGGTGGCCAACTTCAAGCGAGCCTTGGTCGAGGTGCGTCGCCCAGCCTTGCCTCGTATTGCTCCTTTCCGATCGGCTGGCCAACGAGCCCACATCCTGTGGAACCCACGGAATCACTGGAACTGCCAGGTTTTTTCACTCGAAGATCCCGAATGGACCTGTCGCATCGACGAGGCTGCAACAGGTCTGAACCTGATCGCGCATGACGGGTGTGCTCCCGCTTCAAAGACTCCTGCTTATTGGCGCTCTTTGCAGGACTGGAGGCGGTGCGCTGGAGCCTGGATGGTCGACATGTGTTGACCACGTCATCGTTCAAGGTCGGGCCCCAAGCTCCTATTTTGCTGCTCTGTCCATCGCGTGGATCAGGCACCAGCTACCTGCCATTTGGACGTCCGGCCAGTCCTGTCACTTATGCCTCTCCTCTTATACTGTAGCTGCGCATCACAGTATGGTCCTTGGTGAGCCCACATGTGACTTACATCAAGTTTCCCAAGCATGATCAGCCAGGTGACTTTCCGTCTCCTTCTTCCTTTTACTTTGTTTGTGTTGCTGCCAGCTTCAACCATTGTGTCTTTGATTCCTTCTCCTCGATACCGTGAAGACATGCTGTGGTCCTCAGCAGCCCTTTTTCGTGTCTGTTGTCACGTCCGTGCGTACTTGATACTCACCGAGTGTTGCCCGTTGACAGGCTTTTCGTTAGCCCCAAACGGCCGCTTGATGGCCGTACTTGAGCGGCGACAAGGCCGCGACTATTGCTCAATCATTTCCACCGAGGCCTGGAAACTTGCTTGTGTACGTGCGCTTGGTCGCTTAACAGCCTTGAACACCTCAGTACTCGGCTGCGCTTTTGCTTGATGCCGACAACGCTGGTCACCGCTCACCTGGCCCTTTTGATGATACCCCAACCTCTCCGATGCGGTTTCAATTCATTGCTGCAATCATCCGGCCATCAGCAATTTACCACGGAGACCTCGGATGCACAAGATGTGGTCTGGTCCCCTGACTCGGGCACTTTGGCCATCTACGAGTCGAATCTCTATTACAAGGTGGGGACACGGAGAAACTATTCCGCTTTTATCAATGCGAAATTGAGCTTCGTCGCACTCGGGCGTCTTGACCCATGATTATGATTGCCAAAAATAGATCAACTTTTTCGACGTGCAGGGCCAACTCCTTGGCACCTACAGTGCATACGAAGATGCACTCGGTATCAAGGTATGCGACCTTGACTTCCCAGGACCCGCCGTGCGCCATTGTCTCAAAGGGCTGGCAAAGGTTTGGGTAGCTCGGAGGGAGCACTCATTGGCATGGATCACCCTGTTGTAGGGCGTCTCGTGGTCGCCTTCATCACAATTGATAGCTGTGGGCAGTTATGATGAGCGAGTGCGCCTTTTGAACAATATCAACTGGAAGCGAGTTACCGAATTCGAGCATGAGACCCGACTGGTCGCGTCCAAAAAATGGGTATTTCGCTCTTCGTCGGATAAACTTGGCCGTTCATTTGCTCTGTCGATGACCTTCCCTGCGCGTCATTGGCATGCCATGCCATATGCTCGTGTGATATCATAGACCCTTTTTCAAGAAGAGGCGGTGGAGGGCGACACGCAAGCGCGCCATTTTGTTGTGGTACCTGAACACTTGAAGCTCGTGCGGCTGACGCATAATCCCGAAAAGCCCAACCCTCGCATGGGCATTGTACGTCGCTCTGTCCCTGCATCTGCTTGATATTGTGCAACTGGCTCACACCTCGCACCATGTGTCGCTGCAGGCGTGGTCGCGCTTTAGCTGTGAGAGCCGCTATCTGGCTACGCGCAACGATGCGACAGCGACTTGCCTTTTCATCTGGGATGTGAGCAAGCTGCGCATGTTGGCAGCTGTCAACCACGAGCACCCACTTCGAGACGGCTCCTGGCACCCCACCCGACCCTTGCTGGCAGCCTGCTCAGGCAGTCCTTATATCACCTTCTGGACGCCTGATGGCATCACCTGCGTCCGTACCCCCAGCTCAGGTATCACACCAGACCGCTGACCGTTTTACCTTGGCTTGATGCGTTGTTTTTTTTGTTTTGTTTTTTTTGGGAGGGGTTGGTTGGCTGCATTGATTCACTCACGACTGACCTGCTCCTCGTTTCTATCTTGGACCCTATGTGCAGATGAGATGAAGGTGTCCCACTTGCAGTGGAGTAAGGATGGCACTATGTTGCTCTTGTCTGATAAGAAACGGGCAATGGCCTGCTTTCCCTTGGATGCATTCGGCTTTTGATGAGCTCATGAGCTCTTCCGTTTACGCTCGGACAGAACGTCAGACCCTGCATGCTGCGCATGCCCTGTCGCTAACCCGCAACTTTTACTCAAACTTTTTCCTCAAATGTACACTTGTGAGCCTGCAACCTTTTCCATATTTGGCCCGTAAACGTGTAAAAAGTCTCGTCGAGGCACGTTTGCGCGACACACAAACTTGGGCTTGATTAAGATTCTAATCATCACATGCGTTCACGTCAGTCGAGCACCCTCTTCCGCAACTCTTTGAAAAGTCCTCCGCGCCAATCTTGTAACTGCTCATTTGCAGCACGATTCAACTTTTACATGTTCATCGAAATTCGGATTAAATCCCTCTTTAGGGGAAGCTGTGAGCATCAAGTCGTGCTAGTCATCTCGTATTTTCCAAGATTGACTTCCGAGCCAACAAAAATGGCATTTGCCATCTGACAGTACTCGCGACCAATCAATGGCAAAAGGTGTCAAGCTCCAGCACGTCACGGATTTGACGCGAACAAAAGGGCACAAAAACAATGAAAATCATAGGAATAATAATACTAATAACTGAAAGCTCTAGAGTTTGACAAATTGTGCTCGTGACGAGCATGGTGATGCTATGTTTGCGTCGGTCCAAGATGAGCGTGTACCCTGTGCGTCAAACGTCTAGTCCACAGTCATTTCCTATTGCAGCCCCGGAACGACGGTGAGATGGTTATGTTTGAAGTGATACAACTGCACCGCGAACACCAGCCGCTTACAAGGCGACAAGCTAGGCCGGGATACTGTCGGTGCTGAAACTTGCGCACCACTTCCTCAAGGAAGTGGCATCGCAAATCTATTTCCTTGGGGCCATCACCTGCATTGTTGCGCACGGGAGAAAAAACAAAGTACCAACATGAAAATTTAATCTAGATCTCAAAAAAAAATAAAATAAATAAAAAAAATAAAGAGAGGGAATTCAAGTTGAGGCGCACCGGTGTTGCAAAGGCGCCACGTCTTGTTCTCCTCTCGAGCAAGCAGATGGTGATAGAACTTGCGTTCATACGTGTAGGAAATGACAAACGAGACCGCATGCGGTTGCAAGGAGCGGGCTCGAAACAAGAACCGGCCATTTGCCATACCGCGAGCCCGAAGTTCCGCCTCGGCCTCGCTTCGCGACAGGCTTTCAAGACGCAGCCTAAGATACAGAGTGGGGTTGAAATTACATCGGTCGACTCAGCTCTGGCTTTCCTCTACTACCTCGTGCCAATTTGGATGTAGCACATACCAGGCATGGCTCTCCTGACAATATGCTGACACTTGCATCATCCCTGACGCAGCAGATTGCCCAGGATGCAGTTGAGGCTCGAGCAAGTGCCGTGGCAGTTTACTTGGGCCCGTCTGCATGTCGGGTTGAAAGAGCAGAGGATCAAACGGGGTAAGAAAGATGACAGTCGGCTATGCAATGGCTCGGCACGGCAGTGAATCGGTACGCACGCTATGCAACTGCCCATTCTGGTCGCCAATGCCCAAGTGGAGATCATGAATGAGATCAAGCGGCTCGACAAGTCGGTCACCAGCCACGGATAGGTTTTCATGGCGGAAGAAATCCACCAGTTCTGCGAGTGTAGGGAAATCTGAAGCAGCTCCGTCCACACAGTAGCCCCCCGAAGCGGCGTGTGTGACGCGGTAATGGCGGAAAAAGGCCTTGTCGTGCTTGATGGAAAGAGCATAGTTGAAGGAGCGGTCGGATACGCGCAACAAAAACGTGCCCACGGGTGAATCATAGAGCAAATCCTCGGCCTCACGTCTTGAAAGAAGGCCGTGAAACCACGGGTATACATTGCCATCCGTATCCAGGTGCTCATCCCTCTATGACGTCACGTGCGCAAGAAGCAAAGATAAGCATGACGACGCAAGTAACACGCACAACATAACGAGGCGTGCACTGACCCGCTGCTCAAACTTGAGCCACCATTTTTGAGATGCGCGTATGTCGCGGGACACACTCTTGGCAAAGCGGCGCTTGTCAAGCGGCTTGCTGATTTCAGTGTGCAGCTGTTTTAATGCCTTTTTCTCTTCCTTGGGCGGCATGCTCTGCAGCAGACCAAGTCCGGCAAGCCCACGCCGTTCTTCCTCCTGCAACAGGGTCGACAGCATACCAAACACTTCTTTGGCAGTGTGCGATGCATCGCTCATAAAAGTTTTGGCCAAGGCCAGTTGGTCACGGTAACGTCGAAGATCAGCAGCGTAGCGCCTGCGTGAGAGACACCCACGATACCAAGCTTGGATGGCCGTGGCCGCCGCACCGAAAGGCATCATGAGGGAGTCTAGGACGTCCACATGCCAGTATTTGAGGAAGACTTTGTTCTTGGCCACAATCCAGCCATCCAAGGTGTTGAGGGTGTCAGCCATAGCCTGTTGGGTGTTGAGGCCTGCCTGCTTGGCTTGGCAGGCCGCCATAATCTTGGCGGCATTGTCTCGGGTGGGGGGAAGGCGAGTCGTGAAATCAAAGCAGACACCGCGATAAGCTTGTACAACATCTTCAAAGGTCAAACGATGGGCAAAGCCCTCACGGCGGATCCGGATGGTCTCTAGCATGCCCGTGTATCGGAGCTGTTCGACGACCACTTGATCCTCTACACGATAAACGGCACCCAACGGGTCCAGACAGCGGCAGGGGTTGAGGTTCAGACAAATTTACTAGACGCCCATGATTGCATGCAGCCAAGACTAGGTACCGTAGCACTTGGGCTTTTGAGCACCGTTGGGCTTGATACACCGCACAAAGTGCGGCAAACAGGTATTCATTTTGAACATCAGGGCCGCCAGTGAGCTGGTAAACTGCTCACCGACCGAGGATGACGCCTGCAACACACAGATTCAAGATAGCGATTGAGGCTAGGGCACATGTGCATTGAGGCAGACAAGTTTGATGCTTTTACAAGGCGGCTACATAGGGCGAGGAAAGGGACCAGGACAGCAGTGCAAGGACAAGTCACCAACGTTTTGCTGACGACGACGATTGGCCTGCTTCATGGCCTTGAGGCCACGCTTTCGTTGGGCATTCTCCAAAGCTGTCTCGTAGGTCCAATCATCGCGCTGTGAGCTACGCCGCGACGCGCGACGATAAGCCCTAGGGGTGTTCGGTGTGCGGAGTAAGAAGAGAGAACTAAGGCACCAGCTATCCAGACCATTCAAGTCAAGAAAAGCGGAGGCAATCATTAGGGAGAGCGTGCGTATGTATGTGAAGCGTACTGCTGGCGCATCGATGCCTTGAAAGACATGTTTTGGGTGCGTGTGGGACGTCGACTTCGTGGAAGTAAGATGCTGGCAAGTGATCCTTCGGTTTTTCGAGAAGCACGTCCAGCTGTGACGGCCAGCTGCAAAAAATGACATCAGAATGGTCGTGAGTACCAGTGGAGACGCTATGCAGAGGGGCGTGAACGACCGTACCATCTCTTCAATGTTGGGCTGGAATATCAGCTCAATGAGGGCATTGCTTGTTTTCTGAAGCACAGCCTGCAACTCGCTGGGTAGAGGGTCACGATTCTTTTCAATCATGCCTGTGACATGGTAGTCAATGGTGCCAGCATAGTGCTGCACGCGGAAAACATCGGCAAACTTTGTCCTTGCAAAACGCGCATTGTCTTGCTGTCTTTGTGCCAAATCTTGGAGAAAGGCCTCATCGCGTCCCGTCGCCAAGGCGGTATATTCGCGCAGGGTCGGGAAAATGCCGCTCGTTTCGAAAAACAAGTCTAGAATGGCTTGATTGTCGGTGAATCCTAAGACCTGCACCACCAAAGTAAGATACGTGAGTGACTGTATGGCATTTGCGCACACTCTGGGGGTTCTAGGCAAGTGGCCGACCTCAGAGCCTTGAACACCTTCGTCAAGGCAGGCCTGCATCTCTTCCTGAAAGATGTGCTGGTTAAAGTAATAATGCAGCTGCTCGTTGGCCAAGTTAATGCACAGCTGATCAAATCTGTTTTTTTTTTTCGCACAAAGAGGTCAAGGGCGACAGTGAGAGGTGGGAGCGGTGAGGGAGAGAAAAGCGGGCCTCTTGAAGATGGTGGGGCTTGCGAGAATCGCGCTTCGCGAGTGTGCCGATTACCGACCCATTGTGACGAAAATTTTCAAAACCAAAAATGTCTGCAAAAGGGCAACCCATTGAGCAACACGAAAAGAAATCAACCCTCATCAAACTACCTGTGGAGATGCAGCCGCTGACGCACCGAGAATCCCGATGCAACACTGCTCGTGCTCAGGCAAAGGGTCAGCAGGTCGTAGTCCGCTATCAATCTTTGCTACAATGTATGTGAAGAGTCTGTCGTAGAGCGCCTTGCCAACGGCGTCTCGAGCTATTGCAGCGCGATCTGCGCTAACTCGTTTCCGAAACTTTTCTTTCATGACAATTTTGACTTCTGTCAAGAAGCCATCGCCCAAGCTCTCGGCGGTTACGCCTAGATTATCAGCCGCAGCTTCGAGGAACTGCACAGGCACAGAGAAACCAAGAATGGGATTGAGGCAGCGTTTAGTGAGATGCTTTTTTTAATAATGACAATAATCGGGCTGCTCGGGCCGGCGTACTCACCTCTACATTGCAGATGGCAGCCTCACCCGAGTTGTCATCGTCAAATTCCAGATTGCCAAGCTGTAGAATGGCGGCAAGAATTGATGTCAGAACGCGCAGCTCTTGACTGGAAAACCCAAGATGGTTGAGGGCATCTTGCACGTTTTCCCATTCAGCGGTTTGCTCTGCAGTTGCGTAGCGGCGCTCATAGACATAGCTGTTTCAAGAACAGTGCAAGAGGCGTTGAAGGAGTGTTGATCAGGCTTGTGGCAAAACTGACAACAACTGAGACTAGAGGGGGGCATATGAAGCCGCGACACGCCTCAAGCCTGGACGAGCAACCTACTGCCATTCGTCGGAAAGGTGAAGACCCGTGCGTCGACGTTCTTCGTCATCACAGCCCTCGATGAGCATTTCAAAGATGTGAAAGTTGCGTTCGCCCTCGCCTTGGGACACCACCTGGGTGAAGTGGACCAAGTCACGCAATCAGCCCGGGCCCGGGGTTCACGCGCACGCCTGCAAGGGTTGAGTTTAGGTCTGACGTACCCGCGCCTTTTCCAGCAGATAGTGAGCCAGCCTCGCTCCCACTACACGGCCTTGTGTCGTAAACTACGAGTGAGGCAGAGAGAGGAGAAATCATGACGTGGTGAAGGCATCGCAAAGAGTGATGGCACGTTCTGTTCGTGCTATGATTTGCTTTATTCACCGGGTGTGTGTGTTGGCTCGAGAGAACTTGTTTGCAAAAAGGGCGAATTGGGGCGAGGATAAAGGCCAACCTGTAGTTCGATAAATTTGCCAAAGCGCGAGCTGTTGCTGTTCATCACGGTTTGCGCATTGCCAAAGGCTTCGAGAACAGGATTGGTCTACCTTGTCATTGCGGCCGTGAGGGCGTACATGTTGTCTGTACAAGAGCAACGAGTGAGGCAACACGCGTACCATCATGATGCGCGTTTCCAGTGGGTGGCGGGCACGATCAGCACTGGACGGGGCCTGAGGAGCTTGAAAGCCTCGGGCGCTCACGTCAAGAACCTGTGCAGTTGAGCGCGGACATCAACGGGTTTTGCTTTGAGCAGGAGAGGGATGGTATGACGCAATGCTGGAGCTATGGGGGTGACCAAACACGGCCTGGGGTGCTTGGGCTGACCTGGCGGATAAAGAGGCGGGTGCTGAACGTTTTGCCGGCGCCCGATTCGCCAGAGATGACAGCGACCTAGGTGATGGAGGAGGCACAGAGAGTCAGCAGACTGCAGAATGACTTGGTGCATTGGCATGAAGGGTGTTTGGGCACAGCGGGGTCACCTGGGGCTGACGGGTGCGCATCATCTGTGTAAAAGCGGCGTCGGCAATGGCAAAGAGGTGGGGCGGGTGTTCGGCCTTGGAAGAGACTTTGGTATAGCGCAGGGAATGAATGTTGTCGTAGAGCGGCAAGTCAGCATAGGGATTGACAGCGAGAAGAATGTCCCCAACATAGGTGTAAATGAGGTCACGGGCGAAACGCGTGGCCAGGGCCTGGTTCAAACTGGACTCATTCAGGCTGTCCTGGCGAGCCAGGTCATGAGTGGCTTCCATGGTGCTCAGGTCAGGAATGCCCGTGCCTTGCCCGTGGCTTGATGAGGAAGAGCATCAAGAGCACCTATTGCTCTTGACAGAGAAGTCAATGCGTGCCCAGCATCAGGATGGTTGCGCATGTGCTGGTGCAAGCAGTCGCAGCTTTCAGCGCCAGTTCAGGCGTCGAACTCAGCGCCAAAAAACAGCACCAAATGGGAGGGGCAGCAATGATACAGCGAGGAGTAGTCTCTGCTGCAGAGGAACAGCCCGCAGCAACCTGGGAGCAAACTGAAGTAGACAGGCCGTAACAAGGCCAGGACAAGCCCGTGAGAAAGACCGTGAGGGGCAGGGAAGACAGAGCCCAAACGAGGGGCGAGGATCCAGCTCCACCACCACCAAGCAAAATTCGTGCTAAAATGCCTCTGTGTGTGTGTGTGTGTGTGTGTGTGTGTGTGTGTGTGTGTGTGTGTGTGTGTGTGTTACAAGCAGAAAAAGAAAAAAAAAAAAATTCAAGAAACCGGACCAAACGCGAAGAACCTTACCGCAAATTCCAAAAGTAAAGGCAAAACGCTTTGTAAGGGGATAGAAACGGCTTTACATGTAGTACTTTTTCTTCTGTTTAACCTTGATGCATTGGGTTGATGTCTTTCTTTGGAGTGTGACAGGACGGCTGCCTTGATTGGTAGGTAGGTAGGTGGCTCACCGTGCTCCGTCAGACTGATGAGGGCAAAGTGGTCGGGGGGGGGTAGTAGTCGTAATCGGTGATGGGAATCAACATGAACGAGGACCTGTGCTAGCCAAACGATGGCCAATGCCCGGTTCAGGGGAACATGGTCCCCAATACGACGAAACAATGTAGTGATGAGGTTGGGGCTGGCTAGGGTTGAAATTGGGCGGCCCGCGATATCATGCGAGAGGGAGTGTGGGCCGAGGGTAAGGAAAGAGGCAGAGACAGAGGTAGAACGTTGCGGGGTCCACATCACGCCAATGTGAAGCAGAAGCTCAAACTCTTGTGCACATCAAGTCATACACTGATTCATATGCCCGCTCATCAAGTGCTTGCTTGTTTGCCTGTTTGCCCGTTCGCCCGTTTGCCCAACACGACTCATGCGCGCCGCGACCGACCTCCTCAAACTACTCATGCGGTCTCTAACGTGTCAAGCAACTCAAAGGGTGTTTGTTACCAAGCTGGTGATTTCAAAGAGCTTTCTCATTTTGTCGAGCAGCGTGCCCCCAGAAGGGAGATGATTTGAAGGCGCGTTGGAGAAACTCAAGGATGGCAACTTCAAAGCAACCTTGACCATTCAATTCTTTATTCGTTCGACAGCCCAAAACACTGCCAAGGTTTCCAATATACAGCTTGGTACAACTTATATGGCAGCCTGGAGGTGGTCAACAAAGCAGTCATCGCAAAGAAACAACGTCGCGGAGCATTTGCAGTGTCGCCTGACCATTTTGCGGCATCGATCACCGCGACACCGCACTGCTTGATATTTCTTCTTGACTCGTTTTCCGGGCGTTGATCCTTGAAACGCGGGTAGGCTGACAAGCTTGTGTGGCTTTGTTTGCCTTGCTTTGTGTTTCAGGTAGCCTGTTAACAGTCCATCGGCAACCCGTGTTCGAAACTCAGGCATCGTCATCGTGCTGTTGGGCGTCTCGGGCTTGCACCGGTACTTGTACCAGAGGAGTGCGTTAACCAGTACCACTGAGACAATGAACGTCAGCTGCCTGACATCCCAAGATTTGTTGCCCCACGCTCGCTCAAGATCGTGCTTGTGGCTCTGGCGCAGGCGTTGGTGCTCATCCACAGCGTGGCGCCCTTGATAATAATCTTCGATAGGCTCGTTGCGGCGATATCCAATCAAGGTGCCATCCGCCAACCGCACCTTGCGCTCGGGCCCCATTTGAACAGATGATCCATAGGTGGAGAGCAGCGTCAAGACGTACTTCTGATGATTTATGGAGAACAAGCAGATGCGTTCGCCATCAAGTTGCCCGCTGCGCCCATGCAGCTCGCCCACTGGCCTGCCAGCCATGTCCGTCTGAACAACGTCGCCAGGCACGTACTTTGGCCAAGACCGTCCTTTCTTTGCAACCGTGACGGCAAAAGTGCCTCTTTTTTTGAGAAGCACGAGAGCAGGGAGAGTGCAGAATTCGCTGTCCATCACGACGACGCGCCCTTTGCCCCAGCTGGACTCGGTCATCCGTAAAATCAATGCCGACACTTTGCCATGCTCAGCGTAGCGCAGAGGCAAATGCGCTGTGCGCGCAGCGCCCTCCACCAGCTCCATATGATAAAGAACGCGTGAATGAACATCATACATGGCGTGATAGTCGTTGCCAACAGGGTCAGGCTTGCGCCCAGCGTACGTGTAACCGGGTACGCGATCATTGTGGTGTGTCACTGTGGATTTGTCAAGGCAGACAGTGCAGGAGGGGGTAAACACGGCGCGAGCTCCCATATGCTCATTGAAAGCGTCAACCATTCCACGGATTTGATAGCACGGGTCGTTGCTGCACAAGTTTGGTTCATTGAGACGTAGCCCTCCGGCGATCTCTCGGAATCGACGCAGCGACATCACTTGAGTGAAGAGCGGCCGACGATCAAACTCGTCGTCGTATGGCTCAAAGAGCTCCTCCACCGGGAAAACATGGTTTGAAGCCATTATCTGCAGGCCGATGAATGCGAGCAGCTCCTCCTGTGTAAGATGGATATCCACACTGCCTCGAACGACGTTTTCAAGGATACGTGGAGGGAGAAAATGCATGAAAAAGGTCATCGGATCACCCGGTTGAAGCAGGCTGTCTAGTTGCGCCGCTCGCGGCGTGAAGCACGCACGATCAGTAGCCACATCCACGGTAGCACTGCCCCACTCTCCAAAAATCGATGGGCTGGTCGATGGTGGGGCGCTTGCAGGCGGTGAACATGCTGAAAGACATGCGTCGGTGGGAATGCCAATGTCGGGCTCAACAACATCATCTTCAACGCCCTGTAGCTCGGCTGGTATGGACGCCGTTAAATCTGCCGTACTTGAAAGTCGATCACCTTGGCCGAGCATAGCTGTGACGTCGCTTGCTAGTGTTGGACCCACATTTGGCTCTGGCCCTGAGATCCGGGCGGCCATGTATGCTTCAGCCTTGTTCAAAGTGATTTGAGGGGCAGGCAGGGCTTCAACACGTAGCTTGCGAGCATATAGCTCGCCGTCAACGTCGGCATGGAGAGCAGGGTGACTGGCACCACATCGCCCCGCACGCGTCGCTCGGCCTGGCCAACGGCCACCAAACCAGTAATTCGGTGACGCCCATCACTCCCAAGTAATGACGCAAGGTGCTGGGGGTACAACATGCGTCGTGGGGTGCTCACGTGAGCCAAGAGGGGCGTTGGGCGAGCCATCCGACTGCTCACAAAAAAAGAAAAAAAAAATGACCGTTACTTTTTTTTTCCCTTGAGACTCTATGTGATACCATTCATAAGGATCACCATTTTGTTCCCCAGAAACACCGTGAGAGCCTCATCCTCTGCTTCTGGTGGCAGCACGGGCGTGATTGCTGGCGCAGCTGCCGGCGCCGTGGTTCTGCTGGCAGTATTGCTTGTGCTGATTGTCTTGCGTTGCCGCCGCCGTGCCACACCCGCCGTTACACGCTCCTTTGCTTTTTTTTTTTTTTTTTTTTTTTGTTGTGTTGTTAACACAAGCGATGGGTGGATTTACCCCAAAAGGGTAAATCTTCCAACTTAATGTTAATTTATTTTGAAAAAAAGTTTCACACAACAGCAGCAGCAGAAGCTGCTGTTTTTCCTCCATAATTGAGAATGAGGGTCACCAACTGGCAGCGACCCGGGTTGATGCGACTTGGGGTATGCGGCTCGGGTGGATGCGACTTGGTGTGTGCGACTCGGTGAATGACCGTGTGTGCATGGTGGTTGTCCAGGCGGTATAGAGTCTTGGGCGCGTCTAATTGATACACGGATGGTGTTGTTTTCTGCTCCCTCTCGTGCATTTGGTGTGTCACGAAGGGCCCAAAGAGGCAGAGATCTAGCCCAAGGACCCTCTGCGAGAGTGTCGCACGTAGCGTCCAAGCAATTCAAGGCAGCGATGATGATCTCCCAGCTACCCAGCTACCGAGGCATGGTCTCAATTTAGAGACCGTTTTCACACGGTCACTATGGACGAGCGCCGCCAATGAACGCACAATTGTTCTAGCAACACGCACACACACACACACACACACACACACACACACACACACACACACACACACACACACACACACACACACACACACACACACACACACACACACACACACACACTCAACATCAGCTCGTGCGTTTTATGACTTTTTCAATTTTTCACAGGGCGTCGGCCTTGCCTTGCCTCGTGGGACTTCTCCTCCTGGTTCAGAGTCTGGTGGTCTTGACGACGCAGGCCAACGGCAGGCGTGGGCTCAGGCGAAGGGGGTAAAGAGACAGACAGTCAAACAGGCTCACTTCGGATCACGATACATGCAAACCTTCTCGCAAATTTTTTCCAAGTCTTTTTATTGTTCAGCCGCGAGAGCAGTCCTCCGTGCAGACGAAACACCATTTTACTCGGCTGGCACGCTCCTGATGCTTTGCATGAAGATCCCGTGACGCGGCATTGCACAGCATTCCAATTTGGACGGTGCCTTATACTTCTTCAGTGGTGGCCCTCGCTGGTAGCTTCTCTCAGTCAGCGTCGTTTTTGCCGTCAAGGGCACGATGCGCCGCTGGTTTTGCTCTGCAGCCCTCGTGTTGGCTTGGATGATCAGCTGCAATGCAGCACCAGCTGGGCCGCTGAATCTGGTATGTTGGCTGTCGTCACATGCCTCATCACTGCTTCATCCCGCCTGATTCTTCTCTGGGTCGCTTTGGATCCACACTCATTCCTGCGCCCCCGTCACCAGCGTCGAGATGCAGGAGTCAACGCTTCGCAGACTGAATCCAAGGATGCCGAACGCGCACAGGATTACCGCGATGCGACCATCGCCTTGGGCGTTCTGTTCGGTTTGGCCTTGGTTTTGATTGTGGTTCTTCTGGTATGGAGATGGCGCGCCCGCCATGAGCTTTATACGTTCCACGTCGACATCAGCACCAAGAAGACAGCTCATTTCTCACACCCCGAGCTGAAGCAGGGCCACGACTTGGGCTTTCGCATTCGGGCA
Organism: Monosiga brevicollis MX1; assembly: GCF_000002865.3. Taxonomy (NCBI): domain Eukaryota; class Choanoflagellata; order Craspedida; family Salpingoecidae; genus Monosiga; species Monosiga brevicollis. The sequence continues at coordinate 994,637 of NW_001865049.1, forward strand.
CCTGGCGGGCCCTACGTTTTGGGACCAGATCTGCATTTGGAGATGAACAAACGCTACTACTTTCAGCTTCACAACGTTCCGGGCGAGTATGCGCTGCAGATTACCCACTCGCCCGTTGGTGCCGATCAAGGTCACAACATGGCCGAAGGGACGCATGTTGTTCACGGCAACGGTCGGCTAGAGGTTGACACGGCGCGGCTGCCGGCTGGACCACTGTATTATCAGGCCGTGCGCTTTGAAAAAATGGGAGGTCGCATTTTTGTTCACAATCGGCCAGCTCCAACCACCTTGCGCCAAGGCACCATTTATGAGCTGCCCACTCCCAGCAAGCCCACACCAACACCACCAGGTACTGGATCCGGGACCTTGTCAACCCTGCCCACCCCCGGCGCGAAGCCAGTCTCAAGCAATGGTGCTTCTTTTCGCCATGAGAATCGCAACCATGCTCTAATGCGCTCGCGCACTGACCTCGACGATGCCGATTGGGACTCGGGCTGGGACTTGCGCTTGCAACCGCGCTGGGTCCCGGCATCTGCTCGAGTTGTCGATTCAGACTCGGAATCAGAGACAGGGCCTCCGGTCCCACCACGCCGCCGTGCCAAGGCACGCCGCAATACGAGCACGACGACGAGTGCCCACGTCGAGGGCGTGATGCGCATTGACGACGAAAAGGTGTTGCGCTCCTTTCGCAAAGGGTCCGGGCCCCGTTCTACCTCCCATGATTTGTGACACGCCAGCCTTTAGTCCGTTTGTCCTGTTGACCATAGCATGATGATGTGTGGCGACCAAGAGCCACATGTTGAGTATTTGTGTGGTGTGGTGTGGTGTGGTGTGATGTGCCTGTATTTGTGTTTGCGTTTGTGTGCGGGGCAAGCATTTCTGCTGTATCCTGAGATAGTTTGGCCAGAAAATGTTTCGATTAAGAAGGGGGAGGCGGGTGGCCCGACCTCTCCGCCAGTGATAGGTGAAGGAGAACAAGAGAATATTGGGTTAGTGCGCACGAGTTGATTGCTAGCTGGACATTTTTGCTTTGGCGGCAGCCCTTTGTCATCATCTTGTTCTTCACGTTGGGGGGAAAAAGCTGGCCACAAAATCCACGCTCAGCGCAGAAAAGAGAAGAGCAGGGCGCGCAGGGGGTTCAGATCAATTGGTTATGCAGTCCTAGTCTCCTTTCGGCTTGACCACCTTCAAATCTCCTCGTCAGAAACAACAACTTTGAGGCGAGCAAAAAAAAAAAAAAGCCATCAAAAACCAACAGTCACAAAACCCGCTTGAACAAGGCTGCAAGCAAAGAAGGACATTGCTTAATAGGACTTGTTGTGGAGGAAGCTGGTGAGCATGTGAAGAGCCTGAACGGGCTTGTGCTGGGGCACGAGATGACCGGCACCCGCAACGGTGAGGAAAGTGAAATCGGTGCTGTTTGAGTCGTACACGGTCACGTAACCGGCGAGGACGTTGCCAGCATTGGGCTCGTCACGGCTGCCCGAGGTCCAGGGGCGCCAGGCCTCCTTGACAGGGAAGCCGAGCTGGCGGGTCCACTCCTCTGAGCCCCAGTAGGGCACACAGGCATCAACATTGCCCGAGTAGATGAGCATGCGGTACTTCTGGGCGAGCGTCTTGTAGAGGTCGCGCAGGTCAGCAGCGGTACGGCGGTAGCTCTGTTGGCCTTGCTTGGAGACATGAAGGGCCTTTTGCACGTCGTCCTGGGCGAGCCAGAGGTCCATGACCTTTTGGGCACCGCAGGTGTAGTCGTTGAGGGCACCCTGAAACTCGGAGAGCTGGGGGTGGATAGAGTAGACCTGGCTGCCCGAGGTGTTGACGACGCGGGCCTGGCCAATGCGGCGGCGAATCTCGGCGTGGTCCAGGGTCACCTGATCGTTGCCGCAAGTGTCGTAGATGTTGTAGATGTCAAAGTTGCCAATGTCCTGGTTCATCTTGGCAAGGATGGCCTCGCACTTGATGTTCTCGGTGCCGTTGAAGTGGTTGCAGGCCTCTTGGATCTCGGCGTACATGGTTTGGGGGAACATGCCATGGCCGTAGTAAAACTCGACGTTGATGCGGTCGACTTCAGCACCAAAACCGCAGGTGCCGACTTCGTTGCCCCAGCAACCATCACCAATGGCTGCACCCTTGAAGTTGGGGATGGAACCACGGGCATCGATCTCCTTCATGATTTCGGGGATGTAAATGCCGGCGTAGCTCTCGCCGGTGATGTAAAAGTCGTTGCTCTTGAACTCGCTGAAGCTTTCGAACCAGCGCTCGAGGAAGTCGGCACCCTCCTCACCGACGCTCTCGTCGGTGTTGACGCAGGACACGCCCTACACGCGAGTGAAGGCATCCAATCCAAACGAGTGTATGAGTGTAAGTCGGGATCCGCTGGCCATGCAAGCGGAAGTGAAAGTGGGAATTGGGGCTTGGGGTGTCTTTGCATCGAAGAGCGTACCTCGGCGCAGTAGCTAAAGCCGACGCCCTTGGGCTGCTCGAGGTAGAGGACGTTGGCGACCTGGGACCAGGAGTAGGGGTTGTAGATGAGGTTGATGTTTGAGCCGTTGATGCTGTCATCGTTGGTGTTGAACTGGCCGTTCTCCGTGAGCAGACCGATGAGGCTGCTGGAGCCGGGGCCACCTAAGCAAGCGACGTAGATGCGGGTGTAACCAGGCACATGGTGAGCGGGGTGATGCTTGCCTGGAGAAAACACAACGAAACAAAACAAAACAAAACAAAACAGCAGAAACTACAGCGAGAATGGCAACGCCAGGAAACTGGATGCCAAGGGGAACAAAGGGGGTGGGCACAAGGGGCTAGGTGGCTGGCATGTAAACGCTGCTATCGTACCGTTGAGCCAGAGGACGACGGGATCGTTGCTGGGGTCGTTCTCCGACTCGATGAACCTGTTGGCACGCCAGGTATTAGCGGGGTGGGGTATCGGGGATGCCATCTGGGTGGGAGGGTGATCTGACCAGTAGTGGAGGTAACCAGTGGGGTTGTTTTCCTTGCCGACGGGGATGTGACCGCTGTAGTGCTTGGAGGGCAGGGCCTTGTCCCAGCCTAGATGGATGACGATTCGAGCAACACAGCACGGATGGTGTGCGTCGGGATCAGCCCGAGACATCACGTTCCTCGAACAGGGATCGACGGGGCGAAGAGGCAAGCTGCATGACTAAGACTGACCAGGGAGGCTAGTGACCTCATCGGCAGCGGGGGCGGCATGGACGGCGACCAAGGCCGCGAGCGCCACGAGCATCGCAAAGGGGGCCATCATGATGATTGATGACGACCGTCCTGTCAATGGGGCGAGCATTCGAACAGAGAGAGGATCATGAGATGCATTCACGCGTTTTTAGGCCAGGCAACCCAAAAACAAGGAGACAACCATGGAACACCAGCGCACGCAAAAGCCGGGCGCTGGTGGGCCTCTGGTTGGTTGGTTGGTTGGTTGGGGGGGGCCCACGGGCGAGGGCGAGTGGCAGCCAGTGACCGGCGCGGGTGCGGGCGAAAGGCGTGCGCACCACGACAGAGAGAGAGAGAGAGAGAGAGGAGGGTACGAGAGGAGCAAACGTACCGAGTAATAAAAAATGATAAAGTGTGTGTAGTTTTCAAGCGAATCAGAGAGATGATGTCTTTTGAGTGCCGCCGTTCAGAGGCGCATAGGGTGTGTGTTTGAGGATTTGTTTTGTGTGTTTTGGAGGAAAGAGACCATGTGCTTATGGGAGCGTGTTGGGACTTGCTTGGGAAACACTTTGGGGATGCTTGGGATCGTCGTTTTGTGTTGGCAACAACACAGCAGAAAGCAGCAGAGCATAGAGAGCAGAGGAGAGAGAGCAGAGCAGAGAGAACAGAGCATAGAGAGAGCAGAGCAGAGAGAGCAGAGAGCGCGCAGAGAGAGCAGAGAGCAGAGAGCGCGCAGAGAGAGCAGAGAGCAGAGAGCGCGCAGAGAGAGCAGAGCATCGAGAAGAGCATCGAGAGCATAGAGAGCAGAGAGAGCAGTGCAGAGCATAGAGAAGAGGGATCAGAGCATAGCACAGAGAACAAAGGACAAGAGAGAACTCCTCCTTCGCAAGTATGACGTGGTGAGGAATTAGATGAGTTTTCCATAATTGAATGAACAATGGTAAGAGGCCGGACAATTCGAGCCGAGCTTTACATGTGAAGGGCACGTGTTGTGGTGTGGGTACGATCCGGCTCGAAGTGGTGCCCACAGTCAACGATATTTAGGACGAATTTGAGGGTTTACACCCACTTATCACGTCATCCACGAGTTAAGGATGCCCAGAACTGGCGGCACGCGACCCCCATCAAACGATGGGTGCATGTGGGCATTGATGCTGGTAGAGACGGATCGTTACCACATCAGCTACCCCCACAACCTCTGGACTCGCAAAGTATGCTGTTGATTCTGGTTGTTGTCGCGTGGCGGTGTTTGTGGCCCATAGTCAAGGCATGACGAACCACGTCAACTGCGAGTGGGCTGGTGTGTGCATCGATGTCGGAAACTTGACCACTCTCAAGTCAGGAATGGGTCACAGACAGAAATTTAGAGATTTAGAGAGAGATTTCGAGGTTTAGAGGAGTGAGGAGGGCCTCATTTGTGTGTTTGACCGAGAATGTGCGTGGAAGACGTCAAGGCTCATGCCTCAGCTCACCAGTGATTCGGCTGCATTTCATTGTCTAGCAGGCAGGGAAACACTTCTCACTCAGGTCGCAGAGTCACTCGCAAACGATCACCCACATTCCAAACACATGGCGAGACCCTCAGAGCCCAACAGGACTTGGTGTGGGATAGATGAGAACCATACTTTCACCCATCTCATCCCATATTCGCTACCCTTGCAACTGCAATGAGAATTTTAGAGAGGCTTCGAGAGAGGTGATGCTACTGAGAGATGGTGTCGCATGGCTACATGACGCAAACGCAAAACCCCAAGCAAAACAGAGATAGCCACCCCCGACAACCACTCTACAGAGAGTCGCTCATCGACGACCGCGACAAGAAAAAACAAAAAAAGCAGCAAACGCACCCCTGCTACTCCCACTCTGCCGTCGACCACCCGATTCTCTAAACCACAAACGGCGCCAACGCTCCACCTCTGACCGCCTCCCCAACCCCTGAGAAAAATCGGCAATCTACCCCCGCCTCTCCACCCCGACCTCTTTGCAACCCTCCCCCCCTCTTCTGCTCATCCCCCCTCCCGCGCTGCCCTCGCCCGCCCCGCCACGCGGCACGAGCCTCCACATATCCGAATTTCCAATCGTCCACACCCCCCCTCCCACCACCACCTCTCTCTCTCTTCCTCCGTGTGTGTGCCTGTGTGCGGAACACGTTGCCCCGTGCCGCATCATTTTTTTTTTATCTATCTTTTTCCTCTCTCTCTGCGTGCGCGCGCGTGTGTGTATTACTGTTGCGCTCACACACACACAACACACCCTCTCTCCCTCACACTCACACACACATACACACACATACACATACGACACTTCCACACACACTCTAATCCCCAAAACATCGCCGCCGCCGCTGCCCACACACACGCACACATCTCTCTCTCTCCCTCTCTCTCTCTCTCTCACACGCACACACCTCGTGCTCGGATTCAATTTCCTTCCGCTGTTCCCAACTCGGACAGGAGACGGCAAGGCTGGAAGCGGAGGGAGCTCTCAAATGGCTCTGATTGACTTGCAACTCCGTTTCGCCTTTGCCCAGTTGGTTCGTCGTCTTCCTCTGCGGGGAACCAACTAGTGGACCGTTGTGCTTGTGTTGGGCTTGTGGTGCTCGTGGCCAATTCCAGCCATTTTCCTCGCCCCTCGCCTCCACGCACACCCCCTCTGTATCTCCTGTACCTGCTGCCTCTTCTCCGCAACCGCTTCCTCGTCGTGGTGCGGACCATCACATGGCCCATGCGCTTGTGACCTGACCCTTCCGTCACACGCCGGCAAGCATGTCGTCCAAAGCCAGTACGTCCCGAGGCCCAGTGTCCCTTCTTTCCCTCCCGCCTCGCTCGTCTTTTGGTTCTGCTGACGCTCTCCAGCCCCGCAGAGCCCTCTTCTTGCTTTCGAACTCTCTCTCTCTCTCTCATCTCTCTCATCCTGGTGGCTGCGCTTCTGCCTCGGCCTTGCATCAGCTTGCTCCGCCTGCGCTTTGCAGGTGGACGAAACCCAATGCGCAAAGTCCATGGCCAAGGAAGGCCGCCCGACTCTGATTTGTCCCAATTGTTTACAATTTTACGTCGCCGCCCTCTTCAACCCCGCCATGCAACAACACGCACCCGCCCCAAACTGCACCCTGGATCGCCAACTCCTTTCCGTCCGCACTTGCTTTGGTTCGGCCAACATGTCATCTCCTGGCCTTGAATGCTGCCCAGCTCCTCCGAGTGCCCCGTGTACCAAAACGGGGCTCGGCACCCCCTGCCCCCTTGTCCCTACTTCGACTCACGTTGCCCGTATTGCCCGTCTCGCTCGGTGCCCATCTTAGGCTGCTTGTTTCAGCGTTGCGGTGACGTTGGTGCTCACGAATGCGGCTCACCCATCATCAACCAGGCGCTCATGTCGTGCATGATGCCTCGTTTCATGCCCAACCAAGGATTTTCCATCTTGCCGGGCACGGCTCCCACCGGCGCCTCACCCGCAGCCATGAACCTGGCCGTATATGCCAGTATGGCCAACGCCCTGAATAACCAGCGCCCCCCCTCGCAACTTCAGCCACAGCCCGTCGCTTCCATCAAGCAAGAAGCCACCCCGGCTGATCCAGCCCTGCAATCCCCGGCTGCACCGGCCAGTGCTCGTCCCGCACAACACCCCACCCAACAACCCACCAAACGCAGTCTTGCCCAAGCCCAAACCAAGAGCGCCAACTTGGATCACTCGCGCGACATGGGCGCCGCGGAAACTCTGCTTGGCCTGCAGCGGCCCAAGCGCTCCCCCAACAGCCAAAACAACGACCAGGATGAATCAGACGATCAGGAGGATGTGCCTCGTGCCTCCAGCAAGCGGCCCAAAGCCAATAGCAAAGCCAGCTCAGATACCTCCAGTACTCCCACGCCGTCTCAGCATCGCGCCACGTCCCTCTTGTCACAAATGACTGCTGCAGAAGCCACCTCGGTTCCTGCGAATCAATCACCTGCTTCCCTCCCAACTGCCGGCCGCGCGACGTCCTCCCCGACCCTTGATTCAAGCAACTCGCGCCCTCGCAGCAAGATGCGACGCGCCCCCACCTCACGTGGTGCGTCTGCTTGCTTCTCTCCTGGTCTCAGTTTGGATACCAGACTACTGTTTGGTTTGGCATCTCACCTGCGATCGGCCGCTTCTTCCTCGGCCGCGTTCTGACCTGCTATCCATAGGGTTTTGCTTTGGTTGCTGGAAGAGCAAAGAACTAGAGGACCGTTATGCCCTCAACAGCACAACCAAGTTTAGCCTGTGCAACGCTTGTCGCAAGACGCACCTGACCAAATCCGTTATCCCCCACTTTGAGCGACTAGCGCGCCAGCCCCCGCAAGCGGTCGACCGTAGCACTCAACTGCGTCTCCGCGATGGTGCGCACATGCCCCCCNCCCCCCCCCCC
>NW_001865049.1:1002241-1031904 GCF_000002865.3 Monosiga brevicollis MX1
ACGGCCAAGAGCAAGGAGGCCGTCTCGATTCGTCTGTTGGACATGTGGCTCGACTACGGTGAGCGCATTATTATCATTATTATCATTATTTTCTGACCCCAGCCAGGCTTTGTGTCACGGAGACATCGTGCCTACTTTTCCCTTTCTCTTGTCCCTCACGCAAGTAACTCCGTCGTTTGGTGGTTTCCACTGTCGCTTCAGATATTCGTCGCGTGGTATTAAACGGTGTGTGCGGTTACGTACCGACGGAAGAAATTCGAGCGGGCTGTCAAGCCGCAGTGCGAGACCTCGAGGCCAAGGGCATTCCGAAAACGACAGAAATCATGCTTCGGCCTCGCTTCATTCGCCTGGCTGGCCACCTGCACAGCATTGCCGTTCCCCCGGTTCCCATTTCCCTGCTCTCTCAGGTACACGAGCTGTTGGTTCAGCATCTCACCGAGCTCGTGGATCGAGCCGCACAACGCGCCCTGGACAACAACAGCGATCTTATCGTTGCACTCGAACGGCATAACCTATCACCCACCGACGTGGGCATGAAGCCCTCCGACTGCATCTTGATGTTGCAAATGTGAGCCGAAATTGGGGTGCAGACCAAACGCATTCACATGCGGATTTGATTTTGACCCTTTTTTTCTTTCCTTTTTGTTCCTTTCTCAAGTTCGAGCCCCTCCTCTCACCCCCCTCACACCCCTCCGTCAAGCGGACGCCGTGCTACCGCTGCCTATTGCTTGTTGAATGTCGTGTTTTGTCTTGATTGTGGCCCGAACACGGCCTCGTGTATCAAAAAAAGTTCCGGTGGCAAGGACCTTGTCAATCGCAGGTCTGTGCACCGCGCGTATCCAGCCACCATCCCACGTTGGGATGAACGTGTTTAATACAAAACACGAATGCTAATATTTGAATCCATCAAGGGATGGGAGACTGACTGCAGGCGAGCTCAGATTCAAGGACTCTGGGCTCGCACTGCTCTAAGGACTCTGGGCTCGCACTGCTCTTTGGCCATCCACGTTGGGGTGACCTGATAGAAAGTCATGTTGGCGTGGCTTTCCACGTACAATACAAACCCGACCAATGACTCGACTGAATGCATCTTTTAATTGAACAGGCTTTCAATTTGAGCGTGCCTTGTTTCCTTCCTACCCGTTCCTACCCCTTCTAACTGTGGCTGCTGGTAGTTTCGGGCGACATGAAAGAGAATGAAGAGAGTCAAAGTGGCACCAACGTGAAATAAGAATTTATCGTTGAACAGCTGAAACAAAAGCTTAGAAATTCACGTCGCAGACGCGCTACAGTGTGGTTCTAAAGCCCAAGTGAGGGCAGTAAACGGGTTGTCATGGGCACTTCACATGGGTAAACCGGTGTAGGTAGCAGCCAGGTCCAAGAGCGCGTGACCTTCTGCTTGTCGCTCCCCCGAAAGAAATTCGGGCGTCAACTCCCTGTTGGGCACGCGGCAGTGGAGGTGAGTTCGCCTTCATCGATCAGCAGGGCGATGCGTTATGGCACGTACCGCCAGGTCATGGCGATGCGACGCTGGGAAACGTCTTGCCGATGGACTGCATGATGCCAGGCCATCCGCGCCACTCCCTTGACCTCCAGCAGGCTGCGTGGCGGCAGAGGCACGGCAATCTGCAACACGCAAACGTTTTGGGGAATCATGCTTAGGCTCGCCCAACACAAAGCCTCAGGCACTGATGCGGGGTGCCAACAAGCGCCTGCTTTTACCCACCTCCAGGGCATCCGGTTCATCAGGCAGCTGGAAGCAGAGAAAGGTAGTCGAGAGTAGGTTGAGCGTGATGAGACGTTCTCCCCAGAGCCTATGCACAACGCATGGTGAGCATGGGCATCTGGAGGTAATCAAGTGCGTGAGGCACTTGTCGGTCACTGCTGCTGTCTTATTATAAGTCATACCAAAAATCGTCAAAGTGAGGCACGATTGCGGCTCCGCGGCTCGGCTCGTAGTCGAGGTGGCACTGTTCCACGGGAACAAAATCCTAAGTGTGCCACGAGTAGTATTCCACAGGAAAAGAAAAAGGTCGGCACTCAGCAAAGGCACAACATTGAAGGACGGGCGGGGTCACTCTTGTGAATGGGGCCAAGGTCATGGGTAGAGAGGCCCTGTAGCACCTTGAGATCAGCAGTCAGCGCTTGTAGCCGTGGGATGAGCGGGCGAGCCAGCGCTGGCAGCCCGGTAAAGTTGGCTGCCTTGACTTTTTTCTTCTTAAAATTGGCTTTCGGACCAAAATCCTTTTGCAGTGGCATTGGTGAATGGCACATGAGACAGACGACGTTCGCAATGCCAAGCGGGTGACCGGGCACACGGCAGGTCAGGCCCGCGAGCAGCACAAGGCGCGAGCCACAATAAGGAAAGGGCGGCGACAAAAGCACATGGGAGAGCAGGCAGAGGGTGGACAGGAGCAATATTGCTCAAGCACTGGTCGATTCCCGAAAGCGCAGGTGGCAAACGGGTCGAGGATACCTGCTTCCGGCGACCCGATTGCGAGTCGGTCCAGGGCCAGGCATCCATCTGGGCGACGAGCGCTGTTTCCTCCGCCTCCGTCACAAAGTCTAGCCAAACGCGAACACCCGTAAAAGGCATGGGGGTCGAGAAAGATGGGCAGCTCTAAGGCATCACCATGGTGGGCACGTTGGTCAGCGAGAGTGCGCGTCCATGGCTGGCAAGAAGACACAAAAGTGGAAAGCCACCAAGGCCTCACCCCGACGCAGAGCTGCGGGGCAGTTGCTGTGACGCGTTGGCAAGAGAGACACCAGTATACCCGCTGCCGTGCAAACGCATGCACAAGTAAGTGGCAAAAAAATGAGGCACCTATTGTGTCTTGCCGACGAACGATGCCTCGAGAGCTCGTACCTGCACTGCCTTGTGCTCGAGGTTGGCTGCAGGTGCGCATCGCGCGCAATGGCGAGCACCTACGCCCACGAGCACGACCAAAGCCCCGGCCTTGAGTTTGTATCATTTCCAATACCAACGTATCTTTGGATGTCACTTCAATCATACCTTTGCAAGCGCAAGCCGCCGAAGTCCCCGAAGTCCCCGAAGTACCCGAAGTACCCGAAGTCCCCGAAGCCGCCGTCGCCATCGCGCCGCCGGTCTGAGCCGACCCGAAAACTCTGACATTATCCCGAATTGTCATCACGCAGTTCATCTGACATTGAGTCAGGGCTACCAAATGATATCACGACCCCAACCCCAAAATTTGGATGGACCGCGTTGTTACCAAATGTTATCGATCGGTTAGCAACGCGTGTTGCCAACCAGGTTTTGCTCCCTCTCTGTCTCTCTGTTTTTCGCTCCGTTTCCCTCTCTGTCTCTCTGTTTCCCTTTCAACTCCCTTGCGCTTCTCTCTGTCTATCAATTCACTCTCTCTGTCTCTCTGTCTCTCTCTCTCACTCTCTCCGTCTCTCTGCCCCCCTTTCAACATTTTTTTTTGACCTCAACGCACTCACTGCCATTCGGTTCAAGCCGTCGTTGAGAGGTGCGTCTGCGGGGGGGCGATGCGATGATGCGATGATGCGATGATTGCAGTAGCGCGTGATTGTGCCTCGTTGGTCTGGGCAGGAGGGTGGGGTGGAGCACCCCTTGACCGGCTTGTTCTTCTTGTGCCTTGCTCATCCCTTGTCTGATTGCCACGCTGATTCGCATGTGTGTGTGTGTTTTTTTTTTTAGGGCGCACTCTTCCCTGCCCTGGCAGTAGCGTGCCTTGCTTTTGCACTGCCCTTGTTACCTTCCTTCCCTCCCGTTCCTTCCTTCTTGACCTTGAGTGTTTATATCACCTGGTCTCTCTGACTTTCAGCTCTTCTATCGACGATCCCTCGCTTGCTGCGCCTTTTGGCAACTGCGATCTACTACGTTGGGAAGAAGCGTGCCTCCTGCTCTTCCGAAACCTACGGAAACAAAAAGAGGCACCGGGTCGCGCACACCGGAAGCCATGGGTGCCGACGACGAGGGCGCCGCGGCGTCTGTTGACGTGTCTGCGGACCCTCGCTTTGATTGGATGTCTAAATGGGTGCTGGCCACCACCAAGCTAAAAGAGGATAAGTGGATCAAGATGGTGGCCGTCGATGATCACAAGCAGGCCATTCTTGAATGGTTTGACGCCAAGGATAAACGGCTCATCGTTTTTACCTTGGACGCCAAGGGCGTGTTCGAGCCCTCCTTTGACTTCCCTGCCAAGCTCAAAGCCAAGGGCGCCTACTTTCTCAAGCCCCGTGAAGACTTTGTCGTCAACAAGGACAATGTTCAGACTTTGCTCCGTGGTGACTTGGCCTATAATCCCGTCGAGCAGATTCGCGCTCTCGTGGAGGGCGTTTTCATGCCTGTTTTGGACAACGATACCAATACCGAGCAATGGCCTGTGGTCGTTTCCGAGGATGTGGTGTCTCATGCCAAGACGCTCAAGTCTACCACTGAAGTGCTCTCGGGTCGCGTCCAAGGTAATATGCCCCTTCCCCTGCCCCATGGCGCTGGTCAGCTTGATGAGCTGGCTGGTAGCGAGAGCCACGGTGCCGCTGCGGCAGCTTCAAATGGAAACACCACCGCTGCGCGGGGTGACTCCATGCAGCTGCTGCACACCATCGAGTCTGCCGTCATTGAGTGGGCTCGCCAGATTCGCGCCGTCCTCAAGCGCGATTCGGCCCAGCCCCTGATGAATGGCCAGAACCCGGGCGCCCTGGTTGAGTGTGACTTTTGGGCCGCCATGAAGAAGAGCGTTGGTAGCCTCAAGGAGCAGCTCGAGGCACCGCGCGTGCAGGCCATGCAACGCGTCCTCGATGAGCACAACAGCAACTACAGCGCCTCGCTGCAACAGCTCAAGGAACACGTCAACGCCGCTTACGATGAAGCGGTCGACATTGTTCTCTACCTCGAGCCCCTTCGCATGTACCTCGAGCAACTCGAGGATATTGAGCTCGCCGAGATGCCCCGCCTTCTGACATCAATCTTTGTCACCATCCGTCTCATCTGGACCTATAGCAAGCACTACAACACCGCTCGCCGCATGGTCATCCTTCTTCGTGAGATCTGCAACCAGGTCATCGCCTCAATCACCGGCTTTATCGAGCCCCGCTCTCTTTTTGCCCAAGAACTAGAAGAGGGCATTAAGAAGCCCCAAGAGGCCATCAACGTCATTGAGGCGCTTCACCACGAATTTGATGCCACCCGCACAGCCATCCATGAAGCCAGCCAGGCCGGCAAGTGCCCGTCCTGGGAATTTGAGAAGCCCTTGGTCTTCAAGCGCATTGATTCATACGCAGCCCGTCTTCGCAAGCTGCACACCGTCTTTGCCGCCTTCTTGGATTTTGCCAAGCTGGAAAAGGTCGAGGTTTCCGGTGATAAGGTATGCCCGTGCCCGTGTCCTTGCCCTGCCAAGCCGGTCGTGGCCATGCATATATACCTTGTACCTTGATCTAACCTGGGCCCGGCTCCTTGCGTCGCTTCACACCCACCCAGCTGAACAAGCAGATTCAAAACATCTTTGTCGAGCAGAGCGAGCGATTCGAACAGCTCATGAAGGAGACTGGCGAGGAAGGTTTCGACTGTCTCAACCCGGCCGTCCCCGACTTTGACCAGGTCTTTCGGGAGATTATGACGACCACCGCGGATTGGGATCGACGCCTCGCAGCCATAGCTTGTCAGGCCTTTGAGCGCGTCAACAGCCTGGAGGCTGCTTTTAAGCTCGTCATCAGCTTCCAGGGTCTGCTTGACCGCCCCAACATTGCCGACGATGTACGTGTCAGCTCCCGCTCTCATCATGTGACCCACAGCAGTGTGTGTCGGGTCCTTTGCCGCCGGTGTTATTGCCCTTTTCGTGTTCCGTATCCGCGCCCAATTCACGACCCACATGTCCCGCCTGTGCAGGTCAGCTCGCAGTATCCACGCATGGTGGCCATGCTCGAGGAAGACCTCGACATCGTCAAGAACATCTTTGACCACCAACGGGAGAACATGCTGCTCAACAAGAACATGCCGCCCGTGGCTGGTGCTCTCAAATCCATCTCTGAGCTCCGCGATCGCGTCAATCGCCCGCGTCAAGAAATGGAGAAGCTCGAGCATCCTGCCTTTCACGGCGACGACGTGAAGCGCGCCTTTGGCAAGCATCAAGAGCTTCTCGAGCGCTTCACCGCCTTTGAGCTTGAGGTGTACCAACAGTGGGCCGATCGCGTCGGTCAGGAGTCGGCCGCCAACCTTAACCGCCCCCTCCTCCTGCGCACACCAGAGACGTCCCTGATTGCCGTCAACTTTGACCCTCAACTCGTGGCCACCTTGCGTGAGGTGAAGTACCTCGAGCTTGTGCGCCGCCTGACGACCCCCGACGCTCCGGAAACGGCAGTGCCGGAGAGTGCCGGTGCCGTATTTGCCCGCGAGGAAGCCTTCCGCCAGAAGCTAGCCAATCTTGATGTGGCCGTCACCGAGTACAACCGCATTCAAGATACGCTCCTCGACGTGGAAGAGCCCCTGGTGGCGGGCGAGCTGGCCGCCATTGACGTCTTGCTTGAGAAAGGCATTTCCAATCTCAACTGGAATTCAGAAGACGCCTCGGCCTATTGCTTAGAGGTGAAGGACGTCATTGAACAGCTCAGCAACCGCATTCAGCAGGCCAAGGGCAACGTCCGAACCATGCTCCAGAAAATGGAGGCCTGGTACGAGGAGCCGGTCCTCCAGCCCGACAGCAAAACTGGTATCCTCTCCTTCGGTGATCGCACCAAGGTCATGGCGGCGCCCATGGAGCGCATCCGTCAGGACGGCGAAACTTTCCACCAACTCCTGGCTCAAAACCAAGAGTTTTTCAAGGCCGTAGCCGATAACCCAGACTGGCATGCCTATGTGGAGTACCTGGACAGCTTGTTGCTGGACGGTCTCTTCAACACAGTCCACGTGTCCATGTCTCATCTCTTGGACCGCATGGAGCCGAACCCAGAGGACCCCATTCGTCCGCTACAGCAAGGCCAGATGAGCCTGGTGGACACCGCCATCACCTTCCAGCCGGGCATGAACGACACAGACCCCAAGCCCAGCCTGATGGAACAGAACATGACCATCTCTGACGACATCTTTGATGTGGGCACCGTCATCAAGTCTCTGGCCGCCCACACGCCCGATCCGGACTACCGCGAGCGTCTTGCCGCTGCTACAGAGCTGCAGGAGCTGCGCACGGAGCTGGAGAGCAAGGTAAACTCGGCCGTGTACGCCGCCTCCGAGTTTGAGCTCAACTTGCGGAACATTTACGCGCACCTGTGGGTGGATGATCGCCGCGAGTTTATGGCTCAGTTCCTCAAGTACAATCACATCCCCACCCCCGAGGAGCTGGACACTGCCGCCGAGTCCGGCCAGCCCATTCCGGAGGTAGCACCAACCCTCGAGCAGTTCAAAGAGAACATTGACAAGTACAACGCCATTGCCGAGTCAGTCCGCGAGCTGGAGGACCAGGTCACCTTTGATCAGTGGCTCAAGGTCAAGTGCCAGCCTTTCAAGGATCGCCTCTACAATATTGTCAAACAGTGGAGCAACATGTTCATCGAACACCTGACCGAGCACGTCACCAACAGCCTGGTCGATCTCGAGGTGTTTGTCCAGCAGGTTGATCAGGGGCTCAGCGAGCCCATCCCCGAGGGTAACTACGATGCCCTCGTCAAGACGATGGACCTGCTCAACCGCGTCAACGAGCGCGCTGAGGCCACAGATGCCATGTTCGATCCGCTCACCGAGACGGTGCGCTTACTCGAAGCCTACGACATTGAGATGCCCCCCAAGGTCCACGAGCAGCTGGGTGCGCTGCCCGAGCAGTGGAAGAGCAGCAAGAAGCTGGCCAACAATGTAACCAACGACGTGGCGCCCCTGCAGGCGGACGAGGTCACCAAGCTCAAGCGTCGTGCGAATCAATTTGACGTGCGCAACTTTGAGTTCCGTGAAGACTTTATCAAGCGTGCCCCCCTCCGCTACGACTCGCGCCGCGTATACGTGCGCATCAACAAGCACTATGAGGAGTACCTAGAGATGGAGCGCGAGATGGACGGTCTTTACCAGTCAGCTCGTCTCTTCAACGTCAAGCTGCCCGAGTACAAGCAGCTCAAGCTGTGCCGCCGTGAGCTTGCCCTCCTCAAGGCGCTTTGGGACATGATCGTTCTCGTCCGCTCCCAGTTTGCCGAGTGGAAGCAAACACGCTGGCTCGAGGTGAACGTTGAGAACATGGAGATGGATTGCAAGCGCATGGTCAAGGAGATCCGCCAACTTGACAAGGAGACGCGGGCCTGGGAGGCCTTCAACGGCGTTGATGCCGACGTCAAGAACATGATCACCTCGCTCGGCGCCGTCGGCCTGTTGCAGTCACCTGCCATTCGCGACCGCCACTGGCAACAGCTCATGAATGCCACCGGTGTTCGCATCGACATGAGCAAGGAGACCGAGTTGTCCGAGCTCCTTGCTCTCAACCTGCACGAGTACGAGGACGAGGTGTCGACCATTGTTGACCGCGCTAACAAGGAGCAGGGCATGGAGAAGATCCTCAACGAGCTTGACACCACGTGGGGTGGCATGGTCTTTGACTACGACGAGCACAAGGAAACTGGCACACCACTGCTCAAGACATCCGAGGAGCTCATCGAAACGCTGGAAAATGACCAGGTCAACGTTCAGGGCCTCATGGTCTCCAAGTACATTGCTTTCTTTCACGACCGCGTCTCAGCGTGGCAGACCAAGCTGGCCAATTCAGACTCTGTCATTGAGATTTACATGGAAGTCCAGCGCACCTGGTCGCATCTCCAGTCCATCTTCATTGGCTCGGAGGACATTCGCCAGCAACTGCCAGAGGACTCGAAGCGATTTGATGGCATTGATGTCGACTTTAAGCGCGCTGCCGCTGACATGAAGGCTACTCCCAACGTCATCGAGGCGTGCAACAAGCCTGGTCTCTACGATCTGCTGGAAGATATCAAAGGTCGCCTGTCCCTTTGTGAAAAGTCCCTTCAGGAGTATCTCGAGACCAAGCGCCTTGCCTTCCCCCGCTTTTACTTCGTCTCCTCTGCCGATCTGCTCGACATCTTGTCCAATGGCAACAACCCCACCAAGGTGGCTAAGCAGCTCTCAAAGCTCTTCCAGGCCATTGGCAACATCAAGCAGGCCGAGGATGACCCCAAGCTTGCTCTGGGCATGTATGCCCTCGACGGCGAGTATGTCGAATTCTCGTCCCCTGTCAAGTGCGACGGTCGTGTCGAGGACTGGCTCAACGGCATTCTTGACATGCATCGCCAGACGCTGCAAGACATCATGGCCGAGGCCATCGTGTCCTATGAAGAAAAGCCACGCAAGGACTGGGTCTTCGACTACCCGGCGCAAATGTCCCTCACGGGCGTACAGGTGTGGTGGGCCACCGAGGTCAGCCTAGCCTTTGCTCGTCTCGAGGAGGGCTTTGAGACGGCAATGAAGGATTTCAACAAGAAGCAGATCTCCATGCTGAACGACTTGATCGTGCTCCTTCAAGGCAAACTATCCAAGGCCCAGCGTGTGATGCTGCAAACCATCTGTACCATCGATGTGCACTGTCGCGATGTCGTCATCAACCTCATCAACATCAAGTCGGAGTCGGCTGACGCCTTTGCGTGGCAGGCTCAGCTCCGCCACATCTGGGATGAGCAAAGCAAGCTGGTCAAGATTCACATTTGCGACGCACGCTTCACCTACTCGTACGAGTATCTCGGCAACATGCCGCGCCTCGTCGTCACACCCCTCACGGATCGTTGCTACATCACCCTCACTCAGTCCCTTCACTTGATCATGAGTGGCGCCCCTGCTGGTCCCGCCGGCACGGGCAAGACTGAGACCACCAAGGATCTCAGCCGTAACCTGGCTGTCATGTGCTATGTCTTCAACTGCTCCGAACAGATGGATTACAAATCCGTCGGCAACATCTTCAAGGGCCTTTCGCAAACCGGTGCCTGGGGTTGCTTCGATGAGTTCAACCGCATCTCCGTCGAGGTGCTCTCCGTCGTTGCCGTCCAGGTCAAGTGCATTCAGGATGCCATTCGCGCCAAGAAAAAGGTCTTCAACTTTATGGGCGAGGAGATTAAGATGAACCCCACGGTGGGCATTTACATTACTATGAATCCCGGCTACGCCGGCCGCACCGAGCTGCCCGAGAATATCAAGGCTCTCTTCCGCCCGTGCGCAATGGTTGTGCCTGACTACGGCATGATCTGCGAAATCATGCTTGTGTCCGAGGGTTTCCTCAACGCCAAGCTTCTTGCCCGCAAGTTTATCACCCTGTACACGCTCAACCGCGATCTGCTCTCGAAGCAGGATCACTACGATTGGGGCTTGCGCGCCATCAAGTCGGTCCTTGTGGTCGCCGGCTCGCTCAAGCGTGCCGATCCCGACCGCTCGGAAGACGAGGTGCTGATGCGTGCTTTGCGTGACTTCAACATTCCCAAGATTGTCAACGAGGATTTGCCGGTCTTTATGGGTCTGATCACCGACCTGTTCCCGGGCTTGGATGTGCCGCGCAAGCGCAACCCCGAGTTTGAAGGCATCGTTCGCAAGGCCGTGGAGGAGCTGACCCTGCAGCCAGAAGACAGCTTCCTGCTCAAGGTGGTGCAGCTGCAGGAGCTGCTTGATGTCCGCCACTCCGTCTTTGTCCTGGGTCCGGCCGCCACGGGCAAGTCCTGCGTCATCCAATCCCTGTTCAAGACTTACCAGCTGCAAGGCCTCAAGCCCATCCGCGCCGACCTCAACCCCAAGGCTGTCACCAACCACGAGCTCTACGGCTACATCAATCTGGCCACGCGCGAGTGGGTCGACGGTCTCTTCTCGCATCTGATGCGTGACATCTCCAACATTCAGAGCGATGCCCCCAAGTGGCTCGTGCTTGACGGTGATATCGATACCATGTGGATTGAGTCGCTCAACACGGTCATGGATGACAACAAGATCTTGACGCTGGCTTCCAACGAGCGCATTGCGCTCCAACCGAGCATGCGCCTCATCTTTGAGATTGCCAATCTGACCTACGCCTCGCCTGCCACGGTGTCGCGTGCCGGTATCCTCTTCGTCAACCCTACCGACCTGGGCTGGAACCCCTTTGTCGCATCTTGGATTGAGCAGCTGGAGTCGCCCGGGCAGAAGAATAATCTGATGATTTTGTTCGAGAAGTATGTGCCGCCTTGCTTGGATGCCATGCGCAGCCGCTTCAAGACCATCACCCCCATGACCGAGTGGTCGATGATCAACACCCTGTGCCACCTGCTCGAGCTTCTGCTCACCCCGGAGAACACACCCGAGGGCTGCGCGAAAGAAGACTATGAGCTCTACTTTGCCTGGGCTGCTGTCTGGGCTTTTGGTGGCCAGCTGTTTAAGGATCAACTCATCGACTGGCGCGAGGAGTTTTCCAAGTGGTGGGTGACCGAGTTCAAGACCATCAAGTTCCCCACGGGCGGAACCGTCTTTGACTACTACATCAACCCTCAGGAGAAGAAGTTTGCGTCCTGGACGGAACTCGTGCCTGAGTTTGAGTTTGATGCGGAAATGCCCCTTTCCGCTGCTCTCGTGCCCACCAGTGAGACGGTGCGCATCCGGTACTGGATGGACCGTCTCGTGGCTGCGGGCCACCCAGTTCTGCTCGTGGGCAGCCCTGGTACGGGCAAGACAGCCAACATTCTCAACAAACTCCAGGAGCTCGACGACAACTGGATGTCCACGATTGCTTCCTTCAACCATTACACGGTTCATCACACGATGCAGGCCGTTCTGGAGGAGCCGCTGGAGAAGAAGGCGGGCAAGAACTACGGCCCGCCCGGCACCAAGCGTTTAATCTACTTTGTGGACGATCTGAACATGCCTGAGGTGGATCTCTATGGCACAGCATCGCCCCACACGATCATGCGCCAGCATCTGGACTACAACAGCTGGTATGATCGCCAGAAGCACACCATCAAGGTTGTGGCGAACACGCAGTACATGGCCTCGATGAATCCCAAGGCCGGCTCGTTCACCATCAACCCACGGCTGCAACGTCACTTCTCTGTCTTTGCTGCCTCCCAGCCCGGCAGTGAGGCCCTGACTCACATCTACACCTCGCTCTTCACCGGCCACCTCAAGCATGCTGGCTTTTCCAGCTCGGTGTTGAAGGTCGCCGACAAGGTGGTGCAGGCAGCCATTGCCGTTCACAACAAGGTCTCATCAACATTCCTTCCCACGGCCATCAAGTTTCACTACCTCTTCAACCTGCGTGACCTGTCAAACCTCTTCCAGGGTCTGGCCTTTGGGCAAGCGGAGTCTATCAAGACTCCGCTGCAGGTGGCACGCCTCCTCTATCACGAGCTTGAGCGCGTCTACTCGGACAAGCTTGTAGACGAGAGTGACATTGAACAGTTCAACGGCATCACCGAGGCCGCTCTGACCAGTGTCTTTGGCGATCTTGATCGCGAGCAGCTGGTCGCCAATCCGAAGATTCACGTGCATTTTGCGGACGGCATTGGTGAACCTCGCTACAAGGAGATTAAGAATATGCAATCGCTGCAGAGTGTCTTGCAGGAGGCCCTCAACAGCTACAATGAGGTCAATGCGGCTATGAATTTGGTCCTTTTCCGCGACGCCATGCAGCATGTTTGCCGCATCAACCGCATCCTTGAGAGTCCGCGCGGCAATGCTCTTCTGGTGGGCGTCGGTGGCTCTGGCAAGCAATCGCTGTCTCGGCTCGCTGCCAGCATCAGCGGGCTCGATACCTTCCAGATTGCCCTCTCGAAGGGCTATGGTATGAACGAGCTCAAGGCTGATCTGGCACAATGCTTTGTCAAGGCTGGTCAAAAGGGCGCAGGCGTCATGTTCTTGATGACTGATGCTCAAGTCGGCGATGAACGCTTCCTCGTTCTCATCAACGATCTTTTGGCTTCGGGTGAGATTCCCAATCTTTTCGCCGCCGACGAGAAGAATGACATCATTGACGGTGTTCGCGGCGAGGTCAGGTCATCCGGCCTGGAGGACAGCACCGAGAACTGCTGGACTTTCTTCATCAACCGCGTTCGCCGCCTCCTTAAGGTGGTGCTGTGCTTCTCTCCTGTCGGTGACACGCTTCGCAAGCGTGCCCGTAAGTTCCCGGCCATTACCAACTGTACCACCATTGACTGGTTCCACGAGTGGCCCGAGGATGCCCTCATCTCCGTGTCTTCCAACTTTTTGGGTGACACGGAGCAGGTCCCGAAGGAGCTCAAGGAGCCCATCGCAAAGTTCATGGCGTTTGTGCACACCACGGTGAACGAAATGAGCCAGGTGTACCTGGCCAATGAGCGCCGCTACAATTACACCACGCCCAAAAGCTTCCTTGAGCAGATTAGTCTGTATCAGTCGCTGATTGGCCGCAAGGTTGGCGAGCTGCAAAACGCCCAAGAGCGCATGGAGAATGGTCTGACAAAGCTGCAGAGCACCGCTGCCCAGGTCGATGACCTCAAGGAAAAGCTCGCCGCGCAGGAGATTGAGCTTGACCAGAAGAACAGGGAGGCGGATGCCCTCATCGAGCGAGTGGGCGTGGAAACCGAGAAGGTGAACAAGGAGAAAGAAATCGCCGCCGTGGAGCAGGAGAAGGTGCGCGTCATCAACGAGGATGTGTCTGCGAAGCAGCAGTCGTGCGAGGCGGATCTGGCCAAGGCCGAGCCCGCCCTTTTGGCCGCCCAAGAGGCCCTCAACACCCTCAACAAGAACAACTTGACCGAGCTCAAGTCTTTCGGTGCACCCCCCGATATTGTCGTGACAGTTGCTGCCGCCGTCATGTGCCTGCTCTCCAAGGGCAAGGTACCCAAAGACCGCAGCTGGAAGTCCTGCAAGAGCATTATGGGCAACGTATCCGAGTTTTTGGACAAGCTGCTCAACTACGACAAGGAAAACATCCCGGATGCCAACCTGAAGGCCGTGGAGCCTTACCTGGCTGATCCTGAGTTTGACCCTGACTTTGTACGTGGCAAGTCGCTCGCTGCCGCTGGTCTCTGTTCCTGGGTTCGCAACATTGTCACCTTCTACCACATTTTCTGCGATGTCGAGCCCAAGCGCAACGCCCTGGCTGAGGCCAACGCCGAGCTAGAGGCCGCGCAGACCAAGCTCAACAAGATTATGGAGAAGATCCAAAAGTTGGATGAAGCACTCGGCCGTCTTACGGCCGAGTTCCAGGCCGCCACTGACGCCAAGCTCAAGTGCCAGGCGGAGGCCGATGCCACGAACAAGACCATCTCTCTGGCCAATCGCCTTGTCAACGGCCTTGCCTCGGAGAAAATTCGTTGGGGCCAAGCCGTGCAGGACTTCAAGGCGCAGGGTGTGACCATGCCCGGCGACGTCCTGCTCGTGACCGCTTTTCTGAGTTACACCGGTTGCTTCACGAAGCATTACCGTGACATTTTGTACAACGAGAAGTGGCTGCCCTTTATCACCAGCGGCAAAGAGCCCATCCCCATTTCAGCCAACCTGGACCCGCTGAGCGTCTTGACGGATGCATCGCAGGTGGCGCGCTGGAACAACGAGGATCTGCCTGCTGATCGCGTGTCGACGGAGAACGCTACCATCCTCGTCAACGCTGCCCGCTGGCCTTTGATCATTGACCCCCAGGAGCAGGGCATCAAGTGGATCAAGAAGCGCGAGGGGGAGGCCCTGGTTGTGGTTCGCCTCGGCCAAAAGGGATATCTGGACAAGATTGAGCGCGCCCTGGCCAACGGTGACTGTGTGCTGATTGAGAATCTCGGTGAAGAGACGGATCCCGTGTTGGACAAGCTCCTTGGCCGCCAGACTATTAAGAAGGGTCGCGCCATCATGATCGGTGACAAGGAGGTTGAGTACAACAAGGACTTCCGCCTGATCTTGCACACCAAGATGGCCAACCCCCACTACAAGCCCGAGTTGCAGGCCCAGTGCACGCTGATCAACTTCACCGTCACCCAACTCGGTCTCGAGGACCAGCTTTTGGCCGACGTCGTGTCTGCTGAGCGCCCAGATCTGCAGGCGCTGCGTGCGAAGCTGACCAAGGAACAGAACGAGTACATGATCACGCTCAAGGAGCTCGAGGACGCGCTTTTGGCTCGTCTGTCGTCGGCAGAGGGTGACTTTTTGCGTGACGAGGCCTTGGTCGAGGGTCTCGAGAACACCAAGGTCACTGCAAAGGAGATTGCCGAAAAGGTCGAGCAAGCCAAGGTGACCGAACAAGAGATTGAGTTGGCCCGCGAGAACTACCGTCCTGCCGCTGCACGCGCCGCGCTGCTCTACTTTATCGTGAACGAGCTGGACAAGATTCACCCCATGTATCAGATCTCTCTCAAAGCCTTCAAGGTGGTATTCGCGCACGCCATCAAGGTGGCACCCGCTGCCGAGGAGGTCAAGGATCGTGTGCGCAATATCATTGATGCCATCACCTTCAACGTGTACAACTATGTCTCGCGTGGCCTGTTTGAGCGCGACAAACTCATCTTCACCACGCAAATGACGCTGCAGATTCTGCAGATGCGCGGCGACATCAATCCAGTCGAGCTGGACTTTTTGCTCAAGGGTCCCTCTGTGCCCAACTCGGTTTGCCCGGTCGACTTTATGACCAACATGACCTGGGGCAACTTGAAGGCCCTGGCCACCATGGAGGCGTTTGCCAATCTCGACCGCGATGTCGAGGGTTCGGCCAAGCGCTGGAAGAAGTTTGTCGAGAGCGAGGTGCCCGAAAAGGAAAAGCTGCCCGGCGAGTGGAAGAACAAGACCGAGGTGCAAAAGCTGTGCATGCTGCGTTGCTTCCGCCCCGATCGTATGCTGTACGCCATGCGTTTGTTTGTCGGCGAGATGCTGGGCGAAAAGTACATCTCTGGCCGCACCACCGAGTTTAGCAAGACCTTTGAGGAGACGAGCCGTGCCACGGGTGTCTTCTTCATTCTTTCGCCCGGCGTCAACCCGATCAAGCAAGTGGAGGAACTTGGTCTCAAAATGGGCTTCTCCTTTGACAACGGCAACTACTACCAAATCTCGCTGGGTCAAGGCCAGGAAGTTGTGGCCGAGAATGCCCTCGACAAGGCCGCTGAAGAAGGCCAGTGGGTCGTTCTGGAGAACGTGCATTTGGTCAAGAAGTGGCTGCCTGCGCTCGAGAAGAAGCTTGAGGCACTGGCCCTGACGGCACACGACAACTTCCGCTACTTCCTGACGGCCGAGCCTGCTGGTACGCGAGCCGGCCACATTATCCCGCAAGGTATTCTGCAAGCGTGCGTGAAGATTACCAACGAGCCCCCCACAGGCATTCAGGCCAACCTGCACGCCGCATTGGACAACTTCAACCAAGACACGCTCGAAATGTGCGCCAAGGAGAACGAGTTCCGCAAGCTGCTCTTTTCCCTGGTGTACTTCCATGCCGTTGTTCTGGAACGCCGCAAGTTCGGGCCCATGGGCTGGAACCGCAACTACCCCTTCAACACGGGTGATCTCACCATTTCATGCAACGTCCTCTTCAACTACCTGGAAAACAACTCCACTGTGCCGTGGACTGATCTGCGCTACCTCTTTGGCGAGATTATGTATGGTGGTCACATTACGGATAACCTGGATCGCCGCCTCTGCAACACGTATTTGGAAGAGTACATGAAGGCCGAGATGCTGGACGCGGATCTTGAGCTGGCCCCGGGCTTCCTCTCGCCCAACAGCATGGAGTATCCCGAGTACCACGAGTACATTGACGAGATGCTGCCGCCCGAGTCGCCTTACCTGTACGGCATGCATCCCAACGCCGAGATTGAGTTCTTGACGGTGACGTCACAGCGACTCTTTGACACTGTCCTGGAGCTGCAGCCGCGTGATACCAGTGCCGGTGGTGCCGAGGCTGGTGGCCAGTCGCGCGAGGAGCGCCTGAAGGCCATTCTCGACGAGTTCTTGGAGCGCCTGCCCGAGGAGTTCAACATGCTCGAGCTCAACGCGCGCATGCCTGTCGAGGAGCGCACGCCATATACTGTGGTGGCCTTCCAGGAAACGGCGCGCATGAACAAGTTGACAGGTGAGCTTCGGCGTAGCCTCAAGGAGCTGGACTTGGGTCTCAAGGGTGAATTGACGATCACCGAGGCCATGGAAGAGTTGTCCATGGCCCTGGAAATGAATCGCGTGCCGAGCTCGTGGGAGACCAAGGCGTACCCATCGACCAAGCCACTGGGTGCGTGGTACGCCGACTTGCTCGATCGTATCAAGTTTTTGGAGATGTGGAGCGGCGACTTTGCGCTCCCCGCCGCGGTATGGCTGGGTGGCCTGTTCAACCCCCAGTCCTTCATGACAGCCATTTTGCAGCAGACTGCCCGCAAGAACGAGTGGCCGCTGGACAAGATGTGCATGAACTGCGACGTGACCAAGAAGTATGGCAAGGAGGACTTTACAACGCCGCCTCGCGAGGGCTCATACATTTATGGCTTGTTCATGGAGGGTGCGCGCTGGGACACGTCGTCAGGCATGATCCAGGACGCTCGCCTGAAGGAGCTGACACCCGCCATGCCCGTGCTGTACCTCAAGGCCATGCCCGTGGAGAAGCGCGACACGCGCGGCATGTATGAATGCCCAACGTTCAAGACCAAGGAGCGTGGGCGTGCCAACGAGCAGGTTGCTGTCGGCGTGTGCCCTGGTTTTGTCTGGTCCCTCTTCCTCAAGACGAAACAGCACCCCAACAAGTGGATTCTGGCTGGCGTTGCTCTGCTGCTCAGCGAGTAAATCAGCCCCCTTGCGCCTGTTTGCGTTATTTTTAAGCGAAAGCCTCTGTGTGTGTGTGTGTGTGTGTGTGTGTGTGTGTGTGTGTGTGTGTGTGTGTGTGTGTGTGTGTGTGTGTGTGTGTGTGTGTATTAGAATCATGCTTATGTGTTGAATGTTCTTGTGCCGTCCTTGAATGTGTGCTGCGCTCCCTCTGATGCCAATTGAATCATTGCAATCCCACACTTGACCAAAGATTCGAACAGACGTTGTCAGACAAAATAAAGTGTGATTAAATGCACAGTTTCTTTTGTGACCCTCACACCCGCGTGCGCGCTTCACACACTTGACTGTGTCCCAGCGGCATTTTTATCGTCGTGAGGGCTCTTGCGCGCAGCGGGGTGGTCTCGGCCTTGGTGCTATATTGAACGGCTTGGCAGCGAGGCTTGGTGGTTGTGTGGACTGTCTGGCGTTCGGCGTGCTGGCAGGGGCGAGGTTTGTGGCCGTATATTTTTACAGACGTCGTTAGCATGGCGCAACAAGAGCAAGCGGCTGATGGGCCGCAGCTGAGCAACTTGAACCTGGAAGGTGCGGACAGCGCACACTCAGGGACACGTACAGGAGCTAATTTGGCGCGTTCCTGTGCTTGTTCGACCTCACCGCTCTGTCTTGCCTTGATGAGTATAGAGGAAAGCGTTGAGGTCCAATGGGCGGGTAAAACACCGTTTCAGCTAGAGGGCTGCTACTTTCAGGACCTCGTGGGACACAACCATTCCAAGCCCTTTGGTCCCCTTGAATTGCAGCCGGGAAAGCCCGTGCGCTTTTGGACGAGCCCGGGTGCGTTGCACTGCTGTGGTGGCGCTTCGCGCAAGTTGCCGTAGCAAGCTCAGCTTCCCCCTTTAGACTTTGCCCCCCCCACCCTTTTTTTTAAAAAAAAAAAAAAAAGAGGGTGCTGTTGCTTGCACACGAGAATGATTCACAAATTGCGCCTTTGCTTCTGGTGTTCTCTGTGGCAGGCCGCAAGGTGCAAGAGGATGCCAGCAATCTCGTGTGGCGCAATCAAAATGGCCGACCGCGTGTCAAGCCCGGTACGGGGCGCTTTGGCTGGCCAAAACCTGCTTCGTTTGGTATTTCCAGGGCATCATCTCGCCTTTCTCATCGTTCATAACTTTGGTCTTGACTCCCAACGCACGCTCTTGTTTGGGGCACTAGTTCTCAACAACGATGGCGATGGACTGCGCCTGCTCAGCGCGGATGGTGAGGAGCTGGCCCGCATCGCGTCGAGCGGCACCTGCGAGCAAAGTGGCGACGAGGTGACGGGAACTGAGGCAGTGGATTCTAAGGATCAAAAAGAAAACGAGGATGAAGAAGAGGAGGAAGAGGATGTCGTGGATGACGATGCCGCACAACAAGGATCAGAGAGCGCCGATGATCTTGATGACAAGGACGATGACGACGAGGAAGAGGAAGCCGATGACCGTGACGATGCTGAAGTCGAGGAGGACATTGATGCACTTGTGGACGCTGCATTTGCCTCCAAGCCCGTCCGTGACGCAGATGTAACCAGGTCGGCTTTGCAATTGGCTGGCATACCCGATGACTCGAGCCCGTCAGTGTGCACTCACGAGCCTCGCTTTGCAATATTACCAGCAATTTGTCCTCTTCTTTAGCTCCTGGCGCACGGAGTCAGCTGTTCAAGGTTAAGGAGAGCGCGAACAAGGCTCGTTTAAGCCGTGTCGAACTCGTTGACGCCAGCGCAGGGCAGGCTGATGCTGAAGTGCGTGCACACGATCCCGCTCCAACCCCTTGAAGACCCATCCATGTCCTATCTCGCAAGCGCAGCGTGCCCTGCTTTCTCACCTTGGCTCGCGTGTGTGTAGTTGATGCGCAAGGCCGTCATCTCGGCGCGCACAGAGCA
Organism: Monosiga brevicollis MX1; assembly: GCF_000002865.3. Taxonomy (NCBI): domain Eukaryota; class Choanoflagellata; order Craspedida; family Salpingoecidae; genus Monosiga; species Monosiga brevicollis. The sequence goes on from NW_001865049.1 coordinate 1,021,831, forward strand.
AGCGGCCGAGGCCCCTCTTCAACTGTCGCGTCATAAGAAGGAGGCCATCCGCCGCAACGAACGCAAGGTCAGTGCCGCTGCCTGCACTGCCGCTTGGACGACCTTGATCACTCCACATGCCGGTGTGCCTGTCGTTGTTCTTGGTCACCCGCTTTTGTTCGTGTCGGTAGAAAAACCCGACAGCCGGCCGCAAGTGGTTTAACATGCCTGCTACTGAAATCACTCCCGAGGTGGCAGCAGATCTCAAGATTTTGGGGGTATGTCTTTGATTGTCTCTATTGCTGGCCCAACACCCGTGCCATGTGGGCTCGCGGACAGCACATGCTTCTTCGTCGCAGCACGCCCCTCTTTGCTCGCACATCTCAAAAGCTCATATCACCTCAATGTGGCGCTTCTTTTCTCACCGCCTTGCATTTATCCTTAGATGCGTGATGTCCTTGATCGTAAACGTCATTACCGCTCCGCAGACAGTAGCCAGCCGCCCAAATTTTTCCAGGTAATCTTCAGCAATTGGCTTGCCAGCTTGTGCTGGCCATGCCAAATCTCAAAGTGCTCCTCACTCGCGACTCGTCACCCCGAATTCGGGTCTCGCATCCAGGTTGGCCGCATTGTGGACGGCGCTGCTGACTTTTACTCGGATCGGAGCACCAAGAAAGCAGCCAAACGCACACTCGTTGATGAGCTGCTTGAGGATCAGAGCACACGCAGGTTCGCTCAAAGAACTGCTCAGCGATCAGCAAAAATACTCGCACCTCACGTTTACACATATTTTGTCGCTACCTACAGGTACAACAAACAAAAGTTTGTGCAGCTGTCCCAGAGCAAATTTGCCGCTAACAAGCACAAGGGCAGTGGCAGCTTCAAGGGACGTGGCAAAGGCAAAGGCAAGCCTACTACCGGTCCGGCTGCTAAGAAAGCCAAGAAGCAACTGAAGCGACCCTTTTGATCAAATTCGGCCCGACAAGGACGTTCCAGGAAAAGCAGGCCACAACCTCAACATCGCACAGCGTAGCCGATGGAACAAGGACGTCGGACTGTCACGGTCAACGCAGACTCTACTTTACCTTACTAGCCAGTAGGCATCAAAAAAGCAAATAAAAAGATGAAGGTCTGCTTTTGACATGGGCGCTGGCGCCAGGTCCCAGTCTTTGTATGCGGCCAGACTTTCCACTAGCTGTCATTTGTGATTCAACATCCGTGTTGTTTTTGTTCTTTTTTTTTTCTTCCTTTTTTTTTTCTTTTTCTTGTCTGTAGGGGTATCCCCTAGAGTGGCTTGCTTAGTCCGGTGACGCGATCGAGGCATGGCCTTGAATTGACATGTGAAATAAAAATCCCATTATTATCGAGGTCTGCAACCACATTTCCCTCTCGCGTGGCGACAGATGTTCACTAAACCACGAACCAGACGTGACCTGCATCGCCCGAATGCGTCAAGGATCGGGCTTGACAGCCACAAACACAGCCACACTGCGGACAAATCAGAGCAACCAGCAATAGATCCGTTGAGGCATCCATGCAGGCATTGAGGCCCAGTGGAGGGGGCTGAAGCGGTGCCATGACAGTCTGTGGAACGGCACTGGCAGGTAAGCTAATGAGATGCGTCAGCTTCACACGCGTGCCGACTATCCAGCGCAATTGCGCAGGCGCAGCGTGCGCATCAATCACTGAAGCAGCGGCGGCGACGCCTTGACGAGCCTTGTCATCCGGCAATGAGCTCAGCAAATCATCCTGACAGCGCCAGCATGCGAGTGGTTGCTGTGCTGTCATTGCACTGTCAGGTTCCAGCAAACTAGCCAAGCCAAGCGCAGCCTCACGGCTAGCTTGCGACATTTTGATAGGCGAGTCAAGCAAGAAGATTGAGGGTTCCGGAGTATCGTCGAGTTCCACACTATCCGTGTCATGGCGTGCCTCTCGGTTACTGACACTGCTCGTCTCTGGGAGCGGCGATGAGGGAGCAGGCGCCAAATTGGCCCCACTTATAATGGCTGTTGCTGGGCCCGGTGATGACGGCGGTGTTTGGCGATCGCCTACCACCGGTGCCAACTCGCTTGCCCCTTCTTCTCCCGTCAACTGAGTCTCGGGCCCTTTGGATGCCGCCCGCCCAATATTGGCCGCCTCCAGAGCATTGGTATTGAGTGGAGCACCAGGGGTGGTGTCCGTGTTGTGCGTACCACTTGGCTTTCCTGAGGAAGATTTGGGACGATGGACTTGTTCTGACCCGATGCCAGAGTCTTCCCGAGTTGCATGCTTGGCCGCAGGCCGAGCAGGCGGCTGGGCTTCTGTCTCCGCGTGGGCCGGGCCTGCTCTGTCGACGCGTTGGGGCTCGAGGAAAAACCCTGCGCCCTCTAATGTTCCGCGAGTAGGTTTCGCAGGCGCCTTGAGCTCAGCCGCGTCCATAACGCTATTGATGAGATCATCCACATGGGCGTGTGACGCTGCAGCACCTCGGTTCCATTCTTGTCCTACCACACCAGTTCAGCCAACCACGCAGCATTGTGAGTTGGGATGTTCGACATAAAAAGTACACAGGCGTCGCATCATGCCGGTGTCGCACCCATGCACTGTGCAACAAAGGTCTCAAGCCGATGTGCAAAAGTGGGGACTGTATCAAAGTGTTGCACTTGTGTCCTCAGCCACTTGGACAACTGCCCTTGATACTGCGCACTTTCCTTCATGCTGGCAAGGGGGTCGATCAGTCGAAGGGTTGAGAAGCATTTTGATTGACAAGACAAGGGATTGCATCGACATGGCAAAGGGCTTACCGAGCATCAATCATGACAATGGCACCCCAATCATTGCGATGGCGGATGCAACGCCCCAAGGCCTGGTTTAGCGCGCGGAACGCCTGAATTTGGTACCTGTTCCATTGATGAAGACAATTTGCGCATGCACAAGACAACGACCATCAGACTATTGCCGGTGCTCGTGCAGGTTGTGCTCGACACCCAACCCGCACGATGGGGTGACGATTCCGGCAGGATGGTATGAAGCCTGGCCGGCAGTCTTGCGGCACATCGCGACGCACCATTGATCCCCGTTCAAGTGAGACGATCGCGCCTGTTTGCTCAGCTTTGTGTTGTACTCGCGTTTTTGCGTCACCTCAGGATCCTTGAAGGCTGGAAAAGGGATGCCGACCGTAATGACGGCGCGAGCTCGGTCATCTGAAAAGTCAATGCCTTCCGAGGCCTGATAGAAGGATGAGCAAATGAAGATTGCGAAATGATGCTGCTCCAAGGCCACGGTATTGATGCCGTTGGTATGATGAGCTTACCTTGCCCCGGCACACGGCCATGAAGAGGGCTCCTGTGCGCCGCTTGCGTGGAGCCACATTTGCGTAAAACCGCTTTAACTGACCATCAAAGCCGCCATCGTGGCTGGTTCTCGGTTCCTTCACCACTAGCTTCAGCTGGTTCAACCCGCAATTGGCCCATTCGTGAAAAGAATAAAGCATGTGAATGATTGAGAACTTGCAATTGCAGGGTGAGCGTCGTCTGTTTGCAGCGAGCCTACCTTCTGCAGGCGAGTCAAGAGACCCGTGGAATGCCATCGAGCGTGAAGCGTCCGTAGCAGTGAATAAGACGGCAGAAAAATCAACACGCCCCCCGCGACACGCTGCGATGTATCAAGGGTATAGTGAGTCATGCAGGGAGGGCAAGCTTAGCTCTTGCAAGATCACCTCGCCTCAACAGGAAAAAAAAAAAAAAAAAAAAATACCTCGCAAATTGTGAGCACGACATTTCCAATCTCGTCTTGAAAAGAGGGACTGGATGTGTGTTTATAGTTGGCTACAAGACGTTCGCCGTTGGTGCCGCGTGATATTGAGGCCACGAGCACCTGGTCTGGGTTGATCACATGATTGGCTTCGACGCGCACGTCAAATGGCATGCCCAGCTCACAAGCAAATGACTCCAAAGGCGATAGTGTGCCTTTGGAAAGCCGGGGGATGAGGCAATATGGTAAACCACAACATGCACGATCATGAGCATGTGAAAACAAGAACATGGTTGGACACGTGCATCTGTGGCAGACTTGCGCACCGGATGCCAAGAGGACACTGTGAGTGTCGGACAAGGCCGATCGAAATGCCAAGGCGGGGTTCATGCACCAGAGATGAAAGCGCCATTCTATCCAAAGCACGATACGAGCCGGATGAGAGTCAGTCGCAACAGTCACAAGCAAGCCTTGTCATAAAAGGGGTTGCGATGGAGCCCTGGCGTGACGAACCGCCATCTTCACTGTTCCGCTCGAAACAGAAGCTATGGTTTCAGGCACAACCAATTAAAGCGCAAATTTGCGGATGAAATGAGGTGCAACAAGTTTGAAATGTGAGAACGTCATGTATGTCGCGCACAGACCGATAAGCGTGAACGTCAGAACAGAGCAATCGCAGAATCTCGTGAAGGCCATCTAAAACGCGTGCTGCGGCAAAAATGGCCACACTCTACAAGACCAAAGCATTCTTGAGGGCGCCTAATAAAAACAGCAGCGTTCATGACCAAGAATACCAAACTCACCTGCGAGGCTGTTTGGGTGGGTTCTCCCTCATCATCGAGCGAATCTTGAAATTTCTTGAGGCCAGCGACTGACTGGTCCACAAGGGTTTGATCAAGGTGGAGTTCTCCCAATCGTCGGGCAATGTCGTCTGGAAGCAGTACCTGAACAGCAAGGCATCACACGGCAACCATGAGCTTCCTTTTCGTTCTTGTTTCTTTCTGCTTTCTTTTTTTTTCCTTTATGGTACTATCACTTGAGGCTATTAAGAATACCTTCGGTGACGGCTGGCCTTCCTGAACAAAAGGCTGGGCCAAATCGATGAGGGCAGTCAAGACTTGAATACATGGTCCAAGGGCACTGGTCTCCTCCGTTCGACCGTCGCACTGTGGCGCCGTTGCATTTGATGTTGTCATCGTGTAAGAGTTTTGGGTGGACAAGAGGAGTGGATGAGGCAAGGGAAGTGAGGCAAGCACCGTAAGACGTTGCATGAGAGCAAGAGATGGCAAGCAGAGCTGATGAACCGTTGTCGTTTGTACCTGTGCAAATGTGTCATGGCAAATTAGAAGATCAGCGTGGCGCAGAGTCATGCTGGCTGCGCCTCGTGCCACATCCTCAATATTGTGTGCCTCATCAAGAATGACAACAGCACCATGCAGATTGATATTCATGCTGCGTCGAATCACCGGGTCCAACTGAAGAGCAAGACATGCGTCAGATTAGAGACAGGTAAATTCAGACAAATCTCAGATATGGGGATCGCACCAAATAGTTGTAGGGGCAAAAAACGAGCTCGGCCGTGGGAGCGAGTTCGCGAGCTGCAAAATAGGCACATGCTCGCTGCTTGCGACCTCGGGCCACGAGGTCTTCAAGATCCCAGGCTCCATGGCGAAATTGACGACCGTTGGCGAGCTGTTTTGCATTGTGGTAGCAATGGCACTGAGCTCCTCCTGGCAATTTTTTGAACGGCGGCGTAAGATTCAAGGCGGAAGCAACTCAGAAAAACCTTGCTCTAGTAAGGTCACGGAGCAGGGACCACACCTTGCCCCTTGCCGCCCAGCAGCTTGGAACACTCGTCGTTCTTGTGAGATGCTTTCGAAACTCGTGGGTGCACGCAAGTGTGCTCACGGGAGGAAAGCACAGTCATGCGAACATCACTGTATGCAGAACGTTTCAGCTCACTGGTGACTTGCGCAAGCTGGCGATGCGTTCGAGTTCCAAAATAGCTACGCAAAGCACATGGCGCAAGGCACAAGACCAAGAAGAACTTGAGTTTGCCATGGAGAGGACGCGATTGAAGCAACAAGGGATTTGGTCATCAGCCTACATGGTCGGAACGCGGAGCTGCTTGCGGTCTTGCGCGGACAGCTTGGCCTTCTTGCTGGCAGGTGTAGTTCTTGGCGCGGCAGCAGCAGCATTCACAGTTGTGTTTGACGGCTTTACGGGACCTGGAAACGGGCTGGCTCTCCTCGCACCCTGAGCCAATTGGGGATGTGCGGTCATTTCGCAATGAGGTGAGTTGCCATTGGACCTAATTGATGAGGTGCAGAGAGCAGGCAAGCCCGGACCTTGAATCCCGTGTTGAGGCGCTCCAAAGCCGTGACACGAAAGTCGTCATCCTCTTCTTCGAGCAGCTGCCCGTTGGCTCCTGGGCCACGGGATAGGGGGCGGGAAGGTACATGGGCGGGCTTGGCCTTTGTATTTGCCATGGCTATTCGCCGCGGAAAGCAGTTCAAGGTTGAGAGTGTGAAAGGGTCACGGCACGGGATGAACAACAGCAACAGCAAGGTGTCTGTTTGTCTGTCTGCCTGTCTGTCTGCGGGGATGCGTTGAGAGATGGCCAGCGACAAGTTCATACTTTCATCCTCCTCGTCTTGTGAGTGTGCGTCGGTGGCGAGCTGGGCCTCAAGGTCCGCTCGCATCGCGGCGATGCGCATCTTCTCGGACTTTTGCCAAGCAAGGACCGAGCACAGCAGTGCAAGGGTTTTGCCAGTTCCAGTGGGCGATTCAAGCAGTGCATTGTCCTTCTGCTCGAGACGCACCCAAGGCTTGGTTAGAGACGGAGGAGGCTTGATGACATGATTCAGCAGGCATTTCGCGGTCAAGCAAGTCGGAGCACACACTTTAAGAAGAGCCTTGATGGTGGCAGAGATGAGCAAGAATTGTGAAGGATAAGGCTTGTAAGGAAAAAGCACGCGCTGGCCCGAAATCATAAACTCGCGCGTGGTCGGGGCCGGCTCTGCGCTCGCCATGGCCGGCTGTCCCGCCTTGAAAACCACAAAGTGTCAGCTACTCTCTCTCTCTCTCTCATGTTCTTCTCATGACGACATTCCCGCCCCGCCTCCTCACAGCGACCATTGCGCCAGCATCCAATCTCCACACTTCTCCGCCCTTGTGATCCTTCAGTCATCAAGGCAGGGGTAGCACCGGGACCGAGTGAGGCAAGCGACAGTGACGAGCCGACGGAGGAGCGACCGACCACCAACGTGTGCACTTTACCTTGGAGCGAAAAAAAAAAAAAAAAAAAAAAAAAACCGTCAAAATTTCGATAACTTTGTCTGACAACTCTGTCTGACAAATGAGCAAACTTATCTACATTATATAGATGTTCCTGTTTGTAAAGTATAATTGGAGTTGAGTTGAAATCTGCATCTTCCTTGATATTTGCGTCTTTTTCCTCATGTCTGTTGTGTCATTCCAATCTTCAATAAGTGCAGTATTACCGACATAAAGTATAAGCTTTCAAAGTGGTTTATCACAAGTTTTCTACATTAACTTGCCTTTCTAATGCAATTTCCCTCGTGCTGCAACGGAGGGCGCTGACGGCATCATCGCGCCCGGTCGTTCCAGAACGGCAGTGTGTGCGGGTGGTGCGGGTTGATGCGACGGGCCGCCGTGGACGCGAGGGTAGTTGTGGAAGGTGGAAGAGCTGCAGGAACCAACGACGGTGCACAATGTTTCGGGAAACTTCCCATTTTCGGCATTGGTGAGACCTGGATTGCTGATGAAGAGGTTCTGATGAGGTCCCATCCGCCGCCGCTTCAGTACACCCCCTGCCTGCTCGCACGTCTTCATCCTGCCACGACCCTCTGTGGTCGGCGTGCTGCTTGGGTTTTTTTTTTTTTTGCGCTTTAGGACCATGTCGGCGGAGGAGCTACAGAAGAGAATGCAGCATGTGCACCATGAAGCGCTAACCAAATACAAGGCAGGTCCCCTTGGTTTGCGCGCCCCGGGGAGTGCATCCGCACGCACTCACTGATCATGTGACCCCCCGTATACTGTGCATCAACCCCGCGTCCACAGAACTTCAAGCTCCAGACACCACGCCCCCCTGAAGTGTATTTGACCGCTGCTGAGGAGGTCGATCTCCTGCGCGGACTCACACAGTATCGAATGACGTCCATTTACCACGGCATCAGTCCCACGCCCTCAGCCAACGCCCTCTACTTTGCCATAGCTTATCTGCAGCGCTATGCCGTTACCACGACCCTAATGGAGCATCACCCTGACCTCATCTGCCTGACGTGCTGGCTCTTGGCCGTCAAGGCCTCCGAGGCCAAAGTGCCACTCCACTGCCTCGTTGCGGTGGCGCAGCGGCAACCGCACACACCATTGGCTCAGCTCGCGGCCAAGGACGTGGAAGACCAAGTGCGTCAACTTGAGTCTTCACTTGCGCAAAAACTGAATTACGAGTTTTACGTTTCCTTGCCCTCGCGTGCCATGCGTGCCATCCTGATTGAGCTACAAGGCGTGACCGACCCTGCCCCGCCTGCGGTGGATGATGAGAAGAGCATCATGGCTGCCCTGCTCAACCTGTGGGCCAGCCCCGCTCAACTACAGATGGCGCCGGTCCAGCTATGCCTTGCAGCGTTGGGCCGCGTACGTGGAGTGGCTGCCGTCGCAGCGTATCTGCAACGAGTCCAACCAGAAGCCAGCTCAGAGGCGCTGGCCCGGGCTGAAGCCATTGCAAAAAAAGTTGAGGCAGCTGCAGGAACTCCGCCTCCTGATTCAGACTTTATGGTACGTTGTCCCCACTTGCCCTCGTAACCCTGTTCGCCATAGGATACGTCGGTGCCATTGCCCTAGTGTGCTCATAATGCTCGCGAGACAGAGGTTGCTGGACAAGGTGGACAAGTGTCTCAACCCTTTCCTGGACCCTCGGACTCCCGAGTATGTATCAGACGACCGTCTCGCTTAGGTCTGGTCATTGCTTTGATGTACGCTAACTTGATTCATTCGTGTGGTGTCGTTTCGTGTCGTGAAACTTGAACTTGATGCACACAGGTTTGCGACCCTTCAAAAGCTGAAGCGCGAGAAAGCGAAGCGTTCAGCTGAGGCGGCTGCCTGAATGCGTTGTCGCGTCCTTTGAACTAGGACCCCCTTTGAACTGGAACCCCCTTCACACACACACACACACACACACACACACACACACACACACACACACACACACACACACACACACAGACTCCCTCCCTTGCTTTTTTTTTTTTTTTTTTTTCGAGTTGTCCCGCCGTGCGGGAAGCAAACACCAACCTGTGACGAACACAGAAAACCCCTTGGGATGTGTCTTTACTATTGGGATGTGCCTTTGCATTTGCTTTTCACCTGGGGAGGGCGCCGGGTGAAGCAGCCTGGCCTGTTTGAACATCCTACAATCAATTTTCCGAATGGGTTTGGGAATCGAATACAAAGCAACGCGATCGAACGTCAAATTCATTGAGCTTTGAGCTTGGCAACGTGCAACTTGTCATCCGTCACCGTTGCAACAAATCGGGCATCCTTGCCGGCGACTGGAGGCGCCAAGTAGAAAGAATCGAGTCATGAGTACAGAGGGGGTGGAAGAACGCGCTTGGCGAGGGACAAGTGCTGCTGTCAGGCGCGTACCTTCGAGGCGCTTGAATTCAGCCTGGCCCAGGACCTGGCGCGCGTCCTTCATCATTTCCAGCAGCAGGGTGACGGTTTCTTTGTCGTTTTGCAGCTCGCCAAAGCTCTACGCGCAGCAGACATACAAATGATGAGGACAAGAGCTGATCCATGAGAAGGCCGTCAAGAGGGACCACCTAGCTGCGCCAATCATGGTGGGGCGGCTACAAGCGCACCTCAATCACGTTTCCCGAAAAGTCGGCCACGCATGAGCCCATCTGCACACCATGTGTCGCGTCGACCCAGACGAGAGGAGCGCGCACATGAGCGGAAGCAAATGCAACGTTGGCGCTCAAGTACGGCAGCGAGACTGGCATCTAACCTGGTTGGGAATGGCCTGGAGTGATGACATGATGGCGGGTGAAGGAGGAGGGTCTTGTCAAGGGTTGCCTGTTGGGCGCACCAGCCAGATGAGCGACCAAGCAGCTGGCAGCAGACACATGAAATGGCGCCCGATATTCCCCCTCGGTCAAGCACGAAAAATGAGTTCGTGGATTCCCTCTTGCGCCACCCCACCATGAACATTTCTCCCTCTCCATCCCCCTTCATGTTTGCAAGTTCCCTGCGACCCCCACGGCCGCCGCCGTTTCTCCCATTCACTCGAACCCGTCTGATCTCACAGAAAAAATAAAATTGAAACAACGTTGTGTGCATGGT
>NW_001865049.1:1032326-1077132 GCF_000002865.3 Monosiga brevicollis MX1
TCTCTCTCTCTCTCTCTCTCTCTCTCTCTCTCTCTCTCTCTCTCTCTCTCTCTCTCTCTCTCTCTCTCTCTCTCTTTTCTCAACGGTCTCAAGCGGTTTCAAGGCGAGCCGCATCAGTGGCAGAGCGCGTGTGGAGCGCGAGTGGACCTTGATGCTCGTGGGCGGTTGTGTTGGAGGACGCGTGGGGGCGGGGGACAAAGTCCTTGGCGCGACGTGCCTGTGTGTGCGGTTCTGTCTGGGCAGCATCAACTTGGGGGGCGCTGGTGTGACCGGTGAGTCAGTTCGGCAACACTGATCTTTACCGTTTGGTGTGCTTTGGGGGCTGAATGGCCCCGCCTTGATGCACCACCGCCCATGGGTCAAGGAAGAGGACCACCAAGAACATGAGCGCAGCGCCCGGCACTGATAGGAGCAAACTACAGTACAACCCTGAATCGGTCCTGCTCCGGTGCCTGGTCGAGTGCCGACTTGTCACGCCCGGTCAACGTCAACTGCGACTTGATCACGGCCCCTTCCAGTACGCCGCCGACCTGAGCCCCGACGGTCTGGTCACCTGCGCCAACCGAGTCTTTGCCAGCCTGACTGATTTTGTGGCCCATTGTCAACGTGAGGTGGCCACTGAGCTTGGGCCCGCCCAGCTTGATCCCTGGGCCAGCGTGCGTCATCTGGGAACCCCGCTTGCTGAGCTCGTGACAAACTGGTGCGCGCATCTCGAAGCCCGCCCTGAACTTGATGACCCACTGGACGCGTTCTTCTACGTTTTTTGGAATAGCCCACCCACTGCACGGGCCTCACCTTGCCTCAACTCCTTCTTTTACCCTGTTTTGCCCGAAAGCAAGGCGTGGCAGCTCTACCAGTCTTGGCGTGACCACAACCATCCTCCGCACCTGCGCATGCATACCCAGCAGTGCACTGTCAGCCAAGCGCTTACTCAACTTTTGCCCGCCTCTGCCAAGCGCCTGTCTGCTGTTGCACGGGCGGACGGGTCATCGGTTCCACCTGGCACGGATGCGCGGCCACAGCTGAAGCATCTCTCGCGTTCGTCCATTGCTTCGCGCCTAAGTATCCCCTTGCCTGTCCCCCGCGCCAGTCTCAACTCGGACTCTGCCGTTCCATCCGCACCCCTCCCCCTCCGCTCGACCCCTTCCGAACCACGACAAAGCGACACGCCACCCGGAACCGTCAGATCAGGCACCTCAGCCAACAGCAACCCCAGGGCCAGGCCCTCCTCCATTGTCTTGCCTGCCCCTCGAGTGGGCCTTGATCAAGTGCCGATTCCCGTTCTCACACCAGCTGACAAGCCCCCTCCAAGCACCATGTCAGCCACTCCCACCGCCAGCGACGAAAAAGCTCGGATTGTCGCAACCAGCCACAGCCCGCAGAGCCCCTCTGCCCCGGACTCACTCAAAGCCAACGCTGTGGAATCGCCTGTCCCTGATTCCAAAGCTGCCCAAACTGGCCTTGGCGAGCAAGTTGACGACAGCCCCAGTGTTGAGGCCCACCCTGATGTCATTGCCCACCCTCAAGATGAGCGCGAGGCCGACCTCAAGGACGACTTCAAGCGACCTTCAAAGGATGAATCAAAAGACGCTTCAAAGAATGATTTGAAAGATGATGTGGAGAACGATCCTCTTGTCGACACCACCGCTGACCTCGAAGCTAGCGTCAAATCAAACCCCGCTGACAGTTCTGAAGCTTCTCAGCCAGACAGTGGTTCATTGGCTCAGGACGGGCCCCAGAAAGCATGCTCGCAGGCTGAGAGCAAGAACCGTGGTGCTCCTGAGCCAGAAGTTGAGTATTGTGACACGGTTCACTCCGAAATCGTGGCGGATCCCAACACCGTCACTTCCGGATTCATCATGCACGCAACACCCGATGCATGGTGCGATGGCTTTTCTGCCAAAGAAGACTTTGTTTACCCCGACACGCAGCATCGACCATTATACTTCCAGTGCATCAATAGCCCCCGCTCCTACAATTGTCCAAGGTCGCTCTGTCCGCTCCGATTGGCCACAACGGTACGTCCAAACCGAGGCGCCATCACACAACTTAACCCCGTGCTTGATTCGCGTTTGGTGAGACAGCTACTCACGTCATGCATCCACCCTCACGTCCTGGCAACTCTCGTTGGCTGTGCGCGGGGCCCGGCAGCAAGATGTGGATCTGCACATGCGAGCTCGTCATGGCTGCACGCTCAGCTCGACCAAGGTTGCCAATACAAAAATCGTTCGTTGGAACAAGCCCAGTGCAAAAACCGTCATCTACAGAATATTTGATCAGAACCGCCGGCCCTTTCCCTTCCATGACCTTTACGGTCGCAGAATTGATACGCCAAGCTACTTTACGGATCACCCCGAGCTCTTTGCCCCCGCGGACCAGGACGAGCACGCGCCGCCCAATCGCTCGTTGAGATCTGCCCCCAAAACGGGCCAACCCGAAACGCCCGGCTCGGGCCATGCCGCCAAAAGGGCCAAAACAAATGGAACGCGTGCTTCGGCGATGGAGCATCCACCAAACTGTCGCACCATCGCGCCTTCGCGCGAGTACGAACTTGTCAAGCAGATGGTGATTCGTGAAATATGGTCCCTCCTCTGTCATCAACACTTGACCTTGCCATCAGCTTATCCTGACTTGGCAAGCGATGACACGCCTTTGCGCCGCGAACCCGTGCGCGGCCCCATCTTTACGCGTTGGTACGTATCAAAATTGGTGTCCACCTGATCCACTTGTGTTCAGATGTCTTTCCTTCTGAGTTCGCTTTTCCTTCTCTCTCTCTCTCTCTCTCACTCTCTCTCTCTCTCTCTCTCCTTTGCCCCATTTTTTTTGTCTGCCTTTGAGAAATTCGATGTCTCGTTGCCCTTCATGTTCACCACTGATGATCAAACATGGTCTCGGAATGTCTTTCAAGACGTAATCATCGCTTTGAATTGCTCACCTTGTTCATGTCTCTGAATGTTTGGCTCGGCTCAGGCTGGCTCCCGACAAGCTTTACCTCAGTAGTGGCTGTAAAGCTCGAATGCAGGACCGCTTAAACGCTCTTGCGCGGCTCGAGGACGCGTTGGATGCTTCAGATGTGGCAGCCGTACGAGATGATCTTCGCACCTTTGTTCAAAACACAGTGGCCAGTCCTGGTTGGCAAAGGCGGCTCGCACCACCAGACGAGGCTTCCAATTCGTCTTGCTGTGCTCAAGAGCAGGTGCGTCATTTCAACTACTTCATGCCCACGCAAAGACAGAAGTGCTTGTTTGGCGTTACGAACCTAATTGCATGGCTTTGGGCGGTCATGTGGACACAGGCGCTCGCGAGCCGTGACATCGTGGATGATGTCTCTTCACGCCCGCGACGGAGAGTGCAGCGTGCCACCATCAACAAGCTGGCGTCCGTGTATGTTCTGTCCGTATGCATGCATCAACCGACAGGCCACATGCTGCAATGCCATATCCCCCAGTGATGTTCTTGCTTGTTTGGGTTTGGATAGCATCTCGGTTTTTTTTTTTTTTTTTTTTTTTTTTGCTTCTTCTTAAAGAGTCGTCTATACACGTGTACGGTTGTGAAATATCTTGTAGGCGACAAACGCAATATAATCCGTATACGTTGATCGAGTGCAACCGTTTCGACGAGAACGTCCATGTGTGTCCTTTTCGGGTGCAAGTCGATGGCGGAGCCCTGCTTTTGATGGAGTTTCATAGGTGAGCGTTGGTCGTGATGCGCTCATGAGAGCAGGGCATGGAGGTGAAAGACACCTTATTCGCTGCTCTTGTAGCTTGTCCTCATCGAGTGCTGGGCTGGCGCCTCCATCGTCTCTGGCACTCTAGTCACATGGCGACAACTGAGATTATTGGCTTTTTGGGAGGCACGTACGATGCTAAAAACCAGCTGCTGACCGTCTCACTGGTTCGTACCGTTGTGGCACGCGGTTTGCGCGATGTTCTGAACATGCCCACCGCCCCAGTTCGCGTGTTTGTTTTACTTGCAGCACGGCTTGGGCCCGTGGCTTTTCCGTTTCCGATGCCTCACAGCCTCGTTCATGGGATAGGCGGTACCGTGTGCGGCGATGGAGGAGGATGCTTTCCAGCGTGAGCAGAGTGTGGAGATGGCCCCCGAGAGCGGTGATCGCGCTCGCCATTTGATTGAGAAGCGCGGCATGACCGTGGTTGGCTGGTATCACAGTCATCCAGCCTTTTGCCCCAATCCCTCTTTGCGTGATATCGAAAATCAGCAATCATTCCAGCAGTTTTTGACAAAAGACACTGACAACGAGCCCTTTGTCGGTATAATTGCAGGTTAGTGTGTCGGGCTCTCCTCGCTGAGTATGCTTGTGAGGCACGGGGTTTCTGGTTGACTGCACCGTGAAAGCCGCTGATCCTGACCTTGTCCTTGCGGATAGCACCCTATCACCGACTCCAAAGCGAATCAGCCAGTGAGAAGCATGCTCGAGAAGCTGCCACACTGGGTGACATTCGCTGTTTTTGGGTGGATCGTTCGCACGCCACTGAATTCCACGGCACAGGTAATGAAAGCTTGGTTTGGACCATCCGCTTTGCTCGTGTCTCTCTGTGTGCCTGTGCCTCCCTGTTTTGGCGTCTCGTGTCTGCCTAACAGCACAAGAGGCTGCATGCCATGCCTGGTCTTCGTTGGGTGTCGTGCCCCTTTTAATCATTGATTATTCGTGTTGCCTCTGTGTCACGTCACAGCATACGGCACACCCATGCATCTGGACTACGAGGTGTTGGTGCAGGAGCAGATTGACGACCACTTGTTCGCGGACCTGGTGAGCTCGTGGCATCTCTTCGAGCTCAGCCTTGCCTGCTTTTTGCTGGTTCAGCCCTGCCACATCGTACCGCCACGTCTGACAATTTTTGGCCACATAGATCAACCTTTGCAATTATTATGAGGTGTACGCATCTCGAGCCGACATGTCAACGGCCGTGGTGGATGGCATGAGCCGATTGGAAAAGCTGCGGTACGCACTGGCACACACACACACACACACACACACACACACACACACACACACACACACACACACACACACACACACCCTTTTTTTTTTTCTCTGGTGGACATGCTTTGACCCTGCGTGCTTGCTGAGGTCTGACTGCGTTGCTCTCTTGCTCCAGATCATGCCTGATTCAGCGGTTGCCACAAACCCTCAGCAAGAGCGTGCGCGACGATGTTGCTAGCCGTCTCACCTCGCTTCTAAACATGGTGGGTCTGTGGTACCCTGCAAACTTGTCCTCAATCACTGGGAGGGGATCGGCTTCAAAGCTGCCACGTCTCATTTTGATACAAACACAGGCTGATACCTTGGCGCAGTTTGGCGACGATCGCCTTCCTTCCGCACAACCTTCAGAGACACCCATGCCTCAACCCAAGACGGAAGTTGTCACAGACGTTGGCTCGACGGATACGCCGCCTGCAGACAAAATGGAAGTGGTATCATGACACGGACGGGTGATGCGTCATTCATTGTTCCGCCCTTACCTTTTGACCGAGCTCACCCCCGGCGGCTGCAGCTGATGTAATTCTTTTCTCGCCAACCGCCGACAACATGCGAAATGAAAATTTAATACGCATATCATAAGAACGTATCAACCTGGCCTCATGCCACACCTACCTCATGCCGACACGCCCTGCCTCCGTCTCGAAAACACACACATGGCACGGGTGCTTAAGCTTCAAATGCAAGGATGCCTGCTCAACGAAAGCCACCATCCAGATCAGCTTGTGTGCATACCAACCAACCACCCAGTTGGTTGAACCATTGTTTCCTTATGTATGATGTTCAAAGGGCCTTAAAGCCTTGGTCTTATCAAACTGTAAAACTGCAAAAGGGAAAAAAGGGAGGTTCGTTGTTGCGTGCATGTATGCATATTTGACGTTTCAGGGCGGACATGCCTGGTCCGGGTTCCTGGCCTCGAGGCGCGCCAACAAAACGTGAGTGGGGCTTGCAGGCTTTTTAACCGTTGTTCAAAGCCAAAGGCGCTGAAGCAACCAACAGGTCTTGCTGCAGATACTGTTACCCTCGCTCGTTCTGATTCGTCCGGATCGCCGTGGGATCCAATAATAGTTTCCCGTGTGTGGTGCGCGCAGTGAGCAAACGAGCGCATCTCATTCCCAGGCAGGAGATCAACGAAGGTGCGAGCCGCCAGAATAGTCAAGGGGTCTCCTTGCTCGCCAACCACTACCGAGCGCCTGCCTTTCCTTTCGCTTGCCCCGGGTCCAAAGGGAAACGAACCGCCAACAAACACCCACAAGGCCTCACATGCTTGCTTCGTTGCTCGACCAAGCGCAGAGTCTGGCCGGTCGCACGGTCCTCTCCATGTTGCCTTGCCTGGTCTCGCCATAGCTTGTACCCCCTCTCCCTGTTCTTGGCGTCTGGTTCAAGGTTTTGCAGCCCGCTCGTGGGCAAGCCGCGTGCCATCACGATGCGCCATGCCCTGCTGAGCTTCGCTTTGCTGAGCCTGGCCACAGTCTTTGGTGCCGGCGCTCAGCAGCCAAGTCTGGACACAGAGCAAAGCTTGGACGATGTCTGGATCTTCCCTGGACAAGCCTGGGTGGGTCACGCCCCGGCCGGCAGCCACTTCGCCCTCACAGACGAGTCACACCCGGCTTGGCTTCAGCTCGAAGCCAACGCGACCACGTTGGCCGCTGCTGCAAGCGTTCAGGCACACATGGGTCAGGCCTTTGTGCAAGTTCTTGATACTCAACAAACTGTGACAGACGTCTTTCGCATCGCTCTTGGTGCAACCCCACTGCCAACATCATCCGGCACTAACTTTGCCTTGACCGTGCAAACCGGCTCTCCATCGTCCCTCACGATTACCGAGCTGGCGCAATTCTTGCTGGGGCTTCAAGCCCAAGTGGACGCCGAGCTTGGCTCCTCTGAAGCTCTCAAAGTACTCTACCAAGGCCAGCGCGTTGTTACTCTCCAAGCCCGTGCGTTCTTTTTTTTCCCCGTCTGACTGGAACGGCTCGGAATGTTCGCTTAAAGATAAATCGTCCAAGATAAAATCGTCGCTCTGCTGCCTATGTTCCTGGCTGGTCGTAGGCTACATGGCGGAGGGCAATGCTGACATGCGCGCGGTCGCGCTTGACCTGCAAGTCATCTCCACACTGTCTCTCAACACGGCACGCGTGGTTGTATCGGATGCCTTGCCCACGTTGGCCAGCCAACTTAACCGAGTGCGAACTCGCCCCCGCGCGATGTGATGTGTCAATGTGTCCCTTTCGGCCAGACGTTCTACTGGCCAAGAAGATGCTCACACCGGCTTTTTCTTTTTTTTTTTCTTGGCGCTTGTGACTTGCATGATTAACCTTGTGTGTACTGTTTTTCACGACGACGGATGCGGCCAAATACGCAGGGTTTCTGGTTCGATCATATGCACGTAGCATCAGCTGAAGCAACGCCAACTCCAGAGCCTGAACCAGCCATCCAAGGCGTCCCCTTGATGCAGTTTCTACCCGTTCCCACCAACGTGGCCCGTGTTCGCCGCGCTGACCCCATCACAACCACGAATGCTCCTACCACAACCGGTATGTATGACTTGATGCAAACCATTTACCAGGCATTGCTTGTGATCGTGCCTGCGAATGTTGTCTTACTTCTTTCAGACACCTCAGTCCAACTCACTACTTGCCGTGTCGTTTGTTTTGCTTTGCAGGGGGGGACGCCCCCATTGACATGGTCCTCGTCATCGATGGCTCGGGCAGTATGGGCCATGCAGCATATAATCGTTCCCTAGACAACGCAGCCGCCTTGGTGTCGCGTCTAGCCCTGGCGAGCTCTAATATCCGGTTCGAGGCGAAGCGTCCCACCCACCCGCCACACACACAAGCACACCACTTGTTTTCTCATGGACTTGAAGACAACATCAAAACTCACCTCGCCTGTATCATCTTTGTAGCGTGGCAGCTGTTGAACTCAAGGGCACGCCAATCACCATCTTTGATTTTGACGAGTATTCTTCAACCAACGATATGCGCAATGTGCGACCACCACCTACCTACGCCTGCCGCAATTCAATACACGAATAGCAGACAGTGTCCCTCACCAACATCATTCGGCTTCCCTCTCGATAGGCATTTCTGGCTCACAAGAGCCGATACGTTGAGAACCGAGGCAGCAATGTCGCTGGCACGTTGGATTTCATCCGGAGCGAGATTCTCGTTTCCAACAAAGGTCCGTCCGACATGCCAAATTGCGAGATCACGAGCATGCCCTTTGATACTGGCCAGCTGACTTAATCATTGTCCTTTTCTTCCTGACTCTACTTCTTCTGCCACAGGTCATCGCCTTTTTGCCGACATCCCGACCATTATTTTTACGGATGCGCGTGCATCGCAATCTGACATCTTTATCGAAGAAGCTGCACAGCGCTTGCGCAGCGTTGGGGGTCGCCTTTTCGTGTTTGGCATCGATATCAATACTGAAGCACAGGAGCAGCAACTACTTTTTATCGCGGGCTCGAACGAAGGTGTGCTGAATCTGACCGCATTCGAGGCCAGCCAGGTTTCCAATGATGAGGCAAGCATTGAGTTTATGATGCAGACAATTCTCGATACAAACATCAGCGCGAATCCAACCACGCTGCCCGCAATGGATTCTCTGTGCAACAATTCGGTGGACGTTGTCTTTGTACTGGATACGCTGGACTCTGCCACCAACTCTATCGGGTCCAAACGAGACTTACTGGCTGATCTCGTTGATGATTTGCGCCTTCGCCATGATCAGACGAGGTAGGACCGTTGAGCCTCAGAGTCGCATCGCATCCAATACTTCATCACCCGCCACACAATCTCACTGTTTTTGCTTTTGCTCACAGGGCTGCCGTGCTTGTGGACGAGGGGAGTCCACGCATTGTCTTTGGCCTTGATCAGTACGACAGCAGTGCCGGTGCTTCTCGAACCATTCACAATGGCCCGCTACTCGCCACATCGACGATCAACACCAGTGCCATTCCAGCCTTTATTGATAATACGTTTGGTTCGGCATTTCGTGCAAACGTATTACGCGTAGTCGCGTGGGTCTTGCCAAGCGATGCTGAAACAGATTCCTTGGTCGTGCAAGCGTCGCTCGAGAATTTGGCCCTGCGCGGTTACACGGTTGTTGTCTTGGTGGCATCGGATACAGTTTTGGATGTGTCTGAACTCCCGGTGTCCCGCTTTGATCCCAATGATGAAACTTATGATGCAATGAATGTCGTTGACTTGGGAATCTGCGATCAGGCGATTGTGGCCACCACACCGTCGAGCACCGTGCTTCCAACACCGACCATCTCCGTTGGTCTCAGCAGCACAATTGTGCCTACCCCCACCATTACAAGCTCGAGCATTGGGTTGACAACATCATCTCTAGCTAGCACGAGTACCTCAACCTTGTTGAGCAGTAGCTCCGCCATGTTGTCATCGACACTCCAGCCGGTGAGCAGCACCAGCAGCGTTGCGCCATCAAGCACCAGCATTGTCGTATCCCCCAGCCCCAGCGCCACGGTCGTGCCACAGTTCTGTGACTTTACCGAGCAGGACGTGGTCCTCGTGCTGGACATGTCCGGAAGCGTGGATGTAGCTGACTACAACCGGATGCTGCAGGTGGCGCGCGCCACCATCAACAGCCTGCCCATCAATGAGGGCCTGGTTCGAGCTGCTCTAGTCTTGCTCAAGGGCACGCCGAGTAGCCCGGTCTCGCTGGCTCAGGGCACAAGCCGCGAGGCTTTGCTGGACGGCGTGGACAACCTCGTGTACTCGAGCACACGTCCGTCTGCCGCGGCTACCACGTTGGCGTACGTGCGTGAGACGGTGCTGACGGCAGCCAACGGATATCGCGGGGGGCAGGCCACAGTGCTGCTGTTTACGGATGGTGACTCGCAGGAGCCGTTTACGCAGGTTGAGGCGGAGGCTCAACAGCTCCGCGCCCTGCCTGGCGGCGTGAAGATTGCCACAGTGGGCTTCCCTGTGGATCCTGTGGCCAGTTCGGAGATTGACGTGGACACGCTGGCAGCGTTGACGGGTTCGCTTTCCCTCGTGTATGATCAGAACGACCTGGTATCGCTTTTGACGTCGGGGATGGCGTCGGCGTTCCAGGATGCGTTCCTTCGGGACCTGTTTTGCGTCGTACTCACCAGCACTGTGGCGCCGACCTCAAGCTATGTGGCCAGCACTTTTGCTCCCTCGTCATCTTTTGTGGCCTCAACCTTCGCGCCATCGTCGACCTCCTTCCAGCCCTCCATCATCTCCAGCACCTCTTCCGTGGCCCCTTCCCCGATTTCATCGAGTACAGTCTTGCTGTCCTCGACTTTCTTGCCGTCATCCGTGCTTTCATCGGGGATCTCAACATCGTCGCTTGTTGAGCCCATATCCTCGTCGTCAGTTGCGCCGGTGTCCTCTTCGGTGTTGCTCACCCCGACCGTTTCATCGTCATACGCGATCTCTTCGTCTCTACTGACGGCAACGCCTTCAGTCAGTTTGTCGCCAAGTACAAGCGCCACGGCCACAGCCAGCCCGCAGTCAAGCTTCTCGGTTACCTCAAGCGTCGATCTGACTGCCACGCCGACGGCTTCCAGTATTTTCTCAACCAGCGTGTCACTTTCGGCCACGCCAACGGTGTCCTCGACCCCAGTCTCGATTCCCATCTCCAGCTCCAGTACACTGTTGTCGTCGTCGATCCCGTCAAGCCTTTCCAGCTCAATTACATCCAGCCCATTGGTGACACCGTCAGCATCCACCTCGAGTGTCTTTGCCACTTCGTCTTTGTCGCCCACGACAACATTGCCTGCGCCTTCCTCGACCGTTTCCTCAAATCTGGGTTCATCGTCGGTTGTCACATTCTCTACCGTGTCTAGTGCTTCAACCTCGTCGCCCGTCACATTCTCTACCGTGTCTAGTGCTTCAACCTCGTCACCCGTCACATTCTCTACCGTGTCTAGTGCTTCAACCTCGTCACCCGTGCTCTCAAGTTCTAGCGCTACTTCAGTGGTTCCGAGTGCAAGCACGTCGACATCCATTCAACCTTCAACTTCAGTGGCCGCCTCAGTTTCAACCTCGGCGTTTTCCTCAGTTTCGGTGTCATCTTCTTTGGGTTCATCGGCCTCCATGACGGCTTCGAGCAGCTCGTTTGCTTACTCGTCTGTGGTGCCGTCCACCGCCTCGCTTTCACCGTCGGCAAGCGCGACGGCTTCTTCAGGATTCAGCAGTACCGTGACTACATCGGCATCTTCCAGCTCAGGATTTTTGTCATCGACGGTGACCTCCAGTTTGGCGCCATCTTCAACGGTTCTTTCCTCGCTTAGTGCATCGAGCAGTGCATCTGCAACACCGACAACCTCTATCGCACCCTCGGCCTCGGCCTCGCCCACGGCGTCTCCCTCGCCCTCGGCCTCGCCAACGCCAACGCCAACGCCAACCCCTGTGCTATCGCGGCCTTTCCTGCTCAATGCTTTGCCACGAGACTTGGTGGCGCCCGTACCTGCTGGCGTCTTCTCCTATCAAGTGCCAGATGACACGTTCTGGGATCCTGAGGATGGCTTTGCATTGTCGTTTAATGTGGCCTCTTTTGGCCCAGCTGCCAACTGGCTGCAGTACGTGGACGCAATGCGCACCTTCTTTGGCGCCCCAACGGCTGAGGAGGCTGGAGCGTACGCATATCAACTGACTGCGGTTGACTCTGACGGTTTAGTGTCTGATCCCACACATTTGTTGGTTGTGGTGCCTGTGGACACGACCGTGGACAGCGTGCTTGAGGTGGAAATGGAGATAACAACGGCCGGTTCCGGGGAGGCAGCCCCCAACTCACGCCGCCGCGCTGATTGCACCACGACCTTGTCGCCTCTGGATCGCGTGGCTCTACTCGAGGCTGCAGATGACGTGGTGCCCGCGGCCGATTTTGCAATTCAGTCGATTGAGACGATTGAAACGGCAGGTGGTTGCGGGGTCCGAGTTCGGCTGCGTGATCATAATGCTTCGGATTGTAGCGTTGGTGAATCACGCGGGCAGCTCATCGAAAACTCGGCCGCACGCCTACAAGAGGCCGTTAATGCGGTCAGCAGCAACCCATTGGTGATTGAATCTGTGGAAGCTGTGGTAGAGGAATGTCAAGTTTTGGCAGCACCAACACCTCGAAGCGCGGCCGAACGGGATCTGCGGTCATTTGCCGTGCCATTTATCGCAATTGCCATGGTGTTGTTGCTGGCCTGTATTCTTCTCTTTGTGGTTTTGCGGCGAGTGCGCACCAAGGGCGAGACCGATGCGCTGTTCGGTCCTCGTAAACCCGTCTTACTACCCACCGATCGAAATGTAAGTGTTCGTGTTGCTTGGGGTTCCCTCCTGGTCCCGAGAGCAAATGTCGTTTTGACAAGCTTGGGGAAGAAAAAAAAAAAAAAAGGAAAAGCCTCCTTTGCTCTGCTTGCTCACCGCTTCCATTTTTGGTGTTTGACTTTTCTGCGCAGCTGCCTCGCAACGAGATTGCGACGACTTCACCCAAGCTGCTGGCATCTGGTCCTTGGGGTTACGATGCTGTTGGCACGGACATATTTGCTTCGGAAGGTGATGAACCAGCGGCTCCCCAACCGTCAGCTACGCACAAAAGCAAGGAGCTGTTTGGAAGCGCCCCACCTTATCGTCCGCCTCCGGCCTATCCCTCGGCTCTCTATTCGGAGGACGGTGGTCCCTTTGGTTCGTAGCTGCCTCACTGTGATGTTCTTTGTTTGTTTGTTTGTTTGTTTGTTTTACTTGTTTCAATTTGTTCCAAGTGATTCAAGTTCATCTTGCGTCCATGTGTGCTGGACACCATCTCTTTTGTGCGTGTGCGTGTGCAGAGTCCGTAGGAGGAATGAATGAACAATATGGACCGGATATGATCACGACCATCACGACAACGACAACGACGACAACCCAGTATGGCGCCTTCAAGCCGGCTCCCCCGTACCTGGAGCCCCCAGACTACGCCACTGCTATGAGCGACCCAACTGAGGGTTACGAGGAGCCAGCACTGACCCGCTTTGCGGCTGCCAATGACCCCAGCCGGCCAAGCGGTCGGTATGGACTTCCTCGCGGTTCGTCTCGATATGAAGAAGAATAGTCGGCGAACTGCCTTAGGTGTTTGTGAGTAATGTGAAAGTCACTTTTACACTACTTTTGTGGCGCCGTCCTAAATTTCTCTTTACACATGCGTCCACTTGCACATTCACGTATATCTTGATATGTGGCGAGTTGGGGTTGCTCTTGTATCATACACTGCGACTGAAGCTGAGCCAGGTCGTGGGCAATTCATCCATCAATATCCTCATGGTCGTCGTCAAGGATGATGAGAAATCTTTTCGACAGGAGCTAATCCTCATTGAACTCCAACAAGTTGCCAGAGGCAGTCAAACAAAGTCGGGGTCAAATGACTCTCGGAAGGTGCTGTCAACAACAACAGGCATTAAAGCGTAGCAGGAAGTACAGTACATGTACAATCGACAGGCGACTTTTCTGCTCCAGAACGTTTTAACGTTGAAAACGGGGAAAAACTCTCAAAAAACTCTTACTCTTTCCATTGTCGTTGTCGTTGCTCGAAGCCAAGTCAAAGTACATGTAAATCTCCAGGCATTGGAGCTTGATAACATCCTTTAATCGGAGGCAGGAAGGCGGAGCTTTCGGGCGAGACAGACAGACAGACAGACAGAGGCAGACAGAGTCAGACAGAAGCAGACAGAGCCAGACAGAGGCAGACAGAGGCAGACAGAGGCAGACAGAGGCAGACAGAGGCAGACAGAGCCAGACTGTTAGCGTCAAATCCGTGCTTCCAACAAGTGGCCTCCGGCTGTGCTGGAGCCTAACAGAGACAGAGGAAGAGAAGAGCGAAAAGAACAAAACCAGCCAGGATGCCAAAACAGCAGAGAATTGGAGAAAAAATATTACGAAACCATGTCGAAATTCTTTATCCCACAAAACACACACTCTTGTTTTGGCTGACAAATTCGCTCCACACACACACACAGAAGAGGAGTGAGTGGAGATGGCACGAATCACGAAGGCACACCTTTTTTCGAATGCAACGCACAACTTTCTCACACATAAAAAAGGTGATATAGTCGCGTAATACCCATACAGAGTGGCAGCAATGCACATCTTTTGTCTTCCACACACTTATGGCTCACTCACGTTGCTGTGACCTTGCGCGTCCCACACCTGCGATCAAGCAGACTTGAGATTTTTTTTCCCATTTTTTTTTTTTTTTTTTTTTTTTTTGCTGTTGCTGCGATTGCTCGGGGATCGTTGATCGTGGTGAGTGTGGTGTAAACGGCAGTCGGGCCTGAACGGGGATGAGGGTCAAGTTGCAGTCAGCTTGGGAGAGTGGGATCGGGTGGGAGGCGATGAAGAAGCCCGGTCATGGAGATGAAGTGACGCTCAAGATACACACAGCTGGGGATGGGAGCGAGCAAGTGATCAAGTGGTGGATGAAACTGGAGACGTCACAGAAGGCCATGCAGAAGGCCACCGCTGCCATTCCAACGATCCTCGCCTGCCTCACGCGGACGGTCTCATAACGAACCCGTTGGACTATAGGTGATACAACACTTTGAGCGACAAGACGTGTCTGGTGTGCGCAGCACGAAAATCCCTCCTCTGTGAGGGGGGGAGGGAAGCCTCTTTCGTTCTTGCTCGGGTGAGCCGCCATTGCTGTTTAGGCCCCTCAAATCCTGGTTTCCCAGACCTCACGCTACAACGATTGCACTGATTTGACCCTGGACAACACTCATTCATCGATCATCTGTCATTCTCATACTAACAGGTCTTAGCATCCAAGAAATGGCGATCCAGTTGTTCAGCTGCCGCCAGGCCGCCCTAATTTTTGTTCTAGTCCTCGCACTTGCAACACACATCAAGGCTTTTGGTAGGTCACTTCCTCTCGCGTCGCCTCAAATTTATTTGCAAACCAATGAAAGCCCACCCTTGGCCCCCCCTTCTTGCCATGCCGTCGCTGATTCGTGTCCATCAACCACACGCCCACGCATCGTTTGGGCCGGCCAGCCAAGGATGTCTCGCTGTTTGACATGTGAATCTCATTACCTCGGCATACTTTGGCTTTTGGCTTCCTAGAGTGCTCGCCCAACTCTTGTGTGCATGGCTACTGCAACAACGTGACCACAGAATGCGTCTGCGACGCGGGCTTCGTTGGACCCATGTGCTCCTTTGAGCTCTGCAACAATTTGGCCACCACGCGACCAGGCCTCAGTGTGGACCTTTACAACGACTACAACTTCAAATCCATGGGAGGCGGCTCAGTGAGCTGGCCAAACATTAATTTTAATTGGGGCTACGGCGCACCTTCCCCCCTGCCCAGTGATAGTTTCTCAATTGTCGCAACCGGCCAGGTTCGCGCTCACCGCGACGGTTACGTCAAGTTCCAATGCCGTTTCCGAAACGGCGCCTGCCGGTTGTTTATCAACAAAACCGAGACAACAGCAAATACCGCGTTTTTTGTGACCGCTGGTCAGGCCCTTCGTCTCAAAGCAGAATTCCAGCATGGCAGCTATGAGACATATTGGTATTTGGATTGGTCGGATGGCCTGGCCACGGCCGACTCTGCGGCCTCATTCGTCATTATACCGGCCGAGAACCTTGAAAGAGAAATCATTTGTCCTGATGGTTGCTCCGGACAAGGCTGCTGCGAAGAGAACGAGCGCTGCTACTGCCCCGAAGGCATGACAGGGCCTGACTGCTCAGTCCTAATATCCACCGCAACGTGCGGCGCTGAGTATCCAGTGCTACCCTATGTACCGGGCGGCGTCAATATCGCCCTTTACAATGACTATACATTTGGTTCTGGCCAACCTGCCATTGTCCAGTTGCTGCAGCGAAGTTTAACTCTTTCACCTGGTTACGGCTCGCCTGCCAGTGGCATCCCAACTGATTACTGGTCGGCAACCTTTTACGGCCAGCTGCGCATCAACACGACTGGATGGTACTCATTCAGCACAGGCGTGGCGCAAGGTTCCGCAAGCCTGCTTCTCGGGCCACACTCACTCATCCTGCCCACGACTGGCTCAACCTCAAGATGGGTTTACCTTGTGATGGACCGGAGATATGACCTGCGTGTGGATTACAAACATAACGTGTATGCTGCGTCTTTTGCCCTGCAATGGACACCGCCAGGACAAGCATTGCAAAACATTCCCGTCACAGAGCTCTTTACACCAACTGCCGGCAGCTGGTGCCAACGCGAGTCCACATGCAACGACCGTGGCTTGAATCTCAACGGTCTCTGCCATTGCGACAGTATTTACGAAGGTGCATCCTGCGAGTATTTCCAGTGTCGGTCGGACGAGTGCCGCTTCAGCGACAGCTGCCACGACCCGGCGTACGGGAGCAACGATGCTGAGTGCAATGGCCAGGGCCGGTGCGTGGCGGGCGTGTGCGAGTGCAATGACGGGTTTGCGGATGAGAGTCAATGCACGCGCACGGGCTGCGAAACGGATGAGGCTTGCTCAGGACACGGCGCATGCGGGGACAACGGCCAGTGCGCATGTGATGCCGGGTGGATGGGCGAGGCATGCGAGCTGACGGTGTGTGGGGATGATCGAGCTATTTTGCCGGGTCTGCTGGTGACGTATTACAATGGCTACTCGTTTGATGAGCGTCGCATTGAGGTGGCCGAGCCGTCAGCGTACCGGGACATTGGCTACAATGCACCGCACCCGGATGTGCCTGCCGATTCGTTCAGCGTGACGTATGTTGGGTTTTTGCGACCCAAGGAGGCGGGCTGGTATCGGATGCGGCTGCGGTGCACGCGCGGGGCATGTGGCATGTACCTGAACCAGAGTGCCTATACGGATAGTGGGAATGCGGTGCTCATTGGCCGGGGCGAGATGGTTCGCCTGAAGCTGGAGTGGCAGCACTCGAACTACGACACCTATTTTTTCTTTGAGTGGATGGGGCCGTATGCGAGTGCTGCAGAGGCGCAAGCGGCTGGCGCGGCGGCGTTTGAGCAGGTGCCTGCGCATGCATTGGTTCATGAGGCGGTGTGTACGGGGGGCTGCTCTGGCCGTGGTTGCTGCGTGGCCTCGGACACCTGTGCATGCGAGGTGGGGTATGGCGGCGCAAGCTGCGAGGTTGATCTTGCAACGTGTGGCGCTGATGCGCCAGATGGAGCGCTCGTCTCTGGGGGTCTGCGGGCGCGCTATTATGCTGGGTCATTGACCGACCCTTTGCAAACTACGGCAACTCATGTGGATGGCGGTGTTGTCCAGCGGCTGAGCCTGGATTGGGGGTATAGTGCGCCCGTGTCTGGGATTCCCAGTGACTACTGGACTGGGGTGTTTTTCGGGCGGATCGTGTCGGAGCAGACGGGGTGGCATCGGCTGCGCGTGACGGCGGGCTCAGTGGCCGTCCAGGCCTTTGTGGGTGGTGTACTCGGCACAAGATGCTCCATGAATCCAGGCCCCTCCCAGTACACCCACAGGCCGGCCTCATAATTGCCATCGCGCACGTCTACACGGATGTCGTAGCTCCGATCTGCAATCAAATACACAGACTGCGTCCAAGAGCCAGTCCAAGAAAACAATCGCACAGCATTGTATCACTACGAGGAGGGCTTTATGTGTGGGTGTGGAGCCAGTGGCTGCAGTGGTGAATCGCGCGGCGTATGCGTGGGAGCTAGCTGTGCGTGTGGCGGGCAGTATAGCGGTGCATCCTGCGAGTATTTCCAGTGTCGGTCGGACGAGTGCCGCTTCAGCGACAGCTGCCACGACCCGGCGTACGGGAGCAACGATGCTGAGTGCAATGGCCAGGGCCGGTGCGTGGCGGGCGTGTGCGAGTGCAATGACGGGTTTGCGGATGAGAGTCAATGCACGCGCACGGGCTGCGAAACGGATGAGGCTTGCTCAGGACACGGCGCATGCGGGGACAACGGCCAGTGCGCATGTGATGCCGGGTGGATGGGCGAGGCATGCGAGCTGACGGTGTGTGGGGATGATCGAGCTATTTTGCCGGGTCTGCTGGTGACGTATTACAATGGCTACTCGTTTGATGAGCGTCGCATTGAGGTGGCCGAGCCGTCAGCGTACCGGGACATTGGCTACAATGCACCGCACCCGGATGTGCCTGCCGATTCGTTCAGCGTGACGTATGTTGGGTTTTTGCGACCCAAGGAGGCGGGCTGGTATCGGATGCGGCTGCGGTGCACGCGCGGGGCATGTGGCATGTACCTGAACCAGAGTGCCTATACGGATAGTGGGAATGCGGTGCTCATTGGCCGGGGCGAGATGGTTCGCCTGAAGCTGGAGTGGCAGCACTCAAACTACGACACCTATTTTTTCTTTGAGTGGATGGGGCCGTATGCGAGTGCTGCAGAGGCGCAAGCGGCTGGCGCGGCGGCGTTTGAGCAGGTGCCTGCGCATGCATTGGTTCATGAGGCGGTGTGTACGGGGGGCTGCTCTGGCCGTGGTTGCTGCGTGGCCTCGGACACCTGTGCATGCGAGGTGGGGTATGGCGGCGCAAGCTGCGAGGTTGATCTTGCAACGTGTGGCGCTGATGCGCCAGATGGAGCGCTCGTCTCTGGGGGTCTGCGGGCGCGCTATTATGCTGGGTCATTGACCGACCCTTTGCAAACTACGGCAACTCATGTGGATGGCGGTGTTGTCCAGCGGCTGAGCCTGGATTGGGGGTATAGTGCGCCCGTGTCTGGGATTCCCAGTGACTACTGGACTGGGGTGTTTTTCGGGCGGATCGTGTCGGAGCAGACGGGGTGGCATCGGCTGCGCGTGACGGCGGGCTCAGTGGCCGTCCAGGCCTTTGTGGGTGGTGTGCGATTGTTTTCTTGGACTGGCTCTTGGACGCAGTCTGTGTATTTGATTGCAGATCGGAGCTACGACATCCGTGTAGACGTGCGCGATGGCAATTATGAGGCCGGCCTGTGGGTGTACTGGGAGGGGCCTGGATTCATGGAGCATCTTGTGCCGAGTACAGCATTGTATCACTACGAGGAGGGCTTTATGTGTGGGTGTGGAGCCAGTGGCTGCAGTGGTGAATCGCGCGGCGTATGCGTGGGAGCTAGCTGTGCGTGTGGCGGGCAGTATAGCGGTGCATCCTGCGAGTATTTCCAGTGTCGGTCGGACGAGTGCCGCTTCAGCGACAGCTGCCACGATGCTGAGTGCAATGGCCAGGGCCGGTGCGTGGCGGGCGTGTGCGAGTGCAATGACGGGTTTGCGGATGAGAGTCAATGCACGCGCACGGGCTGCGAAACGGATGAGGCTTGCTCAGGACACGGCGCATGCGGGGACAACGGCCAGTGCGCATGTGATGCCGGGTGGATGGGCGAGGCATGCGAGCTGACGGTGTGTGGGGATGATCGAGCTATTTTGCCGGGTCTGCTGGTGACGTATTACAATGGCTACTCGTTTGATGAGCGTCGCATTGAGGTGGCCGAGCCGTCAGCGTACCGGGACATTGGCTACAATGCACCGCACCCGGATGTGCCTGCCGATTCGTTCAGCGTGACGTATGTTGGGTTTTTGCGACCCAAGGAGGCGGGCTGGTATCGGATGCGGCTGCGGTGCACGCGCGGGGCATGTGGCATGTACCTGAACCAGAGTGCCTATACGGATAGTGGGAATGCGGTGCTCATTGGCCGGGGCGAGATGGTTCGCCTGAAGCTGGAGTGGCAGCACTCGAACTACGACACCTATTTTTTCTTTGAGTGGATGGGGCCGTATGCGAGTGCTGCAGAAGCGCAAGCGGCTGGCGCGGCGGCGTTTGAGCAGGTGCCTGCGCACGCATTGGTTCATGAGGCGGTGTGTACGGGGGGCTGCTCTGGCCGTGGTTGCTGCGTGGCCTCGGGCACCTGTGCATGCGAGGTGGGGTATGGTGGCCCTCGCTGCCAGACCTCTGAGCTATCTTGTGCATTATCTTCACCCGTGCCTCGTGGTGCTTTGAGCCCTGGCCTTCAGGTTCGGTATTATAACGGCGTGCTTGAGGACGCCATATCAAGTGGCCCTCAGACAGCTTCATCTCGTGCGGACACGATCAACGTGAACTACGGTTACAATCCTCCTTTTGCAGGTGTTAATTCCGATTATTTCACTGTTGTCTGGACCGGTCGTATCTTAGCCCCCCAATCTGGATGGTACACCTTTCGCCTCACATGTGGGAGCATGTCTGCGCGCCTTTTCGTTGGTAATATCAAGCTTATTGACTGGACCTCGTCTTGGTCGCAAAGCATCTATCTCGTGCAAGGTCGCTACTACGAGCTTCGATATGATGCTCAAGACGGCTCCTATGAGGCGTCGACACAACTGTATTGGACGGGACCCGGGTTCATGGAACATCTGGTTCCCGGCACCGTGCTTTTTGCCTACAATGACACGGCCAGCTGCACCTGTGTTGATGATTGTACGCAACCCTCTCAAGGCGTGTGCCTTAACGGATATTGCAGTTGTGCCGGTCCGTACGCGGGTGACACATGTGCAGCTTTGCAGTGTCGGGTAGATGAATGTCGCTACTCAGATGACTGTTTCGACCCAAGCAAAGGTTCTGCCTATGCACAGTGCAGCGGGCGTGGTGTGTGTGACAATGGAATGTGCATGTGTGCGGAGAGCGGGAGCGTGCAAGTCGCATGCACAACCGATGCCTGCCCTGGTGACGGCACGTGCGGGCCTCACGGCTTTTGCACACCCTCTGGATGTCACTGTGACGCCGGCATGTTTGGTAATGCATGCCAGTATTATGAAGACAGCGGCAGCGGGCTATGGCCAGGGGTGCACCTGCAATTTTTCAATGATGTGACCATGTCCGTGGCCGTTGCGTCAACCATCTCGGATTCTGTGCACGGCTCGTGGCCTGGAAGTCCGTTTCCCTCTGTCAATTCAGACCGTTTTGGTCTGTCGTATCAGGGTCACGTACTTTCCTTGGGGGTTGGGTGGTATAGAGTGCGCTGCACTACGTCAAGTATGTCATGTACCTGGTCATTCAATGCGACTACCGGTAATGTCGTGTATTTTGGAGATGGCTGGGTGCCATTTTCAGTGAATGCAACTCACACGACGTCCACTGCAACCCTGTCTCTTCAACTCTCGGGTCCATATGAGAACCAGACCATGGCTGGCAAAGCAGTCAACTTCTGGAGCCTCGAAAACTGGCAGCTTGGCCATATTGTAACTTGTGCAGAGGCTTGTGTTCACGGTCGATGCAATGGTGTCGGTGTCTGCGAATGTGATCCCGGTTGGTCTGGGAGCGACTGCAGCACGTCGCTTCCACAATGTGGGCCTTCTGCGCTTGTTCCAATCGGCGGTGCCATTGCGCGCTATTTTGAGGACCGTACCTTCAACACGTTAATCGGTACAAGCAGCGTTGAGAGATTGGGGCAAGATTTTGGTACTGGGGCGCCCTCCGCCAACGCTCCCGTGAACTACTTTGCCATTCGCTACGAGGCATTCCTCTCACTCCCGAACGATGGCTGGTACCGCTTTCGGTTATCCACCGGCAATATGGAGGGGACGTTGCGAGTCGCCGGACAGCTAGTTATACCGACTTCATCCGGATTTAGTCACGAATTGTTTTTGCGAGGTGGGGTTGAGCACCCCCTTGTATTCCAGATCTACGAAACCAATCGTTATGAGTGTAGCTTTGATTTGAATGTTCGAGGCGAGAACAGCTACGAAGTGGACCTGGACTCGCTCTCTCTGCATTACTACTCTGGCTCGTGTGGTTGCTTGCCATGTGATTTAGCTGCTGTGAATGACTATGATCCCGTCTTTGACTCGGGTTCCGTGGAAAATCTGACCATTCAGGAGGGGCGCCTCGGTGCAGTTCGGTGGCTTGCAGCGATTGATCCAGACACTGGCGATGCCTTTGGCATGTCCTACACCCTCGTTACTGATCCTACTGGCTGCTTTGGCATAAACAACGTTACTGGAGCATTGTCCTTGCTCTGTGTCCTGCGAAAGGCAAACGAACCAGCCTTTGCACTCGCCGTGCAAGCTTCGGATTCAGGCTCACCTTCTCGAAACACCACAGCGCAACTTTACATCACAGTAGAGTGTGCCGAGGGATTCGTTGGTCCCAATTGCTCTGATTGTTCGGTGGGCTATGGAGGCTCCACTTGTGCTGCTTGTGTTGCGTGTTCTAGTCATGGACAATGCGGAGAGGAGGGTCTGTGTTATTGCACCTCTGAGGTCTTTACGGGGCCATCGTGCGAAGATTGCATTGATCGTCACTACGGCGGTGCCTGTGAGCCTTTACCTTGGCTGTTCAGCGTTGTGCCCTCAACTGGCCTTGACTTGGGGAGCACAAAGGTGGCCTTGACGATTCACAATATGCCAGAGGCGCGGACCAATCCTATTTGTTCCTTTGCTGACATTCAAGTAGCTGCAACCATCGAAGACAACGCGACGGTCACCTGCCTGGCGCCTCGTCATGAGCCGGCGGCAGTTGCGATCAAAGTTTCCTTTGATGGTGGCATGTCGTGGATCGGGCCTGCTGTGGGCATACCCTTCACCTACGTTGGCAATTGCCCTCAAACGGATTGTCCACCAACTCGGGCGAATTGTGTCTTTGGCAAGTGTTATTGCAAGCTGCAGTATTTTGGCGATAAGTGCGCACAGCAATACGTGCAGCCCAAAATCAAGGCAGTCAGCAATAGTGAGGTGCTTCCGGGCGCAGCGTATTCCCAGCGATTGGATTTGCAAGCTGGAAACGGTGATATTCATTGGGTTCTCATGCAAGCTCCATCGGGGGCATACATGGATGGGGCAACTGTTATTTGGCCCATGACTTTTGGTGCCCCAGTGCCACACGTTTTTCGCGTGGAGGCACGAAACACCTATGCCACGGGTTCGACAGAGTGGAAGGTCAATGTTCCCTTCTCTTACAAGACCAGCATTCATGCTACTGGTTTATCGGGCGTTCGCGGCTCACCCGCCCTTCTTAAGCTTCAAGGTTTTGTGAATCAAAGTCGGCCTGATATCCGTCTCGACACAGTTGGCAACCTTGGCATCAAAATTTGGTTAGTCATTGCAGCTCACACCTGAGCATCAAACTCTTAAAAAAAAATTCTTTTTTGCTTTGTTTCTTTTGCTTCCTCACATACTTGTCTTGTTTTGCTTGGGACCCTGAAGGCTTGTTCGAGCCGGCGCATCCGGGCGCCGAGTTGCACCGCAGAGCACGATTCTGACGGTCAAGACGATGGAAAGTGGCCAGTTTGCATTCAACCTGAGCCTTCAAGACGTCGGTGTCTACACAATCGTAAGTGCGTCCGAGGCAGTAAAGAAAGAACGCTGTCGCTACTGAAATCATGATTGAAAAGGACTTGGCTAAATTTTGCTTTGCATGCTTGCAGGGCGTTTCACACGTAGATGCGACAGCTCCAGAAGATCAGCGAAGCTTTGAGCTTGCAGGTTTGGTGGGGTCTGCATCATCGGTGGAGGTTTCGTTGATCTCAGGGTACAACGGCACAGTGTTCCTTGCACGAATCACAAACCCGTCTTCAACTACCATCTCAAACATTTCTGTTGCGTTGTCTGGTCTATACGGGTTGGCAATCCCGAGCGGCCTTTCGCTACGAGCATTTACGGATCGGGAGAGTATTGCACCGCGCAGTAGTACAACGTTGCGTCTCGCAGTCACCAGCAATTTTGATTATTCAGGCGTTGTCCTGGTCGCCGTCCGTGTGACGGACCCAGTTTACAACTCCTTCCTTCCGATCAACCTAGCCGTGTCTGTTGTGCCGCCATCTGCTCGTATCCAGACATCCGCCACGTATTTTTCGATTACAGCCGTTCGCAACCAAACAACAAGCCGCTCATTGACGATTACCAACGTTGGAAGTGCGGCAACCCCGGCTCTCGTTGTTGCCGTTCCAGAGGATCAATCCTTAATATCAGTGACAGCGAGCAAGATTGCTCCTTTGGCCCCTCAAGAGAGCGTTGATATTTCCCTGTCGGTGCGCCCGCAAGCTGATGCGGAATTGCAGCGTGGGTCAGCCACTTTGGTGGTGCGGTCTGAGATGCCATCTGCTTTGAACTCTGTGCAAATTCGTTTGGACTTTACAATTTCGAGCAATGCTTCGTACGACGTGGCTGTTGTGGTAGAAGATGAGTACACATTTTTTGCCGACGGTGCACCAAACGTGTCCGCGGCGCTGGTCCGCCTGGTTGGACAAAGTCGAAGCTTCAGCTTACGTGCCACGACGGATCATTCCGGCATGGTAACTTTTGCCAATGTTCCCGAGGGGGTGTACGAGGTGAGCGCACAGGCTCTGGGGCATGCCTCTGATTCTATGCTCATTCGAGTCAACGACGAGCTTGGCTTGACCCACCTCTTTTTGGCGCGCTCGGCTGTGAGCTATGTTTGGACCGTCACACCGACTGAGATTGAGGAAACCTACTCATTCACCTTGGAAGCCGTGTTTGAAGCTCGAGTGCCAATGCCCGTCGTTACCATCGAGCCAAGCTCGATTGATTTGGAGCGGCTCTCGTTTGGAGACGTGACACAACTGGACTTTGTGATTACGAATCATGGCTTGATTGCTGCAGAGAATCCTTTGCTGATTCTTCCAGAAAATCCCTTCGTCTCATTTGTACCCCTGGGTGAACCAAGTGCAGTGATACCAGCAGAGACTACAATTGTGTACTCATATGCCATTATTGTGGATGGTGCTACGCCGGGGGATGATGATGCTGTTGTTCTTGATGACGATGATATCAATGGGGATGACGATGCCACTAGCAACGACCAAGTCACTGACGATGACGATGCCACTAGCAACGATCAAGTCACTGACGATGACGATGCCACTAGCAACGACCAAGTCACTGACGATGACGATGCCACTAGCAACGACCAAGTCACTGACGATGACGATGCCACTAGCAACGACCAAGTCACTGACGATGACGATGCCACTAGCAACGACCAGGTCACTGACGATGACGATGCCACTAGCAACGACCAGGTCACTGACGATGACGATGCCACTAGCAACGACCAAGTCACTGACGATGACGATGCCACTAGCAACGACCAAGTCACTGACGATGACGATGCCACTAGCAACGACCAGGTCACTGACGATGACGATGCCACTAGCAACGACCAAGTCACTGACGATGACGATGCAATCGATGACGACATAAACGATGATGTCCCGGCCGATGATGATATCCCTGCCGATGATGATATTCCGGCCGATGATGATATCCCGGCCGATGATGATGACGGAGCTGGTCCTGGTAGTGCACCAAGTGGGGGCTATGCAAGTGTTTGTTATACTGGCCGATTTTCGTATCAGTATCGCTGCCGAGGCTTGGAAACTCGGGCTCGAGCAATTGAGGTGACTCGTGGCGGTCGGCCATGTTCCTCTTCCGGCATTGCTTCCGGCAAGACCTACTATGGTACACTCGGCAGTTCCAGCTCGATCGTTTACGCTGGAGTTTCCATTGCTTCGTCAGCCGGCTGTGGGGCACCTTGCCAGCTGCGTGATATCTTGAGTAACTGTATCGGAAATCGATGTACAGGTTCCGCCGCCGCCGCTGCGCTGAGCATGCAGTGCAACGATGCGCCTGACCTTGCGAGGCGACTTTCGCGAGCAATCATTGATTGCACAATTGGTGGCTGTCCTGGTGCCGTCGCTAACATTCCTTTCTGTACTACTGACGCGATCGGCATTGTACAGTGCATTGGCAATGTTGTGGTTGGTTGCACTGGTCCTTATGGTGCAGGTAGGCCTTTTTCTTGCCGGCATGTTTTCCGCACACCACCTTTTTTGTGGCATGACGACTGAAATAAAATGTTCTCGATAAAATATTCCTCTGCCGTTGTGGTTATATCTTTTTTTTTCCGTTGGTCTTAGTCTCATACCTCTGTTAATAATGTCCCTTTGCTTTCGAACTTAGCTGCTAGCGCCGGTTTCGGAGCAGCCATGTGCTCTGCAAGTATGGGACAAGCTCTTCAAACTGGACGACGTCGACGAGACATGACGCCTTCCTTCTTCGAGCTCGTTCGTCGAGATGCCGACGAGGATCTTGCTGCAGAGACATTCTTCTTGGCCTCAACGTGGCTAAACAACTATGTGCTGCTGATGCAAGCCATCTTCGGTGTACAAGAGCAAAATTTGGCATTTTCTTACAGCCCTACTTTTCAAGCCCAGCACTTCATGCCAGCCTTGGCTGAGGGCAGTGAGCTGGATTCGCTGATTTCAGCTGGTGAGCTTGTGGATTTGCTCGACGCCACCCCACCTGGCGTCAATGCAAGCGAGCTTGAAGCGTGGCTGTTGCGCTATAATCGCACCGCCACTGCGTGGATATCTGGGAATTTTGAGGCAGAGCCGGGTGCTTTGTTTGACATCGACGAGATTGAGACTCGATTTGTGCAGATGCAAGACGACACGGCGGCTGCTAAACTCATGGGCTACGCGGATATCCTATCGGCCCACCAAGGTCTGCAACAGGTTTGGGAGTCGGCCAAAGAGGCGGCTGCTCGAAAATCTGGTGTCTGTGCTTCAGTTACCATGACGATTGAGCAGGATGTTGTCCTCACACGCTCCGCATTCGAGGCAAAACTTGAGATCTCCAATGAAGATGTTTCAGAGCTAACAAACATTCAAGTTGAGTTTGACATTCGGCACGCTATCACCGGCATCAGTTCACGTGCTGTATTCGAGATTGGCAATGCCAGCTATAGTGGTGGATTGAGTGGAGCGCTAGAGACTGGCACCTTGCCAGGTGGGTCTGTGGGCATGGCAACCTGGTTGATGATTCCCAATGCCCTTGCCGCACCCACGCAAAGCCCTGAAGAATATGCGGTCGGGGGCACGCTGTCATACACTTTGAATGGACTCTCCACATCAGTGAGCTTGTTTCCAGACACCATCACGGTGCGACCCGACCCACGCATGACGATTCACTACTTTTTGCAAGAGTTCATTACGTCTGATGATCCTTTCACCCCCGAAAAGGAGGCTGCATTGCCCGCTGTGCTAGCAGTCGTGCTTCACAACCATGGAAATGGTACTGCAAATGGCATGCGCATTTCCGCTGGACAACCAGAAATCGCTGAGAACGAAAAAGGGCTCTTGATTGGTTTTGAACTGCAGCAAACAGCCATCAATGGCGCGCCTGTCGTTCCACCACAACTGGAAAATGTGGTCCTTGGCGATTTGGAGCCTCATTCGAGCCGCGTCGTCACGTGGAAATTGCTGACCACGCTGCAAGGTCGTTTTACGGCATTCAAGGCTGAGATGCAATACAATAACATTCTTGGCAAGCCCGAGCTGGCACTCATCGAGTCCGTGAGCTCTTATCAGCTCTTGAATATGGCAGCTGTAGCGAATGGGTTTGAATTTGTGGTTCGAACCGGCTCAAATATATTTGCTTTGTTGCATAGCCGCGACCCGCGCGTGATCACTCCTCTCGCCAACCCCACCGGTATTGTCAACAGCGTTTTTGACGATGAGAGTGGAGTGTTGACGTTTGCATCTCAAACTTTAGTCCCAGGGTATCGCCTCACGCAAGTGCGCTTGCCTGCGCGCCAACGCGCCCAACAAGTGCTGCGACGACTCAATGGAACAAGTGTGGATATTGATTCAAGTCGTTTCTGGGTAATACACGTGACGAATCACTATGATGAGACACGTCGCCGGCGGGAGGTCGCGGAAACGATTTCGACGCTATATATCGTTGACAGCACAACTGGCACAGAGCTGATCTCCTACGACGCGCATCTCGTTCCTGATCCCCCGCAGTTGGCCAACAATACTGGTGCAGACGACACTCCGATCAGCACGACCCCTGGCGCGGCTTTAACGTCCATCTCAACCACAGCAAATGGCAACGGCCACGGGAGCACTGGTTACAGCACAAACAGCCCTGATAGTGAGAACGACGATGCTGTTGATGACGACATCCTCGGACAATGGTCGACACTCACCGGTGACAAAGACCAAACCTCAACGACCGTAGACCCAGCACAGGAGAATCGCGACCCGACCGGAGACCGGTCTAAAGCTGCTTTTCCGTTTTGGATCATTGTCGTTGTCATTATCCTGATGCTGCTGATAGTGTTCATGTTGCTCGTTTACTACTGGCGCCGCAGCCGTGTCGGAGCACGGACGACCCCGAGTGGAAAGCACAGCTCCATAGACCCAGGACTCGAACAGCGTACAAACTTTGTCAATCCTGCATATGTTGATCATAGCATGCAAGCCTCTGATGGCATGTACTCGGAGATTTCGGCTCAAGACCAGCGTGCTGTGATTAATCCGTTATATTCGGATGTGCAGGGAGAATCTGTTTCACCTGTGAGTGCCCAGGCGTCCTTTGAGCCGCAGAGTGGCTATGGTACATCCAATGGCCAGTACTTTGATCCTCGTAAATCAGCAGATCACTATTTCGATCCAAGTGGTTCAACCCATTCCAAGAACGGCGAGGTAGATTACTTCGATCCACGCCTTGGTGGGGCATCAGAATACTTTGATCCAAGTCATGGCAGGAACGAGGCAGAGTACTTCGACCCGCAAGCTAGACAAGCAGCCCTCTTTTCAACAGAAACGCTTCGAGGCACTGCGACGACATCGATTCTGCGCCAAGATAATTATTTTGACCCCCACGCTCTTCGTGCGGCGGGAGCACGCGAGTTAATGGGCGATGATGATACTCTGTATGCTGACGGTGTTGAGGTTGGTGCTATGCAGTCTATTCCCCATTTTGAGCCATTTGAGGAGGTAGAAGACGACCGTGAAGGTTATCTTGAAGTCACCGAAGAGTCGTCATAAGCGGCCGGCGCCATAATGCCACAGAAGTACATTGACATGTGAACCAAGATGCCATCAACGTTAACATGTAAATCTTTGGTTTTTTTTTGAGGTCTTGGATAGTAGGACTGAAAGTCTGTGAACTGCACTCGTCTTTTTTGCTGTTTTTCAAATTTGGTTGGTGATGCAGTTCCATCACCGTTTGGTGTGGTTTCAAAACGGCAGCGTTATTCCTGAATTAACTTATGCCAATTCGTTTGCTGGTACACGTAGCTGCAACTGCTTTAGTATGATGTGTTGCTCTGGCGATCAGGGATTCCGCATGCGTCTCGAAAAAAAATCGTTTAAAATCAATGAAATTTCATCATTATTCAAATGCTCGCAAGTAGGGCCGCAAATACATGTACATTATTTCTAAATCTCTGGTATTTGGTAAGGTACTTCGAAGAGAAATGACTTTCACGCTCAAAGTGCGACCGAGCATTATCGGCAAGTCGTGTGACCACCCCAAATTCACCTTTGACACACAACCAAAGTGAAAATGATTTGAATTAATCTTTCTCGTCATCAGGCACACCCAGGGGAATTTCAACTTTGCTGAAGACTTTTCTGGTTCATGGAGTCTGCTCTTGGAGGAGTTCTCAAGCTCGTGTTGCCAAACAATCAGCTGCATTCTGGCCCGCATTCTGTCATACTCGGGCGGCACCTCCGGCTAGTTTTGTGCGATGATGAATCCACTCTAAGATTGCAGAGTGGCTCTCGTTGAATTGAGCCACACGTGGCTGATTAGGGAACACAAATCTATGATGTAACAAAACAATGACCGGTAAACTAATGTAACTACTGCAGGTTTTCAAAGTCGGGGGCGCATGTCTCCACGTCCAAGAGATTAGGCTTTCTGAAGTAATCCGGATCCATCAGGTAGATTCGATATCTAAGATTTGTGGGCGCACACAGACGCACATGCCACCATGTTTCAATGAGTAAACAATCTGTAGTTCATCTGGAGGCTCGCTCGCACTTTGCATCCCACACGAGTACGCCACCCCCTCAAGACTGCCATTCGAGTGCGCCCTTCCTGTTTTTACTTTTTGTTTCAGTCTTTTTTTTTCGGGCTCTGTATGGTGTGAGTGTGGATGTGTGTGCGCGCGTGCTCACTTGGGCAATTCCTTGCGCACGGTGTAGTTGGGCAACTCCGAGGCCTGGTCGCATGCGAGACGGCGCATTTTGTTGAGGTTGGCCTCCACCGCGGCCAAGTATTGCTGACACGACCAGTCGCTCTTCTTGGACGTGCTGATCAAGCTTGTGACACCCTTGGGGAAGATCATGATGTTGATGTGCTGGATGTTCGTGTTGTGAACGGCGAGTGCGTTGAGCACAGAGCGCTCCTGATCCAACATCAGCTCAAACTCCTTGTGGGAAAACGACCAGAGGTAAACGATGGGCCGCGAGATGTCCATGGCAAAGGCTTCCATTAGCGGGGGCACAATGGGCGCCCGGTTCCAAAACGACCGATAAATGTGCTTGCCGTTCACCTTCTCCTGCAAGTTCGTTTCATACGAAAACATAAAATCCGTGTCGAGCACACAATAGTCAAAACTGGACGTGGTGCCGGGCAGATCATACATCAACTGCGTGGTATCCTCAGGCTTGAGGTAACCGCTTCCCGTTTTTTGCTTGGTGTATTTGGTGCTGTAGCAGAGGTACTTCATGTTATCGTTCCAAGGATTGGGGTGAATGTGCATGCGACGGCGGGGCAGGCGGAACGACAGCGAACTGGCATCCGCCCTGTATCGATAAAAGGCAGGCAAAAGTTCCTGGTATCGATCTACGTCGGTGGTTGAAGGTTGAGCATTGCGGCTGCAGAGGTAGCTTTTGCTTTTGTGCTCACACATGCCGCTTGAGCGCCACGTGCAGCCAGACAACGCCCGGCACTTCTTCTCACTCAGCTTGGTTTTGGTGTCGTAGCCCAGAAAAGCGGCACAAGGATCGCAGGTTTTGGTCGTTGGACGAGCCAGCGGGGCTACCTTGAGCAAACTGGGGCTCAGAATTGCTACGTCGCGGCAAGCATTCTCGCGTCGCGTGTCCGACAGTACGTTCATACCGCAGTCCCCAAAGCAAACCTTGATGGCTTGCTTCAGTACTTCATTCTGCAAGGCGCTGCGCTTGCTGCCCAGCGCCTTGCACTTTTTCTCCTCCATCTCTTGCAGGCGCTTTACAACCTTGGCACGCAAATCCTTGGCCTTTTTGCAGTAGAAAAGACCAGTCGGAATCTCAAACTTGGTATAATCGGTCTTGGCATCCTCCAGATAGGCCTTGTACAGCGTGTGCGATGGCGTGGTGGTGAGTTGCTTCATGGCATGGTACTTTTTCTGGCGCTTAAAGCTGCAGGCTATATTCTGGTTGTACGACTTGATTTTGCGATCCACTTCCTGAAAAGCGTAAAAGCTGTCTGTTCGTGACAAGCCATGTGCCGGCGTCAGGAAAGGGTCCGCCAACATGCTGAGCCAACTACTTGGGGTAGTGCAAGATTCTTGATCTGAGTAATCATTGTTGCAGGATACTTGCAGCTGCATTTGAGCACGTGCGCTCTGGGGTGCCTTGTCC
This sequence comes from Monosiga brevicollis MX1, assembly GCF_000002865.3. Taxonomy (NCBI): domain Eukaryota; class Choanoflagellata; order Craspedida; family Salpingoecidae; genus Monosiga; species Monosiga brevicollis. The sequence continues at coordinate 1,063,654 of NW_001865049.1, forward strand.
TCATCCGTGGTGTCACACTGGAAAGTGTACTCAAAGGGAGTTTTGGCCACGCCGGCGGTCGCATACTCGGGCATCAGCAGACCGTTGATCGTCAAGTTTTCCGTTGCCGTCTCAATCTGGCATTTGTGAATGGGTGAGGCAAAGAATGTAGACGCCGAGTCAAACAGCCGATAAAAGACGCTGCTCTTGGGCAGCGATAAGGACGTAGTTGGCATGGCAGTGCTTCGAGCCAAGGGCAGTGGAAAGAAGCCATCGTATGTCACGACGGTGTCTGCAATGGTGTGTGTCACGTGCGCAACAAACACCTCACAAAAGAAGAGGCTACCATACCACATGGCATACTGCCCGGGCGTTGAAAATGTCAGCTCGTAGTACTTTCCCGTGGGATCCTTCAGCTTTTCAAATTCTTCGAGTTTTAACTTACGGCCATCACCAAACTCAAAATGATCCACGGCATCCTTGTTTGCTTCCGCAATTGAGCGTTCGCCACTCACGAACGTGACGCTAAAATGCTTGGCCTCCAAGCGAACCTTGGCCGTCTTCCGCTCTGGGTTAGAAGGGTCCACAAATACAACAACAGGATCCATTTGTGCAACCTACAACAGGCCAAAGTACAAATTTGGTGTATCAGAAGTTAACACAACGTCCAAGCGAGTAGCTTTGTAGGGGCACGCAGGGGGGGGGGGTATTGACACGCACCGAAACCAGAAAGTTGGCTTTGCGCCCGTCAACATCAATGGGGACAATGCGCGTGAGAATGCCCGATTCCTTGGACAACAGCTTGCCCGCAGTAGAGTCAGCGTCGCCTTGGTAGCCAACGTAAAAGTTGTTGTAATCGCTACTCAGGCTGATTGCGGCACCCTTGACACGCTTGTACATGAATGGCACCGCAGGGTCGAAAAAGGGGGAACAATTTTCATTTTCGCTAATATTATCTACAAAGGCACACCCGTTATCAGGTGCAATCATGACAAGGGCGTGAAGATGGATCAAGCTCAAGACGAAATTGGTTCCAAAAGAAGAAAGGCAATTGAGATAGGCGGGCATGGTTTGCGAACACAATCAAGTGCCGTACCGACAGTGTTGTAGTAACCCACGCACACTCGCGCGCGGATCCAGCGCCATTTATACTGGTTGACAAACTCAACGTTGCGAACATATACGCGTTGCATATTTTCAACGCCGTCAAGAGCAGGGTTTTCACTGCCATATGCCCCAAACCGATAAACGTCGGTTTCACAAGAAGTGTCCACATTGGCATATTTCCACATAAGCTCTCCCTGACTCGGCATCAACACTAGAAGCACGACCAAACGGGCAATCAGTTCATTAACCAACGAAACACAACAAATGAACCACGCGATTTAGTTTTGTTCCCCCTACCCCGTGATTAACTGTCCTTAAACTATCGGCGGGAGGGTTGTCAGATGCCCCTCTCCCGACCCCCTTCAAACATCGCTGTGATGCACAGCTTACCTCGGCCTTGAATCTCCACTCGATAATGGTTGGGTCTAAAGAAACCGCAACGACAAGCAACGCAGGTAAGTCAGACTTTTAGGAGATACATGGCAATATCGCTTTGATGAGGATTGCATTTTTGCAGTATTGTCATCAGCGGCAGGAAAAGCCAGGCTTTCAATACCGTCAGGTGGGTGAGCCAATAGCCGCTCGCAGAATGACGTACCTGAAAGATACGGCTTCGGTCAGATCCAAGCGCAGATCAAAGGTCACCGTTGGTACCTGAATCAAGTCGGCGCTCACTTTCAACGCCGAGCTTTTGATGGTGTTCATCACGTTGGACGGGCTGAAAAGTGCCGATCCCTTGCTGAAACCGTTGTTCTTACTGCCGGTGGTATAGTCGAGTGAACGCCACGAAGAGTCAAAGGTGCTTGGGTTGTTGTACTGGTTCATCGTCACGCGCGACCCCGTGGATAGGACCAGCTTGGTGTCAAAAGTTATGTTCTGCATGAGCAAGATGCGCGGAGCGGCATAGATGCTTGAGGCGGATGCCGGCCAGACCAGCTTGCCCGAGGTGGCGCTGGTCAACTTAGTGAAAGTGCAGCCGGATGCCGTGAGGCATTGATTACAACGGCCCGAGGCCGAATACTTCCATTCATATGAGTCAGAGGCTTGTACATAGCGCATATGGCCCGTGATGGTAAAGCCTGCCTCGCAATACCAGGCAAAGCTGCTGCTGGCAAAGCAATCCTCAACCGTTGGCTCACAGGCAAAGCCCTGGCAATCCTCTGGTGGAGTCCATTTGCAAAACATGATGCCAGGGGACCACTGGATCGGGTCGATCACGCCAGCAACATTAGCAGCGTTGGTGATCGGACAGGCGCCCCGTGTGTGAGTGTATGTCCGTGTCATCGTGGCCTCTTCCAAACGCTGCGCTTCTTGATTGTACACAATCTGCAAGTCATCAAGATGGTGGTGCATCCAGGATTGATCCGAGTTTTCCGGCACGCGGACGTTGGAATTTGTAGAGGATTCTTTGATAATGGTAAGATCAGCAATTGGTAAGCTGGCTGCCTCCTGGTCTGCCAACTCGGCACCAGACAGCATGCGGTACGCGGTGGCAAAGGTTAAGTTGCTGGCACAGGCCGACACGGAAGCGGCCGGGCAGTATTCCGTTGCTGGAATGTCAATCTGACGATCGCAGGTGGCATGGATAACGTTGACGGACTCAGGCAGACCCGTGCTCACGTTGAACTTTTCCACTGCCGCGTAGGTGACATCCACATATCGCAACATCTGCTGGCCTGCGAAGGTTTGATTGATGCCCAGGCGCCAGGCTCCCTCAAGCGTGTAGGCGTTAACACCGGCCTGGCCCTCTCGCTCAATTGTGCGTTTGGCCATCAGGGACGATTCTGCGGGCATGATGTAGGTCTTGGTAGCTGATTCTGGCGCCCCAACGCTCGGGGCGGGGAAAAGAGGTGCAGGCTCGGTAAATGTCAAATCTACAATTTGTGGCGTGGTGATTCGATCCGAGGGCCGCCAGACGTTGTGAGTGCGCGTGGCTCGCACAAGGGACAGCACATCTGTATCGTTCGCCCGGCCTGAAAGCGAGCTGAGAACAGTTCCGTTCAAGCTGGCCAGGGCATCGACCGCAAGGCTCAAGTTACGTGCTCGCGACAGCGGCAGCGCGGGAGCAAAGTCCAACACCATGTCCAGCTTGGCGGCGCAATCAGGTGTGGTGTCCGTTCGCACGTCTAAGCAATATGTGGCTCCGACATCAACGGAACCCCAACCGTAAGCCCCAGCCACAGGCTTGGTCACGTTATTGTAGAGATACTCGTCCGCCGTAAAGTAGAAGTACACCGTTGCGCTCGGGCCAGGCATTTTTGCCTGGAAGCGCAAGAATGCAGCGGTCTTTTGCTGCAACAATTCCCAGCGCCAATTCTCAAAAGCAAAGCCATCCAAGTCAAGCTCAGTCAAACGAGCTTGCAAGGGCTGAAATGAGGAAATGCTCTCGAGGCTTCCACCCAAAAGGAGTGTGGGAAGGGGCGCTGTCCACGGCCGTGCTACAGACGTGTTACCGAGCCGCACCACGTCACTGAAGGGGCCAGGGACGAGAGCCGCAGGCACGGCAAGCGTCAGGGCCACGTTAGCGGAGGCGGAGGGGGTCGACGCGGCATCAATTGGGCTGATGGTCACGGTACCGTCAGCATTGAAGGTGTAGTCGAGTTGGCCGGCCTGGCACGAGCTGTTGCAGTTGCTGCGTCCATAGACTACGACGCGTGCGATAGCGGCGCCGCGCACGATCAAGCGGGTGGCCAGTGCGCCGACGTCAGAGGCAGCTTCAGAGTGGCTCACAGTCGTCCAAATATGCACTGTTTCTAGAGTTTTGCTTTGTGCAGCGGCATCCAATTCGGCCTTTGTCAACAGGGCATGGTTGGCGCGACGCAGATGCAGGTCAGCACCCGCGTTTCTCTCAATTCGATCCGGAGCATAGGCTGGCAGCGCAGTGGCGGCCACCACGACGGTCTCTTGCATACATGTGCGCGCGTTGTGCAAGAGCACGGTCCGTGGGCCCAGGGTGTCTGCCTGCAGGCGAGCCACCAGCTGCTGCGTGGACAAAATGTCTTCTGGCGCGTCCAGTACTACCGTCAGCGATTCACTGTCAATCGTGTTGAGACCAAGCAACAGTGCAATCAGCGTATCGTCGCGCAAGTTGGCATGCTCAATTGTCACTGTCAATGTGCTGTTGTCGTCAGAGGCAACGACGGCATTTGTAGCGGCGGAGGGCAGCACGGGCGAGGCCACAGTCCCGGCGCCGGACAAGGCAAAACACCAGTTGCCCACGACATCTCGCATGCAAGGGCCATCCATATCCTCATCGGCGAGGATCCAGGGATAGGCAGACCAGCCTATACATGTGTCTGTCTTGGTCACCTGCTCGGTGCAAGCGCGATCTTCCGGTAAAAAGATGTTAAAATCCAAATCCGCGGGCGCCAGGGGCGTGGGTAGGTTGCGAATGGCTACAAATGCCGCGCTGGAGCAGCTCAGATCATCCAGAGTCTTGGCGTCCACTGTGCGACCATGCAGAAGCTCTCGTGTCAGGGGGATGTTATTGTCGCAGTGTGGAGTGGAACAATCCCACAGATCTACGGTCATGCCGGAAGCAGGATCTGTGCCCTCGACATGCAGACGGCTGGTGTCACCCACCGGTTCAGCAACCATGGTGGCCGGGTCGTATGCCTCCGACGCCGTGTTGGTGAATACGCTTGCTTTAACGCCGGCAGTAAAAAAAGGCAAAGCGGGCAGACTAGCCATCTGCGCATGTAGCGTGCCCACGACGCGAGTCGCGTTGGCAAATCGATCTACAGCACTGGACGAGCAACTGGTCTCGATCCACCACGTTCCAGTATTGATACACAGCGGCGTGCTCATCAAGCAGGCCTGCAGCCACTCGTGCCGGTAGCCGCGGGATCGACAATGGGGCGTCAAATGCCTCCAATTTCCACGTCTCGTTACTCCAGGTGGTGAAGCCTGTGGCGTTTTGCTTGGTTGCGTTCTCATAAGCAAACACATAGGGTGTAGCGCCTTGGGGTGTGATACACACGTGCTGCGAGGATAGGACCTTGCTGTTTTGCACCAAATCCACTTGAGCCGTGCAATCCAGCCATGACGCCATGAGGGCCGGGCGCACAACAAGACTTGTATTATCGCCCCCAGTAGTCTGACTGGCAGCTAGCACAAAATCGGTGGCGTTGGCGTGAATACCCCAGCCGCCCAGCTCGCGCACCCGAGGCCACGCCGCGTGCGGTTCAGTTGCCAAGAGCAGCGGCCAGGGGCTGTCGTGCCAATTGTCCAGGGTAATGCCCCGCACACTGGCACGACGCCAGATTACTGTTCCATTACCGACGGCAAGCTCATACGCCACGGGGCCAGCATGGCCAGTGAGCAGGGCTGAGTAGTAATCCGTGTCATTGACAATGCGCAGTTGCAGCTGCCATGCCTCGAGTTGAAGACCCCAGAGTTGCACCGGACTTTGACTCTGCACGGTCAGGTTGACATCCACAAAGTTGCATGCACCGTCCTGGGGATGCTCATAGCATGTTGCCGCCATTGATTGAAGGCACGCCGATCCGATGAGGTCCAGATCTATTTCGTCTAGAATGGTTCGCACGTCTTGCTGAAGGGCGTCATAGATGGCATCGAGGGTGCGGTTGGTGCAAACGCGCGGCTCAGCCTGCGATAATTCCATGGTGACTCCTGTTGCTTCATTGCTGCCACGAGCCTTCTTGGAGATGGTCGTGGCCGTGTAGCGCGTGCCTGCCAACCAAACGTCGGCTTGAACCGTCTCGGTGAGCTCGCTTGCATTAATATGCAGTGTGACGAGTGCAGCTCCCAAATCAAAGGCAACGCCATTAAGGATGAGCTCCCAACCTGCAGGCCGTACGGCCTCAACGCGCACTTCATGAACGGTAGCGGCGGGAACGGAGTAGGTGGCGTTGGCAGACCACACAAGCACAGTTCCCTCCAAAATGGGATGGAGAAAAGCATCATCCGCCGCGTGCTTGAGCTCTGTCAACAGAGCCTGGCTTAGAAGCACCTTGGATGCATTGTTCAAAGAGTAGTACTTTTGGGTAGCAGAGCTTGCCAAAACTCGAGAGGAATACGCCGTGACACCGTGGTCTGTAGCTGAGACGACGGCGCCATGATAAATCAGGGCCATGGAGCTCGGCGGTTGCAGGATCACGCGTACAGTGGAGTCCAGTGGCTTGTATGTGAATTGAGCTGAGCCAATGGCGCTTTGAGCCTTGCCTGAGATCGTGTCGCCGTAGCGATCCCACTTTATGTTGCGCAAAACCAGGCCCGTATCTGCGTGTGCGTTGCCGAATGCATCAGTGTGACGTTTAACAACGCGGACTTCCATGGTGGATGTGGCCCCGGCCAAGGCTATCGTCCTTGTATTAACGGAGGCAGAGGCGGTAGCCTCGGCGAGAGCAGTGGGAGAAAGGGCAAAGAGGTCAGGTGTCACGGGGTAGTGCGCTGCGATCGCCGCGTTTACCGGGCCAATGAGCTGGTAAGCATGAATCGAATAAGGCCAAGCCGCCATGGTTGAGGCGGCGGCACGTGGAGCGTAGTGCCATGCCATAAGACTCTGGTGTAGCGTGCACAGCCCGTTGGTCACGGAGAGTCTTTTCGAAATCTCAGAAGTCGTCTGGCAGTATAGCTCCTCGTTTGCAATGTTGCAAACGTGTTCCCAGACATTGCCTTGACTGGGTGCCTCGAGGGTGTAGTCCACAAACTTGGTGTTGCTATTTAAGGTTCCAGGTGCAGGCGCGTTTTCAGCAAGTGCGGCAACTATCATCCTGATTTCAGAATCATAAGACGGCCAGTCTAATGGGGCATGCCTCACAGCAATGCGTGTGTGCGTGCCAATAAGCTGCCGCTCAGCATCCAAAGTCACGGTCAGAGATACTTTGGCGTGGCCAGCCAAGGGCAAAGCACACTCCACGCGTGCAGCGGTCATGGCGTTGATGTGAGTCAGCTTCAGAGCACAATGGGACACGGTGACCCCCCGCCAATCGAGTCCACCATCCACCAACACATCGGCAGACCAGGTTTCCCATGCCGCGTTGCTCAGGCGGGGGCGCAAGCCATTGAATCCGGTGATGAGGGCCGAGTTGACCACGAATGGACCGTCGTGCATCGTATGCATGGCATCAAGCGCATCCATAATAGTGGTGTAGGCCTCTGTCATATCCGTCAAAGTGCTTCCATGTGCCAGACGGATCGGATCCAGCCAGGCTGCACGATCGGCTGGTGTCGGCAGGTTCCAGCGCGTGATGACGGACATGGCATCACGGCACACCAGCGTCCAGCCAAGGAAGCTAGCACGCGCAGTGGATGCAACGAAAGTCTCCGCCGTTTCCATAGCCGCGGGCATGACGAGCGTCACGGGACTGAACGGTGTATCCGCCCAACGCAGCGTGCATTGTAGGGCAGCGTCGTCGTCCTCCCAGGCACCATCAGAAATCAGTCGTTGAGCAGAGGTGATCTGGCCAGTGCCATGCGCGGGCTGCACCACGCGCTGGCCATGCACAAGCAAACCGGACGGTGCTACCCATAGTTGGTAGCTTACGCGCTGGGCCGTCACCGTCGTTGAGGTCGTTGGGCGCAAACACTCTAGTCGCACTGATGTCAAGAAACCTGCTATAGCAGGCGCTGAAAGCGTATTGACCAACAGGGCGGGCATGCCCGAGTAGTTGAGCTCAGCAAGCCAAATATTGTCTGCATCACGACCCAAAGCAGCATAGACGTGGGCAGGCAGCAGCTCAGCTGCGCTTGATGCCAAACTGGTGGAATGATTGACGCCAGCTAGCGATGCATCTACGGCCAGGGGATTCCAAGCCGTCTCAAAGCCCAAAGGCAAAGATACACCGGGTCGGCCACCGAGCAAGAGCGTGGCATTGCCTCCCTCGCGCCGAGTGATCTGTACTGTGGGATGTGTGGTGCGCTCAATGTCAATTCTCGTGGCCAAAACAGCCGACCCCAGCGTCTCACTTGTCACGCGGGCTTGACAGCCACTGCAGGGCCAGCAAGCACGAGATCCCTTGATACACAGCTGAGCGGCTGAGACCGTGCCAGATACGGTCCAAGTTTCATGGCGTAGGCCATCAACCTTCTCTGCACTGGGAATTTGCAGCAGCTCGACTTGCCGCAGGCTTGAAAAGGGCAGGGTGTCAAATGCCGGTGCATTGGAAGGGGGTAGGTCCGTGCGTAGCTCGTTGATGGTCCGCGTAGCAGCCACGGCTGCCGGAGCCTCGCAATGCACGTTGCCAGAAATGGTGCTCAGCGTACACTCGGCGCCAAATCCCGTCACTCCAGCGTAGTGCAAATCGGCTTCCACAACGGCGGCGCTATAAGCAGCAATGACTCCGGACACGCCGCCCCATGTAATTCGCGCATCCAAACCGGAGGGCGGAGGCGCCGCCATTGCGGCTGCTGGGGCGGCGAAAGCGACTGTAAAGGGGCGACCATCGACCCAACAGCCCTCGGTAGCAAACCAAGAGTCGTTGTACAGAACCAAGGTCTCCACCTCCGACGGAACGACACCCGCGTGCGTCTGGAGCAGCGAGGCCCAGGGCAGGGCAGCATTGGGTGCAACTGCAGCAAGCACGTCATCGAGGGTGGAAGTCGCGCATGTGTTCACAGAAATTCCGTTGCTCAAGCGATTGCCCGTGGCACAGCCGCGAGCGAGCTGCAGATGGGGCCCTGCCTCGTTTCCACTCACAGTCGAAATACGCGCCAAGGTGCTGTCAGTAGCGGCTGTCGTTTGCGTGACACTGACCAGTGTGCACGGATCGGTGATCAAATGGACTTCAATCAAAGTGCCACTCTGCTCCAGCTTGACGATGGTGTTGTCATCATTTTGATGCATAGTTGTCGTGCTTGCCTCAGCCCAAGCTACGCTTTCCACATGTGCCAGAACGATATCGCGGCAAGTTGCTGACAAGCGCGGCGCCACATCAGCCTCCCAATTGGGTAACAAGACGCTGGTTGCGGCATCCATAGCGGGGGAAACCAGCATCGCAGTGCCCTCTGCCACAGTCCATGACTTGCGCGTTGTGATTTGCCAGGACATGGGGGCGACCAGGTCAATCCCACAAGCAGTGGCAGGCGCATCGAAGAGCACGCCGTTGTTGCGGCGAACGCCGCGGGTAACAAGTTTGCCCTCGGATACGCTGTCCGAGGCTGGGAGACGCGCATCTGACCCAACGAGTCCTACGTGACTGGTACCAGCTGCGTAGACGTCAAGGGCAGGAAAGCCAGAGTCAAGACCTGCAAGGTTGAGGGTTGTCTGCTGGGTGGACATCCAGCCGTCGCTGACAGAAAAGACATGCTCCAAGGCAACAACACAGTCGGATGATGCAATGCTTGCAGCAAAAGCCGAGTTTAAAAGACAAAGGCTAGGCGAGGTCCTTTCAGGAGCAAAAGGCGTGCTCGCTCGACCGGCAACCTGGTTGAGGACTTGGCTCAGAGGGTTGGCAGAAAGCATGCTTAGTTCAACCACATGCCACGTGTGGTCGTTAGCCACTCGCACGTGCATGTACTGGGGCTCGTCTTGAGGGGCCAGTTTGAGCGCGGCTAGCTCATAGCCAGTCAGGGATCGGATGATGCGCGCTGAATGCCAAGGAACAGAACTATCGCCCAAGGTCAATCTGGCGTCAGTGGCAGCTGCCAAGCCCAACGCCATAGCACCATGAGACAGATCCAATTCCCCGCTGGTTGTGACAGCCCACGTTTGGTTCTGAACACAGATTGCACCAGAAATTGGCCAGAGCGCGCCTTGACGTGCCCGTTGCAGCTCCCAAGACTCGGGACATTGCTCGGCGTTGAGGACCCAGGTCGGGGTCACAGCCAGTAGGTTGGACGCATCATCCATCTCCATGAGGTGCAAGGTTACACGGCGAACACTGGGTAGACTGGCAGAGGCCCACATGGCTTGTAGCGCCAAGCTCCATGGCGTGTGAGCTTGCAAGGTGGACCCCAAAAGAGCCCAGGTCAGGGGTGTCGTACCATCACAATGTGTCAGGGACAGGTCCAGGTGACTCTGGTTGACGGATTCCAAGGTGCCGCAAACGGTGCTGGAGACGACAATCTGCTGACGCTCTACTGTCCAGATGTTGTCCGAACATGGTCGGCACCAGCGCTGGCTCTTGCACGTCGGGGTAGACTGCCAGGGCCAGGTGGCATGCGAGGCAGCGAGACAAGGACCCGTGCTTAAATCAGCACAGACACGGCATTGCTCCGGACCATTGCTGGTCTCCAGAGCTGTGAGGGTCCAGCCACTGAATTGCGTAGCGGTCTGGCTTGCACCTGCCAATAAACTTGCGGGGGCACTAATGGCAGCGTTGGCCTTCGACCACACATGCTGAGACAGGACAAATGCTTCCAACACGTTTGCATCCGAGTCGGAAAGCAAAAGGGCTCCGTGCTCAAGGGCAACTGTGTCATCCGACAGGTCCAGGAAGAAGCGCTCCGTTCGAAGCAGACCATCTGTGCAAGTGTGCAGCGGTGTTAGTCAACCAAATTTGTGAACCGACCTGGGGTTGTGGTGCCATGTTTCTCTCTCTCTCTCTCTCTCTCTTTCTCTCTCTCTCTTTTTTTTTTTTTTTTTTTTTTTTTTGGTGCAATGAGTGACGTACCTTGCCAGTAGACATGAGTTTGAGTGTGTCCATCAAAAAAGGCGGCACGTCGCACACGGGCCACAAAGTCCAAGGTAGGGTCCCACGAGAGTTCAAGGGTCACCGGCTGGCCTGTCGTGCCCAGTTGGGTTTGCATGTTCGCCAGGGCAACCCAGGTGGATCTGGCTAGAGGACATGTTGATGCACAAGTTACCTCAAGGGTGGGGGCAGTCGCTTCGCTGGTGTCAATGCGATGGACTGCCGTTTGACTGGTCGCGTGCCAAGCGTGCCAGGTGGTGTTGGCGGTGCTGGCACCGATAAGGTGATCCACGCGAACAGAGACGTCCAGCATGGCGTCCAGAGGCACAAATAATTGCGCTTTGCTCATGGCATCGTCTGTCAAAGCGTCGGAGAGGGTACACTGAAGTGCAAAGGTTGAGGTGGCATCGTTGACATTAACACTGTTTAGAATGCACGTGTCAAATTGATCAATGTTGAGATCCTCGTGGTTCTCTGGGCCTGGCAGAGCAGCGGGTGGCATTGTCTGTGTGTATAACAAGGCATGGTGACAAAATACATGAGGGATTAAACAATGGAAACAATCGAGTTCAAGCCAAGGCAAGATAGGAGAACAAGTCACGGCGAGCCACCGAGGCCTGAGTTTGTCAAACCTGAAACACCGAAGCCATGGTTGGAGTGGAAGCCAGCGGTTGCAGATGGGTGATTGAGAAGCTGGTCAAGTCACTGTTGGACACGAGCCCAAGTCGAAAGCCGTGCAACTCAATCTCTGTCTCGACAGGGAAAAAAAAAAACAAAAAACGCGCGGCGCACGGGGTGAGATCACGCTCAGAAACGGGCATAGTGGTGTAGGTTGGGGTAGACTCGCCTGTTGAATAGGAGCTACTGCTTGAGGTGAACACGATGGGCCAGTCGTCTGCTTGCCAGGTGCCAGCTTGAAGAGGGCTGGCCAGAGACCAGGCGTTGGTCACGTTGACGGGACCTGAAAGTTTGAAGAGGACCGTCAAAGCAACATCGTTGATGTTTGATGCAGCGCGAAGCCCGGTCAGAGATGTCTCTCGAAAACAGATATCGCTTTCGGCGCAAGGTTGTACAGCTTGGGCCATTTCCGCTATTGTGGGAGTGGGGGGCAGGGTGATACTAGAAGCGAGATCTGTGGTCAGTTCGGTGAGAAGGTGGGTCGTTTGCTCCAACGGCGTAAGGTCTGCAAGGGTTAGGTCCGCGCCCTCGTCGTTAATGCCCACGAGGGCGTCGGGTATCGTGGTCTCGATGTGGTAATCATAGACAGACGTGACACCCGCGACATGAGTCACGTTGGTGGTAAGTGTGGCCAGATTGAGGGCAGCGGTTGTGATTGTCGTGTTGCCTTGTTGGCTCACGTTGCAGGCTGCCGCCTCGCCGTGGCTCGTGTGCACGCCATTTAAGTCGAGCCAATGACTAGTAGCACCGTCCGTCCACTTGGCGCGAGCCGCGAGTTGCACGGCAGATGAAACTTTTTGGGTCCAAGCCGGTCGCTCAATGCTCAAGTGCAGGCTACCCTGCTCCATGACCGCGGCTTGAGGCATGCCAGCTGTACACGAAGCCCACAATGAAGTCAAGGTGTCTTTAGTCTGCGGGCCAGGGCAAGAAAGGATGAATATATGAGTGGAGTGAGCGCCACACGTGGAACAGGGGATATTGTGAAGCATGGAAAGTCGGGTACTCACAACAGCTTGAAAGTCGGTTGGGTTGAGGCGTGTAGCCACCTCCAGCTCTACTTGCCAAGGACACTGACTGGCCTCATCCATACAAGTCGGAACACCCAGCACTGCAGGTAGCATGCAGGGCATCAGCGTCATGGTGGGGTCAGAAAATCTCTAGTTTGTAGCGCCATGATGGGCAGGACGCCAAGGCAGGCAAGCAAAGAGAAGAGAAGCGAAGGTGATCGGACCTTGACAGGCGGCGGGAGTGTCGGTGCAGGAGATGACTTGAGTAGCCTGGCTGGGTATCGATGCACTCAGCAGCCCGACTAAGGCCAGCAGTCCAAGCCGCAGCATGGCGCTGGTCGGGCTGGCCCGGGCCATGCCCCTAGGGTGATATAATGTCAACAAGCAGGACTAGCAACGCTTCCAAAAGGCCTCGCTGGAGTGCGCGGTTGAGTCAAAAAGGAACGGAAAAGAGAAACAGAATGAGATGCCAGAAAGCCACATGCAACACACATGGCGTCAAGGCATTGATGCTGGGGTGAGTCGCACGTTCAAGAGAAATGGCGGCACGCAACCCTGTGTGGAAACACGGCCAAGGTGATACGCCCACAACACGTCTTGTGCTCTGAGGCTCATCTGACGCCCTCAGGGAAGGAGAGGGAGAGAGGGTCAGAGTGAAAAGAGGCAGAGCGAGTCGCTGTCGCTGGGACGGTTCAAAGAACACACACGTTCTTTTTGTGTTTTGGCAAGAGAGAAACTGGCCACAAAAGGTTCTGAGCGATATTCGTCATGTCCTTGAGACCCATGAGGTTGACACAGGGATACTTTTTGGGAGATTTCGTGCCAAGTCTCGGTAGGGTTAAAATGTGGGCCCGAGATTGGCTTCGTCAAGGCCAGGACAGCATCCGAATTTACAAAATGTTAAACCTTTTGTTTCTCAAGCACCCATGTTTTCATCAGCTGATTCGATTGCGAACTCTGGGCAAACCAGGGGGGCGTGACCAAGGGGGGCGTGACCAGGGGGGAGTGACCAGGCGGCGGGACCAGGGGGGCGGGACCAGGGGGGCGGGACCAGACCAACCGTGTGGTCAGGATCACCAGACTGACTGACAAGCCACCATGGCACGTGTCAGTTC
>NW_001865049.1:1077182-1114115 GCF_000002865.3 Monosiga brevicollis MX1
AGAGAGAGAGAGAGAGAGAGAGAGAGAGAGAGAGAGAGAGAAAGAGAGAGAGAGAGAGAGAGAGAGAGAGAAAGAGAGAGAGAGAGAGAGAGAGAGAGAGAGAAAGAGAGAGAGAGAGAGAGAGAGAGAGAGAGAGAGAGAGAGAGAGAGAGAGGGATTGGTTGGCAGAAGAACAAAATGTCACATTTCCAGATGCGACGCACTTCAATGGGATCAACAAACTCGAGACCCGATAGAAAAGAGTCGTACAACCCTACAATGTGATTGGATCAACAGGGAGACTTTTTGGGAAGATAGCACCATGACATTTCGATGACGCCATTCGAAGGTCAAAATTTGGCGATTTCAATTGCTGTATGCTGACCAACAGTAAAAACAACGGGGCCACAGAGCTCAGACGGGTTGTGTTGACACGGGCCAGCAACACCCTCAAGCACATGGACGTAAAAACCGCAAAGCTGGTGGCCGTTCAAGCGGAGCCTCCTTCACGAGGGGAACGAGACGAAGCAACACAACGCCTACCTCACAAACCAAGCACAAGACGAGTTCACACAAACGATCAACAGACAGAGAGGTTCACGATTTACATCATATCCTCGACCTCAAGATAACCACCATGGTCTTCTGAATCCCGATTCGCCCGCACCATCTGCGTACGCTGAGTCCAAACCTCTCGCGGCCCATCTGCAAAGGTGTCTTGCGTGTTGGCTGACAGAGACGGGCTCACTCGGCCTCTCTGTGAGCTGAACCAAGGAAATTGAAATGATCCGCGTGAATTGTGGCGGGACATTGCGGCCTCGTCTCGGTTTTCCTCTTGCCGCGAGGTCACCGAGTCCAAACGCCCCTTGCTTGAGCTGTGAGAAAGTCGACGTGTTCGGCGGACGGGCGATTGAACCCAGGTTATCCCATCCGCATCGGTGTCGGTCACCAACATGTTTCGAAGTGCTGTATAGTCAACTGAAGGGGCAACGCTCAGTCCTCGCACAGAGGGCAAGGTAGATGGCAAGTGTTTTGGCAGTTGTGCGCGCCGCAGAATGGCCGATTTGCGAGCGTTTTGACGCCACAACCGCAGAATTCGCAACGTTACATCCAGCGCCTTGACATCCAAGACTTCGTTCCGGATGCGCCGCTTGCCCGCAACAGTCAACTCAAAGTTGCGCTCATGCAAGAAACGGAAGTGTGCTGCCAAGGCAGCCACCGTTGGGTAGATGATGCCACAAGATGCACACTTGAAAATCTTGTTGCCTGAGTGAGCCACGGGCTTGGCGTCATCAAGACCAGAGCGCGAAGCCCACAGGCCAAGAACTCGGTCACGAACGGTGCGGTTATAAAGCTCAAGTTCTACTGCTGCTCGGATTTCGTCATTTAGTAAGCGTGACGCAGATCGAAGGTGCCAAATCATCAGCACAAAAATCAAGATGACGGACAATGGCACCAAGACTGTAAGCGATACGTTGGCCCCAAGCCCCAGATCAACTGATGCTGCGCACAGACTGAGAACAAACAAGGCTAGCAGCAGCGCCCCGGCCGCATGGATCAATGTACGTGTGCGCTGCATTTGCAGCTCAACTTCTTCTGGTATACGATAATCGCCTTCCAAACGCACTTGTTTCAAGAGCTGGTTCTTGGCATGCCAGTAGCGATGGAGTTCACGGCGACTCAGCACGATTGCTGCTATTAAAACGAACATGAGGTTCATGCTATTCGTGACAATACTCCATATCGCACGGCTTGCTGCTGAGCTTGCAGGTTCCATGTAAACAATCGCAAAAGTGCAATAATCTTGATCGTGGACGCGCAAGGCGAGCACATCCGATGAGCGCGTGCCGTTCAAGGATCCCTCCAACGTGATGGTGCGCTCGTTTGCCACAACCCACAGCGAGCGGTTAGCGGATGTGAAGTCAGCCAGATGTACAGGAAGACTCGCGTTCTCCATTGTAGCATTCAACACCACCCGCCGCTTATACTCAAGGTTCTCAAGAGCAGAACAATCGGAAATCAAGCCGGCGTGGGCTTGGGCATGGTCATGGCTCAGACTGATCAGTTCCAGTGAAAGGTTGGTCAAGGACCACTCAATGTCAGTCACCGGCACGATGACGCTCGTGTTGAAATCATTGAGAAGCCAGCGTACACTGCGGGCTACCGGAGCGTCGTTGACTTCACGAACCAGAACTCGCAGCTCAATACTTTGCTCTGAAGTCAGGGGGTCTTCAGCAAAGGAATCACGAATAGCAAGGACTGTCGTTTCCACGCCCGTGGTATTAGTAGGACGGGGCCAGTTGTGAGGTGGTGAATAAGTCACACGCAGAGTGATGGTAGAGGCTACACCCACCACACGACGGGCCACTTCGACCATAGAAAACGTGCCTCGGGCAGCTTCGTCCACAATCTCGGCGTCGCTGGCCAAAGGTTCGAGAAGAACCAGATCCATGGTATCACCCTCATCATACTCGACCACCGTGACATCAAACGAGATTTCCTCATCCTCATCAGTCATCAGGTTGAGCACGTAAACCACATCCTCTTCAAGACGGAGATCGCCTCCTACACTCACTACTGACGTATTGTCGACCTGCAAGATTGGTCGGTCATTGACCTGCTCAATAAAGACGTCAACCTTCATCAACACATCACTGACAATATGCGTGCATGGGTTGAGCAAACCGTAAGCATCAAAGGTGGCTTCATGAATGCGGAACGTCAGGGAATCAGCACCATTGCGGTAGGGATTGCTCATGTAGTACCATGCTTCAGTACCATCATCATATCGGACGGTGCCTTTGCTAGGTACCGTGTCCACAGACACAATCAATGTGTCACCGTCGACATCACTCAAGTTCAATGCAATGGGGTGCCAGATGAAGTCATCCTCACGCACAAAAAGCGCCTCTGTTGATGCCATTGGTGCATGGCAGTGCGCGCTTGGATCGTACGAATTGAGTGACAGGTGAATGGAGGTGTCGGGACCTCGCAGAATATAGGGTCGGCAGGAGGTGGCAGAGACATTGCTCATCGAGGCATTGAACCCGTGCCGTGCCATCAAATTGGATGTATTAACCAAAGTGGACAGCGTCGACTGATTCAGTGAGGCCGTGGTGACTCCAAAAATGGCCTCAAGAACTGCCTCACAGTCTGCCTTGGAAGCGGCTTCAAAGGGTACATGTTGACAATGGGCCCCACCCGAAACATCGCAGTCCCCCATCATCACGCGCAAACTGACTTCGGCCTCATGCTGCGTCGGCGAACAGAGCTACACACCAAGGACATCACATGAAGCAAGTGAGAACTTTTGGGGACTGTGTGGTCTACACAGAGCAGCGAGGGCAGAAAAAAAAATACGCACTTGAGTGATATACTCGTCTGCCACATTGCTCTCTGGTGGCGAAACGTTGCAGTAGCTCGCTCCGACGGGCAACCATGCTTGAAAGTACAAATTCCAGGCGAACCATTCAAAGTGTTCGTCGGCAGGCAAATTTGGGACGTTGGCCCGAATCACCCACGGACCTACGCAACAATAGTCAAGTCAAGTCAGAATGCACACTGCAACATCGAGCGGTGCGGTGCGGCGATGGTAAGAGGACACGATTTATTTGAAAGGAACGCACCGTTTGGCAGAGGTACATCTCCCGATGCAAGCGTGATTGATAGACCAAGGCTAAGACCAATCGGGGTTGATGCCCAACGACCTTCTGTCAAGGTGTCATTGATTGGATGCATGAAGGAGGTCAACGAGAACTTGGACTCTTCCAAGGTCAAAGGGTCCAGGCTGTTGCTGTCCAGAATTGTTTGCACCTCGTCCACATCATGAGGAATTGAAATAAGTGACATGTTGGACAAAAAGCCAGCATCAGGCGTGTCCAATAAAATGGTCTGGATAGCAGCATCGCGCCGGCGGCGCGCATCGGCGTTGGCTCCAATATCAAATCTGACCGAGTTGTTATTGTCGCTGACGGGTTGATTAACAATCGTTTCTGTGTTGGATAAAAATGATTGACATGCGAGGTATGAGTGCACAACAGCGCAGCGTCAAGACTGACAAATGATAAAGCACCGCACGAAATCACGACAACCAATCACCGCAACATCCGCAACCTACCATCTCCGCGAAGGACAAGGAAAGGCTGTGAACAGGCCGTCGATAGCAAGCCTCCGATGTTTGAAAGGCGCACGCAAATGTACAGTCGGGTGGCCAGAGGAAGCGGCAAGGTCTCAAATTGGCCATGATCTGCCCAATTGGTTTGATCCAGAGGAGATCCACACTTGGGGCTCAGGTCCAAACCAGATAGAGAAACAACGGCCGTCAATTCAGGTTCGTCAATGGCACATGGACTGTTCGCGGCACGCCAAGGTGAAACATCCATAGTGGTCATGCTTGTGCCGACTCCCACATCTATAGCATTGAAATCGAATTTTAATGTGAGCCGAATTCGGCCAAACAACACATTTTCTCTGCAACTTCAAAAGGTCACAGCCAAGACAGCAAGTTACGTACAGTAGGAAAACAATTGGGTTTCCTCGTCGTGGCCTACAAATTTGAGCTACAGGCATGCGCATCAAAGTGAGGACACAGTTGCATTGGTATGGTTCAGAAATGTCAGGGCAGGCGGAAAGTCAAAGCACAGCAAAATTTCTGACCTCATAGCTGGTGTTCAAGGCGTACGCCGGCAAAGTCTCCGCACCGACTGCAATTTGGTCCATAGCCGCGGACTGTGCCGTCATCACAAAAGAATCCATAATGGGCGGTGTCAAGTCAACCGAAATGGCGTTGCTGGTGGTCTCAGCAACGAGACCAGCGGCATTAGTCGCGAACAAATGAACCGCAACCGAATCGCCTTGAGCCAGCGTCAGATTGGCGGCGTTAGCGACCAAAGTACCGCCCATAAAGTCAGCATCCAGATCCACACTGCCCCGAGCTCGGGCAACGCCGCTTATCTCAAGGCGCCAATCCACCTGAACCACTGGGCTTTCGAGCTCAAACACACTAAAGCGGAAATATACTTCGCTGGAGGTTCGAAGGGCTTCGATGGGGCGGTTGCGATAACCACGATCAACGAAGCGAACTACTCCCACAAAGGAAGGCGCAGTAAGGTCAATGGTGGTGGCAGGGCTCAGCGATACCGAGGTAAGCCCAGCGGCGTTTTGCATGGCGATGGCAAATCGATAGCTGGCAGGTGCAAAGAAGGTGATTGTCGTGCTGTTCTCATTGCGTTGCTGACCAGACGTTTCCGTGAACAAGCAGTTGTCAATTGAGGGCCCACCACAGCCCAAACCCTGGCACTCGGGGTGACATGGCGCACAGGTGGTGTTGTTTGAGAAGTGAGTGATGGGGCAAACAGCCTCACACGAGCCATCGTAGTCAACAGCACGGCACCCATGGGTCACGTTACGGCTCGGGTCAATCAAACATTCCGTCTTAGTCGGTCCCGAACATCCGTACAGACAGTTTTCGTGACAAGCCCGGCACTGACCGCCAGGTGCCACATAGGTCAGGTTTGGACAATTCGTCACGCATTCACGCAAGGATTCCAGCGCCACGGTCGCGGCATCTTCGCTGTCAACATCCTTTGCTGTTGTGTTGGCCGCGCAAAGCTGGCAGTCAGAGGGCATCGGGCCACTGCAGGACAAGGCACTGGCACACTGCTCGTGACAGGCCAAGCAGCGTAGCGTGTATTCTTCCTTGTAGTAGCCCGGGGGGCAGTCCGTATCAAGGCATGTTCCGTTGAGCTCAGCTACGCGACAACGTGGACAGGAGGCTTGTGCCGAAGGAGAGATGGAGATCGTGGTGGTCGTGGTAGTAGTTGTCGTCGTTGAAAAGGCTTGCGTGCATACTGGCGAGCAGTCACTGGCAGTAAGGCCCGTGCACCCACCCAAGCAGTTGTAGTGACATGACTGGCATGCGTCATCAACAAGAATTGCGTCGTAAGCGCAGGACGCGACACACGCATGGCCAAAGGCAGCACGCATGGTCCCCGCGGGGCACGTCGTGCAATCACGCGCGAGGCTACCGACACACCAAGCAGTCGAAGAATTTTGCTCCATGAGCAAAGGGGTCACTGGTGAGTTGATAAATAGTTCGTCAACGGCAACTACGCTGCCATCGGCGCGTCGGAATTGTTTGCTAACAGCGTCATACATTGGAATTTGCCACTCAAGCGTCGTTATGTTGGCTCGAATTGACACCTCTTGCTCCACGGTCGTTGCATTAGTAGTCACGTTATGAGTTACTGTCACATTTTGCAACGTTGTCACGTTGGTGGCGACCAAAATCGAGGCAAGGTCCGCCAAAAGTACTTCCAAAGGCCAAGAACCAATGCGCCCTTCAAGTGACATCTGACCATAACCGCTCACCACCTTGCAATTGCCACTCAAAGTGTCATTGACCGCAGGCATAAAGTTAGGCATGGGTCGAGGCAGAGCGTCAAACGTCCACCAGGTACGCACACCCTCATCCACACGAACAAGCAGAGAGACGTTGTCATATGAGTGTGGCACGGTCACATGAATGTCATCCCCAAAGCGGGGATTGGCATCGTGCAATTGTGCAAGTGGATCCACAACACCAGGCAATTTCACGACGTCCACCAGCTGGGCAGGTACCTCAAGCGGCACAACGTCTCGAATCAAAGGCTCTTGACTTACAAAGTCAGCCTGAATGTCCATCGTTGCCGAAATTGTTTGGTTATTGACTGTGTCTGTGAATGAAAGCATCACCGATCCTATCACGGGGATGTCGACCTGGAACGAAGCGCCGTTTTCACTCACAACTTGAGTCACGGTGACATCATCAGTGGTCACAAGCTGCTCGATGAGGACCTGGCAGGCCGGATCTTGCAGCTCATAGCTTATGCTGACCTGGCTGGTGTTGACAGGCAGTTGTACGCCTTCCGGGTACGCCCGAGAGGTGTTGACAGCCACAGCGCGTTCGGCAGATACTTGCATCATCAGCGCCTTCATGCAAGGCTTGTTGCCGCGTGCAATGGCAAAAACAAGCTCTTGCACCTCGTTTGTTCCACGGACAGCATCGTAAGCCGACAGTTGAAGCGGGCTTGTGGCCGTGGTCACAAGGGCAGCACCAGAATCCCCCACCGTGATGAACTCATCCATGGCTTCGACCAGTACAGTAAAAGGGCCCGACGGTTGGTCCACGTAGATTGTAGTACTATTGCCCACACCATTCAAAATGGCCGTTTGTGCCTTGCCGTGAGCATCAGTCACGTTCACGTTGACCATCATTTGCGACCAAGCAGCTCCATGCACTTCCACAGTTATGGGCATAGCCGTGCACACGTCACCAGAGTTGCAAAACTCTGTCATCACAGAGCACGTTGCTGAGCGCTGAGCAAAAACAATGCCAAGCTCGTTCCATTCTTGCAGACTGGCAGTACAGCCAATCGCGTTGGAAATTCTGAGATAAAAGTGCTCAGATGAAGCAACCACCCGCAGTGACACTGTTCGTGTTGTGCGCGATACATTGACATGGCAACCAGCCCCATCGGAGCATAGCTGATCAATAACCGTCAAGCCTTCAATCGAGTAATCCTTGGCTAGTGAAGTTTCCACAACGCGTTGCACAAACAAGGTGCTCACACTGGAAGTGACCCCATCCTGGGCCCATGCAGTGATTGTTATGGTGTTTGTTGCCGCTGTCAGTCCCGTAATCAACACCGCGCCATCGCCCGTCCACTCATGCGAGGCGGGCGCCGGTACGGATATGTCGAGCGTTGCATGAGGTCCGATCGCGGTCAAGCTCGTCAGAGTCAGCTGCGTTTCTACGGGCGAAAGCGTCACATTGCGCGTGCTTCCAATCGCAGACACGGTCACGTGTCGGTGTGCAGACACTTCAAAATTAGACAAAGCCACAGTCGTGGAAGGGTTGCCACGAGTCAGGAAGAGCGTGTAGCTGCGGGGTGGTACGGTCAAATCTTCCGCTTGGACGCTGATGACGATAGAAGTGGGTTGGGACGGGCCACTTGGTGTGGGCACCTGTACGGAGAGTCCCTCCACAAGCTGCCCCGCAACAAACACCCGGGCGCCCGAGCTATCGTATACACTCATATTTAGCGTCAGTGCCGCAGCGGCATGCGGCAGTGTGATGACGTAGTTGCCGCGATTCGAGTGCCAAACAGGCGACAAGGTCAGAATCTGACCTACGCCATTCTGTTCCACCGACTCCACTGCGAGGGAGGCTAGTCGGTCTTCAATTGAGGGTGGCGTTCGTGTCCAGCGAATCGTGTATGTGGTCATTGTTGCCTGATCTTCGCTAGTGACCAGCAACTGAACAACGCCACTTGTGCCGGTCGTCTCAAATACGGCCGCGTGATGCCCCCAGGTGGAGTTGACACGAGCAAAAGGCACAACACTGACGGTGGCAAACACATCGGTAAACCAGGCAAGTTTCAGGCGGCGCGTTGCGTATGCGACTGTCACTTCATACTCGAAAGCGAGCTTGCCATCAAAAGCCGGCGATGAATCAAGGTATGTCAGGTCCTCAGCGTCATTGCTCTCCACGAAAGCAGTGTCAGCCGCCACAAAGAGCTCATTCACAAGGGAGTTGTTGGATGCTGGCGCACGGTGGAAGAATAAGCGAACCATGCGACGTCGACCGTCCAGCGTTTCCAAAAGCACGGTGGCATTGACATTTTCAGTGGTGCCTTGCAGCTCTACAGGTGGGCTGGTGCCGTCAATCAGAAGACCGCGACTGACAAGCCCATCAAAGTGACTCTGCTCTCCTACATAGCAGGCAAGTGATCCGGCCATCACCAAATCATGCACCACCATCAAGTTGCCGGCCGTGCCGTTGCCACAATCCAAATCATCTGGGAAATGACGCGAGGGCAGATCAAATCCGGCCACAAGACCCCCCACTGCGCCTGCGTTGCATGCGCACGGGTAGCACACGCCGTTCGAGCCTGGATACGTGTCACTTGGGCAGGCATTGACACAGCCACCTGTGCTCAAGGCAAAACGCGGGCAATTGACGCATTGGTCTTCGTCAGGGCCGGTGCAGAGGCCGTCACAGCGCTCATGACAAGCCTGGCACTCAAGCGTGGTGCTGTTCTCAAAGAAGCGCGCCGGACACTCGGGCACACAGGTGATGCCATTGCTTGTAGTCAGATATGGGCCCTGGCATGAGATGCAATCCGAGGCTAAGGGACCTGTGCAGCCATCCAAGCACTGTTCATGGCAGGGGAAGCAAAATTCATCCAAAGTTGCGGTCGCTTCAAACCGGTTCAACCACAGACTGTCCAGCCCACCCAAGCGTGAAAAATGAGCAGACACGTCAGACATATTCATTGGTGCGCTGTCATCGGGACAAGCCACCTCTGAGTGACAGACTACGTCCCCACGGCTCGCCACTCGCATGCCAGTGAAACAGGACTCGCACTCCCACTGAGTAGGTCCCGAGCAAGAGCCATCACAAGACAAGTCGCAATCGCGACACACGCCCTCCGCACTGGCGTACGTTCCATTGGGACACGCTTCCACGCACATGCGACCGTGTTGAAGGTTCTCACAGGAGAA
The DNA here is from genome assembly GCF_000002865.3 of Monosiga brevicollis MX1. Classification (NCBI taxonomy): domain Eukaryota; class Choanoflagellata; order Craspedida; family Salpingoecidae; genus Monosiga; species Monosiga brevicollis. Next base: position 1,086,705 of record NW_001865049.1, read on the forward strand.
GCATTGGTCGGCAAAAGGTCCGTAGCAGTTGTCAGCACACTGGGCATGGCAATCCTGGCACACACCCCGAGTGTCTCGATAGGTGTTATCCGGGCAGCTGGCATGACATGCTCCCTTGTACTCGGCCTCTTTGCAGAAGTATGTTTGTCTGCCAGGAGATAGACCAGTAATCAAGCCGTCAAATACAATCGCGTCATTCAGATCACAATCTGGATCACAGAGGTCGCTGCTGCAAGCGTAGTCGGTATTGCAAGGCATGCACGGGACCTGAGACAAAGGCACAAGTTGTGATGCGTCCACGGTGTCATTGCGAGCATCGACAATACCATAGCTCATGGCCAATATCGGGCTCTCCTGATCAGCATAGTAGCGCTCGTCCCCGCACACGGCTGAGGTGGCAGCGATGGGCGTTTGCAGCTCACGAATCACTATTTCATCAACAATGTCCAGAACAGTCTCATCCGTCATCAAGCGAGAATCAGGCATGGCACCGACAATGAGCGTAGAAGATGCAAGCAGTTCAAAATCTTGCTTGGTAACGAGCTGTCGGCCATCAATCAGCAGGGTCATCACACCCACGCCAGAAATAGTTTCTTGAAGAGACAACTCAAGCTTAAAGTTGAGAACGTTTGACAAGGTCAACCCAATAGCTGACTTCTCGTCGCTGCTTGATGACCACAGCGCAACAGAGAGAATGCAACCTGTGTCAGTTTCCTCGATGCAGCTTGCCTGCATACCATAACCGCTTGGGCCGTTGTAAAAGATGTCAGCATCCTCGTCCGCATTGTTTACGCTTATCAGCGGCGGCGAAAAATGGTTGACGTCAGTTGTAAAGGCAAGATCAACGCTGATGCCCACGCGAGACGGAAGAATGAGATCGACCGAGTATGAACCCATCACCGGAGCCGCAGGCGCAAAGGCCAACGCGCTGCCAAAGAAAGCTTTTCGAAATACAACCGAGCTGCTCATGCGCCAGGCGTTGGAGCTTGTTGGGCGAGCCCGAGCATTATATAATCGTGGTAATGTGTAGGCACGATTCAGTACTGCAAACCGCTCCAGCGTGCAACGGGACAAATCAACTCCACAGCGAACGCTCGTATTAACGACAACCGGCACCAAAGTCGCCAAAGCCGTGCTCAGACTGCATTCGGAATCGGCCGGTGGGTGTGCCAGGGCAACAGTCAAGTTGATATCATCTACCTTCTTGAGAAACGGTGTCGCCATGGAGGTAATCTCAGTCCCAATGATGACGGCACCAGCCCGGGGCGGTGTCTGATCTACAATGATGAGAGGCGAGCACACAAAAGCTCGCAAGCCCGCAGCATCGCGAATGCGCACAATGGTACGTAGAGCCTCGGCAGTGCCATCAATGTCTGATTCCAGCGCGAGCAGATTGAAAGAGGCACTCAAATTGCCGAGCGTCGTAAAGTCGTCCTCGGTCACAGTAGCAGCTAGCTCTGCACAGCTGAGTGTCGACAAAGAACAGGCTTGACGATCAGCTTCAACCAGAGCCGCCGCCTGTTCAGCCACACCACTGTCTGCATCAAAAGTACCAGATACAGTCACAAACACACTCCCCTCAGTTGCATACCAAACAAGATCCTCTGCTGAAGCACCATCCGTTACTGGTTGCAAGGTACCCGGCGTGGGGGCAATGAGATCAACCTTGGCTGCCACTTCGCCCGTGGATTGACCAAGAGCAAAGTTGTGGGCCGTAAGGCGGACCTGAAGTGTATCAAGATGACGCAAGGCTGAGATGTCTTTGATGATATGGGTGGTCAGAGAAGGGTCCAGCTCAATGCGCTTCGTCCAGGCTGGTAGACCGGAAGAGCTCACAACCAGCTCCAGCTGACTGAGTGGAACGGCTGATTCTGGTTCATCCCAGGACACAAGAAGCGCACTGCTGGTGTCGGAAAACCATGCACTGCGGTTCAAAAAGAGAAGAGGCGTGGAGATGGACTTGTTCAAGCCACCGATAATGCCGTCGGAAGTAGTGGTGGCGTACAAGGTCTCAGCGCTGAAGGCACGGATACTAGCGTAGACGGTGGTGTTGCTTGCAATGGGTGTGGTGCTTCTCCACGTATAGCTCGTGGCCAGCCCGACAGACGTAAACGGTAGCAAATTGTCCAGGTTGCTCTCGCTTGTTCCCGTCCCAAATGCGACTTCATACCTTTGGAGACACATTCACAAGCATTGCCACGGCATAAAAAAGAAAATAAAACAAAAGAAAGGGTGGGGTGAGTGAGAACACATATGCGTAAAAAGAGCCGAGCGGACCGATTTGACCTGATGATCGCCAATCACAGAAAGGTCGAAGTGTGCCAAAACGTACCGGATGATAGGAACTTCGTATGAACCGAAGCAGTCTTTGTCGTTGCGCTGGACACATGTGTGCCAGGTGGCCTTGAATTCATGGGCATCTTCTTGATAGTCCATATCATAGTCCATGATACCATCCATGATCGGGCCAACATCTGGGCTGGAGTCCAGGTAGCGAAATCCTATGGCATGAAAACAAATTATCAAGTCGAAGCTAAGAAGACAGCCAATCAGCCACACCACTTTCTAAACTCACCATCTGATCGCATGTTGCGATTGACCGAAAATTGGTCCTGAATCTCAAGCTCAAAGAAATATCGTCGACTGCTCTGCAAACCCTCTCGCTGTTCGCCATTGGGCTCCATATGATATAGATTGGTCACGGCATACTGCTCTGGGGCTGTTTCATCCATTTCAAGATCCCAAATGATATCTTCACTCACCAAAAGCCCGTCAGATCTGCAAAGTAATATGGTAAAGCGTGGTCAGGTCAAAGTGAGCATCGAAGGAGCGGATAGCGATGCAGCTCCAGCGCATCTGCATGCCAGTACAAACCTCAACAAGCGGAGGGTGATTGATTGGGGCTCGCAGACGCCGAGCAAAGACCAGGAAGCATACACCCGGTCAAATTGTGTCCAAGTATCAACGTCGTTTTGGTTTGGGCCATCTGCAAGAGCCAAATTGGGTTTGAAAGTTGTGACAATCAAGGGAGCTGAGGTTGATGTGATCACAACCTGTCCCGAGTGATCCTCGACTCGGACCAAGCCATAAACTTCGCTACCAGCTGCTGCGTTCACGCCTGGAAAAACTGCCGATGTGCGATCGAGAGGGACTGGACGCCAGTGCGCAATATCTGGCGTGGAAGAAGTACTGCCCAAGCCAACCGAAAAACTAATGGCCTCCGTGGTGTCGTTGCTCCAGCGCATCACCAAAGCATCCTCAAGAAGATAGCATGCCGTGGCATCCAGACGGGTCCACAAGTGGCTGGCATCGGGTCGACCTGCGCCCTCTGGAACGGTGACACGGGCTTCATAGAATGTGCCCTGGTATGCTACCACTTCGCCAGCGTTGTAACTCTGACTATATGAGAAGGCTTGTGCCAGTTCCGCAGCTATCGCGTCATGCAAGCGCGGGACAAACCAGAGCTCTGAGGGAGGAGTTGGCGGAACGGCATCGACCATGACCGGGTGAGCAAACAACAGCACACTCTCGCCAAGCTCATTAAAGGCCAAGAGAGATGGGTGAAGTAGATCGCCTTGAACCCACTCCTTGACAAAGACGCTGACTCGGGTTGCGGAGCCGCAATCCACCGCAGGAACACGATCCGCGATACCCGGCTGCGAGCCGACCATAAGAGCCTGGACCTGGATCCGCGTTTCTTCGTCAAAGATGCCTTGCCAACTGCAAGAAAGCTGCGAACTGTCCGAATCAAACTCACAATTCATATCTGCATTATCAGCGATTGGGCTTGTGACATCTCGAACCAATGTGGCTGAAGATACCGAATCCGAGCTAAGCCCCAGAATATTCGGGTGTAGCGCAGAGACTGAGAATGAGCGTGAGGATTCTGCCTCATCAAGGGGGACGCGTGCTGGACTGACTTCCCAGCATCCAAGCTCCGTTTCAAAAACGCCAGATTTCAGTGACAGTCCAGTTGGGCAGGAGACATTGCCGAGCACGGTTAAACTATCGCCTGTGGACTCGGACCAGGTGGCAAGGGCTGAGGCCAAATTGGTGAAACCCAAACGCGCTGCCACAGTCTCCATCATGGTTAAGCGCAAATCATGTGGGGACTGGACACGAACTTCAAGGCCTTGATGTGTGGCTACAGCAATGGTGTGCTCAGATTGGTCTTTGTCGAGCTTCATCAGCATGCCCTTGCTTGTTCGAACATCAATACTTGAGATATTCAGATCAGAACTGGGCGCTTCTCGCGCCACGTTGACCGTAAGAAGAACTTCAAAGCAAGCATGTGCAATGCTGATTTCAAGTTGGTTGAGATCGTCGTCGGGCAGGGGCAAGAACCACACGTTGCCATGTTTGCTGGTAGAAAGTTGTCGGCCAGCCCACTCTGCCGTGAGCACGGGAGCGTAATCTTTGTTCGGCGAAGTCACAAGTGTCCACTCTGAGCACAGCGCAGGAACAGTAATGCTCGTCTTGGCATCGGCCATAAAGAGGCCAAAGGAGGATAAAAGATCCCAAGATGAGCCCTGATTGCAATGGAGTTCAAGCTTTTTGAACACGGATGACGGATGAGGCACACGCAGGCGCACAATGGCTGATGTGCGTGACTCAAACACTGTACCCACACGCCGCGAAAGCGTGAGGTTGCTGCTTCCCGACGCAAACTCGAGGCCTAAGTTGGTCGTGCTATTGGGGTAGACGTTGGTCATCAGCACGCCGCTTGCAGTGGCCACCTGCACAAAGTCAAAAGGGTCTTGACCTTGAGCGCTTACGTCCACAGTCGTCTGCCCACAAGGAATCATAATGTCCTCTGTCGTTGGCAGACTATGAGTTTCGAGGAGCATCGTTGTGGCAGTGGGCGTGGCCTCGTGACGGTTAAACACGATGCGGTAGCTCTCTGAGTTACCTGCTTGCGCAGTAACAGTCAAGCCAACTTCGGAAGCCGTGTTATCGACATGACGCGGAAGCGCCAATTCCGTTGCTGCCGTTCCATCGTATGTGGCATTGCCATCAATGACCGCCCTCCAGGTAGAAGTGGCCGCAACAGGAAAGTTAATCACGATGGTATCAGTGTCAAATGGTACAGAAATGGCCACGTAGCGGGCGGCTGTTTCCACCTCCACCTGCCAATTGGCAGTGGTACCCTTGTGCAAAGCAGCCACCGCCACGTGTGGCAAGGTAGCATCTGTACTCACAGTGGCCATGTGCAATCCATACACCATTTCCTGCTGAGTTGTGCCATCCTCAGCCTGTACCGCAATGGTCAACACCATGCCCTGGTAGCCGGAATTGCCTTGGATGCCTTCCGGCAAGGGGGCACTCCACGTACGTTTGGCAAGCGAGGTAAAGCTGCTGGAGGCTTCCAAAAGAACACCATTGATCGTATCATGAACTGACAAGGTGATGGAAACAAACGGATGGTTTGGTGCGATTGCCAGCGTCAGTGCATCTGCGTCCAGAGCAATTGTAGCAAGGCCCTCGTCGGCACAGGGATCGATGGCTGTCAAGCCATTGATGTCTAGCTGGCGCAGACAGGTGTCGGTCGAGGGAGGCAGAGATTGCACCTCTACTGTGAGCGTCGCCATCGCAGCCCCACTATACAGATTGAATGTGCGGGCTCCTGCGGATCGATCCAGCACAAACACGATGCTCGTATGCATGGCCTGGCCTTGTACGTCCTCCACCACAACCGCATGACCATCGACCTGAACGGCCAGAAGAGTTATGGAGCTGGGCGCTGAGATGACGGTCGTCCAGGAATTGCCTCCGCCGGTTGTTGTAGCCACGACCGATAGTGATCTGGTGAGCTCATCAGTGGCGGACACACTGAAGCTTTCAGCTGTAATGGTGGGCATGGCCACGTTGACCGTCAACTCCAAGCTTAGGTCGTGGTCAAACAAGTTGCAAGTAAGCACAAGCTGTGAGAGGGTCGTCGGCATCGAAACTGAGACTGGAACATCCGGTTGCACTGTCAACTGAAGATTACCACCGCTGCACTCCCAGGTGTGGCTATTGTGAGGGAAGGAAAGCTCGAAAACGCGCACTTGGTACGGAATATTGATCGTCGCGGCTGCGTCTGCCAAGCCTATAGAGTGGGGCACCCCATCGTGGACGAGCTGAACTTCTGTCGGCAGTTCAACCTTCTCGCGGACGACTACCAATTCTAGCAAAATCTGTTCGCCTCGCCAAAAGGTCAAAAGAGTATCGTCGTTAACAGTGGAAAGGGGAAAAGCCCGGCTGCTGGTGGTTTGCACGGAGAAAGTTGAAGCGCCATCTATTAACAGCAGGGCAATACGTGAGGGATGAGTTGTGCAGACGCGCTTCATAGCCATGCCGTCAAGAAAACATAAGCAAGCGATGATGAAGAAGAGTAACAGGGTGGCCACGATCCAGATCACAACAGCGCCACATGCGAGACAAAGACTCCAATGTCCTTCACGGCAAACGGAGTGAAGTGAAACCATTTGAGACTCAAAAACGAACCGTTGACAAAGACGGGCTCGCCGTGAGCCACATCGATGCTAAGAGTGATGCGATCTTGTTCGAATGGCAGGGTGGCCTTCAATTGTCGAACTCCAAAGCTCTCATAGCTCAACACATCAACATTTTCGTCCAAAACGTGCACACGCACAACGTCCTCCATTGGAGGGCTTAACGTGAGCTTGTAGGTGCTCGTCCTGCTGCCGTCTTCCGAAGTGGCGGTCAACGTATAATGACGTGCGACCACGCCAGCCGACATGGTGATGGGCGACCATACATTGGCTTCGAGCTGACGCTCTAAGACTTGGGTCTGGTTTGTATCCACGGACAATGATACGGAGTCTGGCGTGGAAGAGTCGAGATAGACACGAAAGCCAGACGACACGGCGTCCAAGAAATGCTGACCAAACGCCCCCTCCACTCCAGGGTGGTCATTGGAGACGTGGTGGCGACACAGCGTCTTGGCTCGCACCAGTGCGTACAGCTGTTGCCCTTGTAAATCATCGATTGGGAGGGAAGCGACAAACACGCCCTCCGTCCCTTGTACCAGGATCTCCTCATCCGTAAGCGGGACTACGTCAGTCTCATATGGGCTTGTACCGAGGCCCCACGTGTAACTGTGGATGCCGCCACATAGCTCGGATGCAAAGCCATAAAAGTGCCCAGCCACCTGGAGATGGCTCTGAATCTCCACATCAAAGCTGACGGTCGGGCCATCCACGACTGTACCGATGCGATCTTCATCCGGCATGCGGAAAGGCTCTGATCGCGCACTGCTGGAGAGGCCCGCGCCATTGTGACAGGTGAGCTCAAGCTGATAGTATTGGTCTGTAGTGAGCGGGGATGTCAGCATCAACGTCGAGCGTGAAAGCTCAGTTGTAGCAATGCCCCCGCTGCTAAATTGTGCCATTGGTGTGAAGGTTGCGCTGGCTGGGTCGCTCTTTGCAGCTTCGGATTGGGTGGCAGGTAGAGTTCCTGCTCTGAGATAACAGCCAGCTACGCCTGACTGCAAGTCAATGACCGTCCAATAGGCCTGAAGCGTGTCGGGCGTTTCCACCAAGACAAAGCCTGCAGCATCCCGCCGGCTGTCGGCAATATTGTTCGCGAACCCCAAAGCCGGCCCGTCTGAAATGACTGGCGGTGATGAGTCGATGCGCACACCGCTCGTGTAGCGCTGGGTCTTCAGTCCAACGTTGTTGTATACTCGTACACGGGCTGCAAGTGTCGCGCCATCACTGATGACAGGCAAATTGGCAAAATCAATGGATGAGTGAATGTCAACACCACCGTCTAATCGAGTGGTGAGCTCGATGACGAGACCATTGGGGTCATGATGGCTTTGCGAACTCTGGCCAGTAACCCGGGTTGTGGTCGACAGTAGTTCCAGAGCTGGCGCAGAGCCAACAAAACGATAAAGCGTGATTTCGACGCGTGCCACCCCCGAGTGCGGGTCTACGGAAGCGAACGATTGTTCGAGCCTGCCCGACCCCGACACCCAGTGCTGCGAGTCTTCGGCCTCATTTTGATTAGATGCCACCTCGCCGTCGACAGCGTACAGCAGCACCGGAGGCGTGGCGTCGATGATAAGACCATCCGTAAAAGCAACTGTGCTGATGCCTGCTCCGTTAGTTGCCCGCACTGCGCCGATAACATGAGCGCCGTCGGCAAAGGACATGCGTTCCGTAACAAAAGTGGTGGCAGTAACATCAATGTCTGCAAAATCCAAGAAAGCTTCGGGATCCACAACCGAGCCTGAGCGACTGCCAATTGCGACCTCCAGACGCGCAATGGAGGATTCCGGGTCCGAGAAGCCCGTAAAGGACATGCGGTAAGAATGGAGTGACGATGAGTACGTCCAATCCGCGACTTGGCCAGCCTTTAATGTCCAGTCGGCAGAAAGCCCGTCGCGTAGATAGCCCGACGAGGCGGCCGGGCATGCACTGGCGTCGCTGTTGGCAATGCAAACGCAGTCGGCCAGGGCGGTGCTTGTCAAAATTTGAAGCTCGTTGCGACGTCCCGGGGAAGCAATTGGGCACGTCAGATCCACCATGAAACCATCAGAGCGAGCCGAAACGCTGAGAAGATCCAAGCCGCCGTGATAAGCTGTAATGGTCGAATAATAGCGAGTCGCATGGGTGAGAGGCTCCGCGAGCTCAACTCGACCCGCCGCAGCATAAAACGGTAGGGACTGGTTTACAATCACGTCGCCGTTTGGATTGAACACCCAACCAGTTTTGGTGAGATATCCGGCTCGGACGATCCACCTAAAGCGTGATGATGTGTCATACATCCGACAAGACACAGAAGTGAATTTAAAATCCATAGGGAAAAGAAAAGAAAAGAAAACAGAAAAATAAATAACATGTCAATAAAAATAAAAAGCGTCAACAGAATGACGGGTCGAGAAATCACGAACCAGTACGACGAGATGCCGGTATCCGGGTCACGAAAGTCAGCAAAATTGACGCCCACCACGGAGGGATCGTTGGTAAACGATAAGTCTTGCTCAACTTGAGAGCCATCCTGAACTTCACCAGCCAGCGGAGCTGCAAAAGGAGTTGATGCATCAGCAAATGCATGTGTTGCGTTGAAAGACACAGACGAAGCCGCGGCGGGCAGAGCTGACTTACGTGTTGTATCGAAATACAAAGGTTCGTTACTGCCGACGCGAGCAAAGAGATTAACCAAGTCAAACGTCTCCAGCTGTGGGTAAATGTAGACACCATCGGGAAGTTTGCCAAAGCTGTATTCAAATTGCGGATGCTGATGAATGTCTCCACCAAAGGGAACCAGCGATGCGTCAACCGGGAGCACACCCAGTGCAACTCGGTGGGCCGCTAGGCCGGATCCTTTGTCCCATGCAGTGATGTTGAACGCGAGAGAGCCTTGGGTGGAGCCCACGGTGGCCTTTAACTCGACGATCGAAGGCGGTGTTACATCAACCTTCAGTGGAATGGTTTGGCATGCTAGTGTGGACATGGGCCCACCAAAAATGACCGAGTTGAAAAAGTACAGCGACTGGTAGTAGTCGCCTTCGCGAAGATCGAGACCATGTTGCCCAGCCGCACGACCATCGGAGTGGCGCCACGGGATTACATCAGTACCACAGGGCTGTGTGCCGACAGCCCACAAAGTGGCATACAACTGTGTCTCTGGGTCAATAGCGGGGTCCCAGCCAAACTCCACAAAATCCTGAAAGCGCTGATATGTGCGATGGTTGCTGATAAAGGCGCCTAGTTTTGTGTCACAAAGTTAGTCTGAGCAGGGTAGCGGAAGAAGCAACTTGCGGCGCACACGTACCATCAATTGACCCCATCGCGTCGTGTAAGATGAGGTGATTGTCATGGGGTGTGACATCGTCAGCTGCGCAGCGAGATCCGATCGACGATGCAACCTCGTCCAAGACTTCAGCAGCCTCACACGCATGATAGACAAGCTCGTTACGGTGCTGGTCACAGGCTTGGGTGCGAATACTACGGGGCAGATTGTTGGAGGTTGTGCCTGCACTGTCATCACAGCGTGCTTCATCATACACAATTGGTGGCTCAGGAGGCGTGAGGTCCACTACAATGCCTCTGTCCTGCGACGTGGAAAGGAGAAGCTTGTCGTCACTGGACCGGATGTTGAGGTAGACAATCTCGTTATGTCGCAGCTTGCGTTCTGTGGCAAAGTCCAGGTTGCCGGAGCGCGAAGTATGCAGACGGTTGGTCCACGACACAAGGTCAGCGCCCTGCCCGTCTCCCAACACGGGAAGAGCAGGCTGCAAACCAGCAGAAATTTCGAGGAGAACCAGCGGAGACAAATCGTCAGCCGTCCATCCCCCAATGATACGCTCGTCGTGGCTTTGAATCGTGTAGTCCTGTGACGTCCAATTGACCCAAATACGAGAGACGTGAGACAAAAATGTCACATCATAGGATAGCAAGCTTTATGTTGGGCGTGTCAGCATGACGTACGTTTGTAATACTGAGAGTAGGTGGTGTGACATCGTATCTTGTCGCAGTTTGGCAGTACTGGGTCGAACTGACACCAAAAGTATTTTGCGACACCACTTTGGCAAAGACAATCTTGTTTTCATCCACGGGAACCGACTCCAGGGGTACCTTGGTCGTGTCCTTGTCAAATTCTCTATTATTCAACACTTCCGTACCATCCTTGCTGTAGCCGACCGAAACAAAGATCTTGTCTACAGCTGACTCAGCCTCATAGCTTTGAAAGTATATGGCAAGGTACGGCACCTATATGGAGGAAAATCTTTATGTTAAACAGGTGACGTTACAACTCTTGACAAGATGCATGCCAGTGAAAGCTACAAGACATGACAACCCACCTCAACATCCTCTCCGATAGTCTGATTGATGACACAACTGGTTTGCGCGAATAAAGGGCCAGACTCGTCAACTTCACTGCTGCAAGTCCTTATCAAATTCTTCTCGATTGCTGCGGCTGAGAAGGAGAAGAGCGTCGCTCGGAAAATGGTGCTGAATATCGTCTACAAGAAGCAGGGCGCGACCAAGGATCAGCACAAGCAGTTTGCGTTACCAACTCAAAAAGGGCCTTCACACCTCCGCAAAGGCTTCGCATGAGATGCTCAATGGAATCAAGATCATGTCCACAACAGTGCATTTCTCGTATGGAAAGGCCTAAGACAAGCATGCAGGTTACGTCAAGATGGGTACCAAATCTTCACCCATTAGTCGAGTAAGTGAGGATGAACCGACGTACGAAGTATTGCACAGGACGCGAAATCGGAAGACGAATATCGGCAATGGTGCCTCGAAGCGTCAGACCACCACAGAGCACCATACATTCGCCGATCTACACAATCAAACCAGATGAAAAAAAAGATGCGAGTCCTTTCTGTTGACATGAAAACAAAACAGCAGACATACCGCAAGACTGATGGCGACTTGAAAGTTGAACTGCGGTGTAATGATTGCTGCAGTGGGTCAGTATAGCCATGAGATTCTTTTCAAAAAACCGAACCCCCCAGAAAGAGGAAAGAAAAACCTGAAAAGCGTAAAACCACACACCACCTACGTGTTATTGTGGTTGACATGAAGCAAAACCGCAGACCAAAGCTCATGCCACCCTCGAAAAGAACCTCGCCGCGAATTGTGATGGGAAGTACACCTCCGACTAATGTGCACGGCAAGACAAACCAAGTACTTGAGCGTTGTGAAGTTTCGAGAACATGGTGCCACTTTGCCATGGTCATACGTACTGATAAACCGAGTCTGCATTTGGAAAACCGTCATGGTCGAAGTAAACGGGCCCCTGGACGAAGGGTTGGGTCATCAGTCAAGTATGACAACGAAAAGAAGACCAAACCCAAACCAGAGCCAAAACTGGAACAAGAAATAAAAAATATGAAAGAACAGAAACAAACGCGGAACGTACAGGTTTCCGGAAATGCAGACGTCTTCGGGCGAGTCCAAATCGTTGCAGCTCGATGCACGACGCTGTCGTTGCGCGCCAACGGGCACCGCGCCGTCGCGCGTCAAGTAAACCATATCGTACTCTCCAACATCGATGATCTCATCGTCATCAGCGTCATGATCGGGCACCCAAACCAGTGAGTCAACCTCGGTGCGATCAGACGCGACCGTCAAATTCGCCCAGCGCTCAGCAGCGGCACTACGACGGCGTCGTGAAGACTTTTCTGATTTCCTTTTGGTCTTGCCAGGAAAGTCCTTTGCAGCACTTGCTGCCTCGCCAACCGTGCCTTGGAACAGCGTGAAGTCTAGCACTTTGAGAAAGACGAGGTCCAGTGTTTTGTCGAACAAGCCGGCAAGAGGGTTAAAGGGCAAGAAGCGACGTGGATCCAGCGGGTCCTCGCCATCTTCTGACTTGGTGGCGGCAAAATGAACGAATCGACCGCATGCGCTATCCTTTGGTTCGAGAGCTTCAGCGATAGTTTGTCCAGCCCGAAGTTTGGATCCCTTCACAATGCCAGGGATGAGTTTGACGTTTGAGATCCAGAAATAGGCACCCACGTCCTTGCTAGGTTTAATTGCGACCGAATCCCCGCGCACAACGACAATGCTACCATCGTACGGGGCAGGCACGTAGTATCGTTGCGCTTTGGTTGGGGCAGAAGGCGGGCTTGTCTTTTTGGAGCTTGAGCCCTTTTTCTTGATGCCCGATTTGCCCTTGTTGAAGCGTGCCGGGGTCTTTTCAAGATTCTTGAGACATTTTTTGTCACACATCGGGCTCAACTTCACAGAAAGACCGATACCATCGGGCCACAGCGACGAGTCGGTGTTCTCGGCCCCTAAAAGCTCGTTGGCAGGGTACTCCCCAGAGCCACACTGATCATTGCCTTTGACTGTATCTGGAAAGAGGCTGTGCACCTTGGGAGTTTTGAAGCGGATGTAGGCCTCGTATAGTTTGGCCGCGACTTCGTGAATCGTGTCAGCCACATCAGCAATGTTATTCATGGTGGTAATGGCGCCCATTACCACTTGATACACGGCCTGGATAGGCTTGAGCAGATCGTTAAAGCTGGTGTCTTCTTGCAGAAGGGCAAGCAGTTCTTTGGCTTCTTCGAGTTGACTTGCGGAGTAGGACACGCAAGCGGGAGCGGTGGAGTTGGGCTCGCACACCACAGAGGTGAGCTCCTTCAGCTCTTTCACAGCCGCATCATATTGGTCAATGAAAGCCGTGTTGGCCCGAGAAACGGGGTCGATCCACTCTGGGAGCGGAGAGCCATCCAGTTGCAAAGCGCCCATAAAGTCAAAAAATGCCGTGGTAATGTTGCCGATGGCCAGTTGGACTTGTTGGATTTCGGAGAAGATTGAGGCCGCCGCTGCAGGGCCACATTCGTCAAGCAGGGCAATTTGGTCGAAAATATCACTGATGGATTGCTTGAGGGTCGAAGAATTGGTGGGCCAATACTTGCCAAACAAATCATCAATGGCTGCACACTTATCAGCCAGTCCACCTGTGATACTACGCAGGTGCGGGATGCCGATTTCAAAAAGTTTCTTGGTTTGCTCAGCCCTGCCCGCCACTTTAAGGGGTCGAAAATTGATGAGGGTGTCCGTGAAATTGCTGAAACGGGTGATCACAGGCTGGACGTTGGCCCGGCAAGCACCATCAAGGCCGGAGACCATGTCATCACCGGTAGAGAAGATGGTGCTGGCGTAGTCGGCAAAGGATTCAAACCCCGCGCCCAAATCGTCAATCACTTCAACAAGTTTGTTAAAGTCCTTGGTGCGCTGGTTAACGTCGAACATACCCTTGAGAATGCTCTTGTCGTAACCGGCAGAGAGAGCATAACCAGCAAACACGTGCAGCACGTTGACATTGATGCCGAAAAAGCCAACCTGAAAGTAGGCTTTACACTCGCCGACAGCTCGCAGCAAGACATCGAGTGAGTAGCCATCTGCATAGACGTAAAGCTTCAGCTCGCCAGTCGAAGTAAAGCCCCCACCCACGGCTTCAGAGCCTATTTTGAAGCCATACGACAACTTGAGGTTGAGATCGGTGGTGAAAACCCCGTCTCGGACGCCGGCTTCGCTCTTTGCCTCTGCACTGGAGGATGAAGCGCGCCGCAGGCGTGGACTGAAAGAAGGGTCCGAGTCCATCTCTGCAGCGTAAGCCAGGCGCTCGCTGCGTGAAAGTGAGGCAAACTTATTTTTACAACGGCCAGGCTCAATGTCATGCAGGTAGCAGTAGTATTCCTCTTCAGGAAAGATCTCGTCATCAGAGGCTTCACGGCGCTCCATGCGCATGTGATATTCGTCTTGTTGCTCATTGGCGCGGCGTGCGTAGTCATTAAGGAGAGTCTCGTGGTCTGATTCGTTGGCATGCATGATGTGCGACCGCAGTGCAGCGATGCGATGTTCGAGGGAGGAATCCTCGAGAGCAATGCGGCGCAGAGTGCTCATGCCCGCCGGGTCCTTGAGCTGGGCCAACGAGGCGATGGCGTAATGACGAATGGAGTTTGCAATGGATGGGTCGGTGTCGTTTCGAGCCGTGAGGGCATGTCGAATCAAGGCGTCATTACCTCGCTGGTGTCTGGTGTTGCCAAGTGCGGCCAATACACTCGGGCGATGGTCGTGGTGGATGGTATGGCGACGAAGGCGCGCCTCAGGATGATACTCGAGCTGCGTTTGTTCGAGCAAACCCTCGAGGCGGCCGACATGCTGATGGGCTTCCTCAGCGGGGAAGCGTGATAGCACAGCGCCCAGGGCGAGCAGAGCGCCTTCGCGAATGTCTTCGTTCTGGAGGGAGAGGGGAAGCTCCTTGGGCTCGTAGCACACCTCTTGCAAAAACTGTAGGCAAGAGTGGCAGGGACCTTGAGCAAAAGCCAGAGCTGCAATGGCGTGCTGCGTCTGATTGAACGGAAGCAAGTCCAATAACATGTATTGAATGGCAAGATCAACGCCACCCTTCAGATCCGTTACGACTTGGTACACAAGCGCCGTGGCCGTGGCATCACTATAGTCACGGATGGTTTCCACGACCACGCCGCGAATGTCCTGTGGGTCGTGCATGAAGTGAGCAGATAGAACTCGTAAGTTGGGTCGAATCATGCGAGAACACACAAACGATCAGAAAGTGTCACACACGAACATCAATAGGAAGCTCGCGGAGTGCCCGTCGCAGCTCTTGGATGCAGTCCATGCGCTTGGGCCGAACAGGAGAGTCTAAAGGCAACGTGGGTCAGCGAAATTGGAGACAGAGCAGATTTCAACGGGATCCAGAGTCATGAGGCGATCGCCGGTCTACACACCGCCTTCGGCAGATTGTTCCAAGCACACCAGGCTGGCGTGCAAAAGCGGCGACTCTTCTTCTTCGTGTGCCGGCAGCTAGTTGCATCATTAGAAATATCACAATGAAGTGGGGTGGGCACCATAAGCCTTTTATGCAGATACGTGACAATGGGGTGTGTGTTGGACAATCTTGTTCGGGTGACGTGAGTTCTGTACCTGCAGGGCAAGAAAATCGCGCAGGGAGCTGCTGTCCAGACCAGGGGGGACCATAACATGGCTCGCAGGCGAGGTCGTCATCAATACCATGTTAAACTCGCCCTACAGGCGTGTTTGCAATGTTGTGAGGCGTCCGATAAAATTATACAAATGATTGTGAACGGCCCAGAGGAAATTTACCTCGGAGTTGTGAGAGGACGTGTCATCACTGGCATAACCATTGTGTACGACGTGCTCGTGATCGTCCGCCGCAAACGCACCAAAGAGGTTTCCTGAGAGAGATGCCATGGAAGCAAACGACGGTTAAAGTTCATTGCTTTTGTGATGCATGGGGAAGCGGGACGAGGGGGTAACACGACATACCCTTGTCATTGGTCAATGTTGACTTGGCGTCGTAGCCATGAGGACCAGCACTGAAGCGCTGCTGTTCAAACAAATTCTCGGGTTGGCCGTCGGCGCGAGTGGCGTGTGCGGCCGTTCCTGACAGATGGGGATTCGGTAATTGTTCAAGTCAATAGCAAGGAGATTAGGTAAGCTGTCATGGATCAGGCTCGCAGAAATAACCCGTGGAATATTGCAAACAGGCTCAGTCCAAACCTTGTTGCTCCATGCCTTCAAAGAGGTAATTATCATTGCCATGTACTCGAAGGAGACGGCCATCAGCATGCACAACGTGGGTCTGCCATCGACGCATGTCTTTGTCAGGATACATCGACAGGAGCGATGTCGATGGGCGATGTGAGGGCTCTATTCCACCAACCTTGACGGAGGTCGCCATTCGGGCGTGAGGGATGTGGTTTTCCAGACGGCACTCGTGGTGGTATTCCCCGTTGTCCACCAACGTGCGGTAGTTGGCGTAGGCATCTGTGCACATCCAAGCGAGGTGAAGCGAGATGAGGGGGGCCAGTGGACTACGAAGATAAAGGGCGTGCGGGCAGTTGGCTCGGAGCAAGATGCCGTACCATGATGGTCTTCAAAGGCAGTGTAGTTGTGCTGTCCCATGCCATCGCCTCGATGAAGAGTACCTGCCAGAGTGGCTATGATGTTGCCTGGCAGGGTGCTGTGGATAGCTTGGTCTTGGGGCTCATAAAACACACGGGCAACGCGGCCGTCTTGGCACTGAGCGAAAGCCAGCCTAACAGAGGAAGCAGGTCACATCAGGCCACGCTTAGGCCCGAAATAATATGTCACGAATACAGGCGAGCGCCAACGTAGGCAAGACAAGTGGGCTAACCAGATTTTCAGAGACTCTGGGCGAAACATCTGGTCCTCTTGCGCTGATGCAGAGGCAAAGCATCGGTCAGCGTGTACTTAGAGCTTAACAAAACACAGGGCTGTGAACCGAGCGGGGGGGGGGGGGCGTACCATGGCTCGCAACGTGTACTTGCGTGACATTGATGGCCATGACGCTCGGGTGTGAGGTTGCGCAAACCAAGTTGCCCAAGTTGAGTTGCGCCTGAGCCTCCGCGTCGAGCGTCGTCAGCTCAAACTAAACAAGAATGGCGTGGCCGCGTGAGGACCAGAGGTGTGACAAACAGAACGGACAGATAAGGGGTGAAGCACAAACCGCATAAGTCAAAGATTGATAGCCTGATAGGTGCTCGGTGGAACGCTGGGACGACTCGGCGGACCATCGCGCGGTCGAAGTGCCTCTAGCATACATGAATCATCATCAACATGCCGTCGGCCAAGGGTCGACAGAGCACCGAGGAAGGTGGGTTCAAAAAAAAAAAAAAAAAAAAAAAAAAAAAAAAAAAAAA
The DNA here is from genome assembly GCF_000002865.3 of Monosiga brevicollis MX1. Classification (NCBI taxonomy): domain Eukaryota; class Choanoflagellata; order Craspedida; family Salpingoecidae; genus Monosiga; species Monosiga brevicollis. The sequence continues at coordinate 1,103,884 of NW_001865049.1, forward strand.
AACACCATGCATCAGCTCAGACGCAGCCTCAGCGCCATGACGAACCGGAAGAAGTAGCGCGTATTCGGGTTCCATATGAGCGTGGCCTGGGCTAAGCTGCTGATGGCCAACACGAAGGCCACTGCCTGCACGAGCGGCGCCTGCACGGCCGCCATGGCCCTGGGTCGGGAGCCTTGCAGAGCGCCTTGCTTACAGATGGGAAAAACAGCGCGGGACAGCGGAATGAGGCAAATGACGGACGGGAGGGAAGGGGGTCCGAAAAAAAACAGCAACGGTGGGCGGGCGAGCAAACGCGCGAGGGCAATGGGGAGACGAAAGACAGGGAGCAGACACTGGGCCGCCGCTTGCTCGCCTTGAACAGCGCCCCTCTGACCTTTCCCTCGCTGCCAGAGTTGGCTTGGCGAGAGCATGTTCCTGCGCTTACCGTTATAGCCAGCCAGTTTGAAAGCAGCCCGTCATCCACACGACAAGGCGAGACGCCAGTTGACGCCACACCCAGAGGTCTGGATATCAGCGCAAACCCGGGGTCCAAATGCTGTGTCTGGCGAGGAAAGTGTGCCTCGCTTGACCTGCGGCGCTTCCCATTCGGGAATGAAATGCGTCTGTGTGTGGATGTGTGCTGAATGTGCTCTCTGCCTAAACGCGACTGGATTGTGATGAGGCTTGGCTTGGGCTTGTGCATCTAAACGTTGTGGGATTTTGTCACTATATCTGTCATGGTTGGTATACATGCTCTGTTTTGGGTCGATGAGAAGGCTCTTACACCAAACATTAGTGGGCTTTACACGGAAAATTCTTCACGCGGTTGGAAAGACTTGGGTAAAGATTGGGTAGTTTGGGTCGTCATTTGAGAACGTGATGCTTTTGGTAGCGAAATCCAACGCTTTCTCCGAAAGAGCGGTATCGAAACTCCCAATGGCACAGAATCTTGCAAAGGCAAATACCACCACGTGAGGTGAGCTGTGAGAAGCAGCGTTTTGATTTTATCAACGACAAAAACGCATGCAACATGGGTCTCTGTAACGCTCCCATCACGGCGTTTGGCCCAGGAGCACCTGCTGGGCGACGCTGCTCAGAGCGAGAAGATGCGCCACTGCAGACTCAATTGGCTTCACACGTTCTGTACACAGGTTTTCTTTTTTTTTTTCTTTTTTCAGTAGAGAGGGAATTCTTTGCGGTCATTTACAATCAAGCATAACGGAGAATGCGTCAGTCATTCTTGCTTTGGGCACACTCATCAGCGCTGCTGCGGGCCACGTTGCAGACACAGCAAACTAAAAGTTTGTATCACGGGTGCGGTAGCCCTTGGTTTCTGGTCGATCCTCGTTCTGACGGGACCGGAAATAGGAATTTGCAAAGCCTCTGTCTCCTGCACCACCGGGCTCATATGTGCCTGTGTTACAAGAGCGACTCGCCCGAACATCCAAAATGTGGCCCCTACCGGAGGTCATATTCGCTTGTAAGCTCGAAAGTGGCTACGACAAGATCGGCAGGCGCGCTTTGATGCACTTGATGGGATCAATGACATTTGAGACAGACCTCAGATAACATCTGGCCACAGCCGTCTTCGTTGTCGTAAAGGTGCTGGTGTCGCAGCGGTGGCGCTACGCGTAGCGCCACACTGGATGGTCCCTTTTTGCAACATACTTCAATCATTTGCTGACCAAGACCAAGCTCGTTATCATAAATGTCGTTGACACGGAACAGAACCTGATTGTTTGCTGGTGCCTATTCCGAGACGATCGAATAGGCGATGAAGTGGGAAACATGTTGCCACACTTTCAAGTGGGATCATGCCGTGCGAGTGCAGTATGGGCATGGCCACCAACCCTGTGGTGATCCATTGGAGCCTGCGCTACGGCAGGGCTGCCATGCAACTGAGGCAAACAGTCCGCATTGCCGCGAAACGTCTTGTTTTCCACCCAAGGTGCCTGCAGAGATTAACATGTAAATAATAAAAGCAAAGCAGCAACACCGTAGCCGTCATGAGACTCTCTGCCGATAACCCCTCAGAGGTGTTGGCAAAAGCAAGGCTTGCTACTGTTTCCCTTGCCAAGCTGCCGGGTCCGTCTATAACTCATGCAACACAGACTTTGCAAAAGAGCAGTCAACCAACCTCAGTCATTTCGTCGGCGTCCCGCTGATTGAGCACGACATCGAATGCGGCTTGGGCTTTGGGTAATTTTCTGACTGAAGGCTGAGCGCCGCTGATGAAACCATGGGCAGGGGCGTGGAGACCAAGGTCCTCAAGCGCCTCCTGCACATCAGCAATTGTCTCATACAAAACTTCACCGTTATTCGCACAGCCAAGGGACTCGGAGCGCCAGCCCGTGAACGATCCGATGAGCTCTGCAAAGGCCGGTCGTTCTTCGGCTTCCATCGACCAACATTGCTGCATGATCCCGTGTGCCTTTGATGGCATTTGCATTGGCACAGGAAGACGATAGCCAGACTCCAGCAGGTTCAAAATGTGAGCATTGCGGTACTCCTGATACGGGGTTCCCCCCAACGAGAAGATCTCCCACATGGTCACTCCAAAGGCCCAGACTAAGGTTGACACACAGACAATCCTCTGAGGCAGATCACATTCATCACAACAACAAAAGGACATGAGGTTAGCCTGGACGTACCGTCGGATTTCGTCGTGTAAATTCGTCTCCCCAAGCTCTCTGGGGCCATCCACTTTACAGGGAGCCTGGTGGTGGTTGTTGTGTATTGCTCACCATCCAGCGTCCTTGCCAGACCAAAGTCACTGACCTTGCACGTCATCTGTTGGTCCACCAGCACCTACATAGTCATGTTTCGACACAGATGAGCCTTGTGTCGGCACGCAAAACGCACGGGCGCAACGCTGTGGTTGGTGCTTTGCTCAGCCTACACACAGGTGCTTGAACTCAAACTTGGCCAAGCGATGTCTTCGTACATTTCGAGCGGCAAGGTCTCGATGGATGACGTCGTTTTGTTCCAGAAAAGCCATGCCATTCACAATCTGACGGCAGAACTCGATCAACTGTCCAACAGAATGTGACTGAGCACGACCTTCAGAGGCCCGGCCCTTGCGCAAAAGGTCCCGAAGGTTCCCTAACTCGGCCAGCTCGACCAGTAAAATGGGTGGCTCGTCCTGAAAACAGTGCCCAACAAGGCCAATCACGTTAGGATGTGTGCCCAGCTCCTTCATCAGGGCCAGCTCGGCCCGAAAGTCCTGATGAGCTTCGTATGATGCACCAGGTGGAAGTCGTTTGGCAGCACAAGCTTGCTTTCCATCTGCGGACTGATGTGCAATCCAGGCTTGAAACACCTCACCAAAGGCACCATTCCCCAGCTTTGGGCCAATCCATAAATTGTGCCTCTCAAATTCCCACACATCTTTATCGTGCACTTCGAAAAGGTCGTAAATATTCTCCGAACCCACTGAGGTCGCTTTCGTCCTGCGCCTACAAAAGTAAACGAGCAAAGCCAAACCAATGACCAACAGCACGATACCACCACTGGCACCAGCAGCAACCAGCCCTGTTTGACGAGGCTTTTTGGAACTATGGTGATTTGCATCATCAGTCGTCGGGACGTTGTTGTCTGTGAACACAGCACACCCGTCCATTCCGGCCGAGCGATAGCTACCAGCAGCACACATGTCACAGCCACTGCGCTCCGAGTTGGGTTCTGATCCCACGGGGCACGCCGCACACTGGTCCATGCTCGATGCATCACGATATGCGGCTCCTGAACACGGCACACACGACGCTTGGCTTCCTGACGGTTCCGTGCCATCAGCGCACACGGCACACCCGTTCATGCCAGCCGAGCGATAGCTACCAGCAGCACACATGTCACAGCCACTGCGCTCCGAGTTGGGCTCTGAGCCCACGGGGCACGCCGCACACTGGTCCATGCTCGACGCATCGCGATATTCGGCTCCTGTACACGACACACACGACGCTTGGCTTCCTGACGGTTCCGTGCCATCAGCGCACACGGCACACCCGTTCATTCCAGCCGAGCGATAGCTACCAGCGACACACGTGTCACAGCCACTGCGCTCCGAGTTGGGCTCTGACCCCACGGCGCAGGCCGCACACTGGTCCATGCTCGATGTATCACGATACCCGGCTCCTGAACACGGCACGCACGACGCTTGGTCGCCTGACGGCTCGGTGCCGTCCGCGCACACGGCACACTCGTTCATTCCAGCCGAGCGATAGCTACCAGCAGCACACGTGTCACAGCCACTGCGCTCCGAGTTGGGCTCTGAGCCCACGGGGCACGCCGCACACTGGTCCATGCTCAATGCATCACGATATGCAGCTCCTGAACACGGCACACACGACGCTAGGTTTCCTGACGGCTCGGTGCCGTCCGCGCACACGGCACACTCGTTCATTCCAGCCGAGCGATAGCTACCAGCAGCGCAAGTGTCACAGCCACTGCGCTCGGCGTTAAGCTCCGACCCCTCAGGACACTGATCACAATCGGCGCCTGTGTCACAGCCTAGTACGACAAGATCGCCAAACAGAAAGTACTCATCTCGATGCGTTGTACCAAAGTCATAATCCACCCTCATAAACTCGGTGTCGGCATGAAGCGAAAAGGTGCTCGTAAATTTGAGCACATTCGAGTTCCGGTCCACCCCCAGCTCCAAGCCGTTGATAGGCGTCTGCATAGTAATAATGCCACCAGAAGTTGCTCCAGTGACATACAGGACATCACTAGTTTCCAAATTCTGCTGCTCACCGCCCAGAAATACAAGGGTGACACGGAAAAAATCAGGCTGATCATATGCTGATCCGGGTGCGGCAAACTTGACAGACACTGTGATAACAGATACGTGGCCTTCCAGGGCCACGCCGCGCACGTCGCTCAGAGACAATATGGGTGATGACCAAGTCGAGTCTCCAATGTTGCCTGCTTGTTGCAGATAGTTGTCATAATCAAAAAACGCATTGTAGTTGGCGTAGTATTGGTTCGTGATGCTAGGTGCCAAGGACGCGTTGTATCCTGCGAGATGAATGCGAACCCCACCATAAACTTCAGGAGATTCGCAGTACATGGTCGGGCTACCACCTGCAATCCATTGCGCCTTTATGGCCTGGCAAGTGAGGAGTAGGGCGAGCACAAGGGCGCGCACCATCTTCCTATGCCAAGCTCGCATCAAGATTCGGCGCCACAATGAGTCGTCGTGGCACGGGATCAGGCAAGAAAAACGGGTCAGGGCCTACTTTGCGCATCTAGCTTCAGCATTCACAGCTCAAAACGCCGCCACAGCTGAGCAGCTGTGTCCGTTGCTGTGCCTGTTATGCGCTGCCAAATAAAAAAACAACAACAAGGGAAAGAATGAAAGAAAGCCAATTAAACAGAGGTGTGTGTGTGTGTGATCTCTGCGCCGAGAAAACGTGAAGCACCGTTGCGGGCAAAAGCAACGTACAGACTGCTGTTTCCCATGCCAAGGAGAACATGCTTACGAGTCCGAGTCCGAAATTTGATTTAGATGTACATGTGGTTCTCCGCAGGAGATGACCCGCTTGTTGGCCAAAAAAAAAACAAGATGGTCGGAATATACATGTACAAGCCAGCTGCGCACGTTGTTTGCTTTGATGCGCTGCCATGCCACGATGACCCTCTCTCTCTGCGCCCGTCATATTGTTCATCACAACCAGCCAGCAAGACGTTCCGAACCGACTTCGATGATCATTTGTTTGAGTCTGAGCCGTTTCGCGTTTTGTGAAGAATGAGTTTCTTGTCGCTACAAGTTTTGACGTTGTCACTGTCTCTTGTCATTTTTTTTTTTTTTTTTTTTTTTTTTCGAAGCTTTGGCGATTGCTTGCCCGAGGCTGCCCTGTGATTCAGCCCTGGCGTTCCCTGAACGAACCATCTTTCATCTCATCGTTTCAAGATAACCAAGTGGTCTTGTCGTGGCCACGATGGACATTGACAGCTCAGTCATGCAAGGCAGGCAAGTTGCCTGTCGTCAGTGCGCGGCAACCTTTCCCAACGCTCACGCAAGAAATGAGCATTGTCGCCAGGTGTGTGAGAAGCCTTATTTGCCCGTGTCAAGATCAGGCACGAATGCTCATGAACGTCCGTTGATTGTAGATGCACCAACAAAGCACCACCGTCATTATTGACGGTGTTAGGTGCCGAGTTGAGCGACAAGTGGATGCCAAATTTTACTGTCCAGCACCAGGATGCACGTCCAGTCACGATCGGGCGGGATACCTTCGCAATCACGTCCAAAGGGCACACTCAGCGCCACCCGTCGACAGCATACCCTGTCGTCGCAAACATAGGCGACTACGTACAATGAAACGTGTGGTCAACTTTGACCAACAGCACGGCGTGGCCGGGGCTCGGATGTTCATGGCCAATCTTGGATGCCTTGTTACGTCTGCATTCGCCACACCGGTGTGCACGAACTGTGGCCATGTCCTGAGCGGCAGTGTGCCCCATCATCTGCTCAAAAAGCACCACATACGCTGTAGCCAAGAGGACGTAGATGCAGCTATGGCACTCCTGCGCCCACTGCAGCCCGAGGAGCTACCGTTTGACCCCGAGGCAGAAGCTGGGCCACGTGCGCCTTTGAAAGGTATCCACATTCTGGATGGCGTGAAGTGTCCCCTTTGCCGGGCATGCTTTACGACCAAAAAAAGCCTACAATACCACCTTCGCACTCAGCATGTTGGTGAACCCGGTACCAACCAGCCGCCTCAACGCGTCAAGCTGCAAAAGCCGTTGCGTGGTGCTGGAGCCCGCTGTGTCGAGGTCATTGTCGAAGAAAGCCACGACGCCTCGGCAGCCGACGTCAGCGAGAACGAGGAGGAACTGGAGGAACAGCAGCGGTTCAAGCAGTTCATCTCAAGCACCCAGGCCATGGCGTCAGAGGCCGAGGATAAGCGCTGCCCGCACGGCGTTCACCAGATGCATCCGTTCTACGACAGCGTGGGCATGACGCTGATCCTGAACGAGTTGACCCCAGAGCAAATCCTCAAGCTGGGTCATGACACCCCACCCGCACCACTTGTGGCGGGCATGCAAGAGCTCTTCTGGGAGGCCCACGAACAATTGTCCCAGCACGGTCTGGCGGCTGCTTCCGTGGCGTCTTTGTTCGAAGATGAAGAGTTTCAAGTTCAGCCGCAATCCTTACCCCAAGTATCTCCTGACACGATGAGCAGATACCTGAACATTGGGGCGCGCTTGGTGCAATTTTTACTGCTACTGGACGCAATGCCAGCCCCCGAGCCATCCAGCTTTTTGAGCCAGGTGCTTGCCAGTCGTGGGGAGGCCATAACTACAGCTGCCTTGGCCGTGCAAGGGGCGCTGGATGCGGGACTGAACGGGAAGGATCTTGTCGAGCCCCTGACGTCCCTGTGGCTGGCGCTGGTGAATGCAGAGCTACGCCTCTTTGACAACGACAAGGTGCACTTTGTCAACGTGTTTTTGTTGTGCACGGCCGTGTCCAAGGGAGGCGGTGTCTTGCAGGACATCCGGCGCTGGACCACAACGCTGGCCGGCCTGATTTACATTTTCAAGCTGTTTTTGCTCCGGTTTGGCAAGGCACAGCGATGGGCCACTGCGGGTAAACTCAGGCCTTTTCTACAGTCTGGACGGCTGGTGCATTTTTTGAGCCAGCGCATGACGGCGGCTCGCTCTGCCAGCACGAACGAGGGACAGGTTGGAGTGGATATTGACGTGCAAACGGACGGGGACACGACGGACGAGGCGCTGCACACCATCGTTTGTCAAGGCGTTGAACTCAACGTGACAGAGATTGGGACCGCCCTGGCGCAGATGCGCAACGATATGAAGGAGGTCTTAGACACCCATCTCTTGCTGGGATCTGGTCTGCGAGAGCAACACATTGGCGAGTATGCTCGGCTATGGTCGAAGGAGGATCGGACCAACAGGGTCAAGAATTGGTGGGTGGGCCGTGGCAGCCCAGCTGAGCGGGCCCTATTTGATCACATTGGCCAGAATCCGAGCTTGCGGCAAGAGTTTATCTGCCCAGAGCTGGGGCCAGAAGGAGCTGATGAAGAGCTGACCTTTCGAGAAGACCGCGTGCGGGAATGGCTTCTGTTTGTGGGCAAGTTTAACCAGCTGGCGCTCACCTACACCCACATGGCTGGAGGTACGCTTGCGATCGAGCAAAGACTCTGTTTGAGAAGCTTGGCATGTTTATTGTACCACTCTTATCTGTTTGCATTGGCTTTGGCGTTTTGTTAGGTCTGCCACCTCAAGCAACCGTATATCAAGGGCTATCCTACAAAAATGGCGTGGGTCGGCAACGGGCCGTGTTTTTCGCTGAAAGGCAGCTTTCCATATTGACCCGTCTGGGTAAAACCCACGGGCTCTCTCTAGATGAGCAGCACGCCTATCGGTACATGGACGAGGAAGTCAGCAAGCTGATTTTCATGTATTTGCTCTTGTGCAAGCCTCTGGAGCAGATGCTAACCAGCTGGCTGGAGAAGCGGGGCGCTCTTCAAACCCCTCGCGATGGCGGGCGTGGAACCTACGACGATGATCAGGAAGAGGAGGATCTATTGGAGGACGAGCAGGATGAAGACCACATGAGCCACGACGATGGCATGACCTTGCGACGCGAGGTACAAGACGCTCAACGCCACTATAACAACAGCCACTTGCTCTTCAACATTGCGCCTCTGCAGACCATGCTCAGCCCAGCCTCTATCTACGCTGCCTTTCGTCGACAAATGGCCACCTACCTGCATCAGCCTACGCTCGGAGTGGCAAAGTGGCGACACGCTGCTACCTTTTGGATGACAACATTTGTGACAAACCGGCTCTTTGCCGACCCCGCGAGCACTTTGGGTAGCCTGATGCGCACCCAGGCACAGCCCTTGGGCAACATGGCCAAAGACTTCTTTGCTACCGCAACAAGCTACCAATTGCAAGCCAAAATGTCATCACGTCTGATGCATCAGCTGGCCTCACAAAGCTGGCATGCCTTCTTGGGTCTTGACCGCAAGCGCAGCGTGGCCGAGCTCACAGCCGCCAAGGAAGCTTTAGATGTTCGCCACCCCATAAGCTGGAGCGGGTCATCAAAGCTTGAAGCAGACGGGCGCGTCATCATGGATCCACGAGCCGAGCATGATGTGGCCTACATGACCCAGCTGGCCCAGCAGGCACGCATCTCGTGGGGCCACGGCTTTAAAAGCCAAGAACAATTGGACCTGGCAGCGGCCATTGACCAGCATCGGGCCGAGGATGGCTGGCTGATTGTTGTCGCGCCGTTAGACATGGACAAGACGCTTTGTACCATGCCCAAACTGGGTTGTCACCCGCATGCCGGCACGGTGCTGTGGATTGTGCCATTTGCGACCTCGGCAGACAATTTGCTGCGGCGTCTGCAAGCGGCTGGCCACAGTGCACGAAGGTGGCTGGGCCCCTCGACGCCGGTAGCAGCTGGCCTGGACGTGCTTATCATCACGACTGACAAGTTTGTTTGCGCAGGGTCTGACGCCCTGCACGCACGTGCTTGCTTCCAGGGCATCCGCACTGTGGTTATGGACGAGGCGCACACGCTCATCTCTGGTGCCAGCCACCGGAATATGATGGCTCAAGTCGGGGCCTGCGTGGCCGGCTTTTTCGACAACTGGGCCAGCAAGCAGGGGGCAAACTGTACCGCCTGGAAACGATGCGTCACAATGTGGAGCTGCGTGTGCATCACGGCGACCAGCGGGCCTTCTTGTCGCACGTGCAAGGTCTTGTAGACAGGCAGCGGATGACGCGTCAGGAGAATGAGGAGCGTGTGCACATGATGGTCTTTTGCGACATGGTGACCGAGGTGAAGCTGTTGTGTGATCAGCTGCACGCACGCGGCTATGCAGCCTTGCCCTACTATGCAGGCTTGGAAGAGATGGCGCAGAAGGACCATCTGGCACGGTGGCAACAAAGTGAATGCGACGTCATTGTGGCCACCAGCTGTTTGAGCACGGACGTGGACCTGTTTACCGTCCGTCACGTGCTGTGGTATGGCAGTGGCCATGACGTCTATACCCTGGTAAAGGTGAGTTGTTGCCCAAACGTCCGCGGAACTGTCTCTAAAAAAACAAAAAAAAAACAAAAAAACAATTGTTCATTGAGCTAATGGTGTGCATGTAATCGGCTATAGGCATTTGGTCGGGCTGGCCGTGATGGTAAGGGCGGAGCTGCCGAGTTGTGGCTGCCAGTCAGGTGCACCCCAGCACCGGGCATCGAGGCCTTTGTCGAGGGCAGTGTGTGTC
>NW_001865049.1:1114165-1119881 GCF_000002865.3 Monosiga brevicollis MX1
GGCCACGTGGTGGACGACTTGACGAAGAGCCCGCGGAACCCATCATGTCTCTGCCAGCAACACCGACGGCATCTGACTTATGAGCTTGAGTTTGATTCCCTGACAGAACTTCAAGAAGATGATGCACCATGCTCTTCCATGCCAGATCTGCGGGCCAAAACCACTTCAGAGAGTGGGAGTGTGCCTCGGCCCGCAACAGAAGCTGCAGCTTCAAACGAGGCTACGCAGACTTCCACAGCTTTATTGCCTAGTCGTGGAGCACCGCTGCCATCTCTACCGGTACCTTCGGCCTTGCCGATGCGTTTGCCCGTCCCATCCGCTCCCTATGCCTTGCCACCACGGCCCAGGGCAAACGTTCCCTCGGCAGCGCTGCGTCATACGCGTGCCCGCGCTCTGGCGGAACGAACAGCTTCCCAAGCCTCATCCATGGAGAGCTCCTCTGACGGTGACGGCCCTCTTGATATAGACCCTGCCGCAGAGGCTGAGCCCACGCAGCACCCTTGCTCTTTGCTGGGCAAGCAAAGGTCTGGACTTTCTGGCGCACACTCTACGCGCCCTTCTGCCAAACGTGTGGCATCTGATACATTGCCCCCGGCTGCTTTATCATCGCGAAGCAGTGAGGCTGCGTCAATGCCACGCCTGAGATCAGACAAGCGAGCCAAGACGACGCGCTCGCGCCTGATCCACAAGGCGGCGGCTGACAAGTTTCTGGATGCGCTGAGGTTGATGCATGCCTATTGCATGCCATGTACCATTCGCAAGTCTCAAGCCGTCTGGAAAGCTCAACATACCTGTCCCGAATCAGACGACACATGCACCCGGTGCCATCTCGTGGGGCACAGTACCGACGAGTGCAACACTGATTTTGATTCTGCCACACAAGAATGTTGCGCCAGATGTGGCATGCCATCTAGGATCGGCGGCCATCCCTTGAAGCATCTGCCGGGCTGCGCAATTGATAAAGGCCTTGGACGAGTCTTGAGCTCCATTGTCCTCCTTGCCGACTGTCATCCGCGGCTGCGCCAACTGGCCAAGCGGATGGGATACGATCTTCAGCCCGGGACGCTGCAGACGCGACATTTTCGCGAAAGATTTATCGCATGGCTGTACATGGAAGACAAGCATCTGCCGGCAGGCCATTGGCACCTTGTGGAGTTTGTGATTGAAAGCGTTGAGATTTTGATCGGGGCAGCCGCGAGGGCTGTGATATGATAACAGAGGCGACAGACTTTTTTCATGGTTGGATAGTATTATAGTGAGGACCGAGACCACCATGATGCGTGTAACAGACCAAGACAATTATGCAAGTGTGTTTCAATAGCCACTGGGCTTTTTCTGTCATGCGGAATGAGCTGCGTCTTGCCAGGACGGAGCGCAAATTGACATCGTTTGCCTTGCCAAGTACTGTTTGAACGCCTCTTGATGCGCTCGCGCCACACACAATAGAGTGCACGGATCCTTACAGGCGTTGACACGATTGACAGGGATACTGAATGATGCGCCAGCAGGTTTGAATCAGTCGGGAGAAAGTGGACCTTGTAATTGCATCCAATATAAAGGATGATGAACGGTTTTGGTCCTTAGAGTAAAGTCATAAAGCTAAAATCATGACACATAATGTAGAACAAAGCAGAGAAAATGAAGTTTTGACTTTCTGCAGCAAGCCTTGTGGAAATGGAAGAATTGAGCTGTATGGAAACGTGACGGCGTTTAGAAAAGATTCGAGATATTGTTGTCTTTGTGTGTGTTTATGTGTGTGTGTGTGTGTGTGTGTGTGTGTGTCTGTGTGTGTGTGTGTGTCTGTCTGTGTGTGTGTCTGTCTGTGTGGTCACATTTTTTTTTTTTTTTTTTGATCAGTCGCCAATTCGAGGCATTGCTGTTGCTGGCGGCGTGGTTCAGCGTGGGGCAACCATCAGTATAGGTGCGTGCGAACAGTACCCGAGTCAATCGAGGATCCTGGTCTCGCACGCTTTCTGCTTGGCCAGGATAGTGAACACTCACAATGACGGCGGCTGGCATACAAGAATTAGATCGTGGCATTCACCTCCGTTTTCTTCCCATGTTCGGCCTCACCTGCTCGTTCGTAGGTGCAGCATTTAGTCAACCAGCCTGGACATTCGCAGACCCTGTGCTTCAATCGACACAAACACGCAACAGCATCTGGCACGGCATGGATGCTTCATCAAGCACTCAGGGTGGAGCGCAGTCGACCCACACATGTCGATCATGCGCTCAAACTTTTACGACGCAGAAGCAGCAAGCGCATCATCAGCGCAAGGTAAACCTCGCGTGCTGCTCGGCGTTCGATTTCATTCTGTCTCGCTCTCACATCGCTTTGCAACCAACTTGTAGCGTCATCAACAAGAGTCGCGGATCACCATCGGTCAAAGAAACTTCTTTTAAAACGAGCGGCACTCGATGGCAAATTTTGCTGTCCGATTTACGGCTGCAAGAAGCGCTACCCCAAGGCTGAGGGCGTGAGACGGCACATCAGAGCAAAGCACATGGCTATGGCAGAGAATACTTCTGCCGAGCTGGGCGGCATGCTCATTCACAGCCCTGCTTCGGAGATCAACAACGCTCCAAAGTCGGTCATTGGAGCGCCTAAACGCCGATATCCTCATCATCAAGTTTCCTTGGGCAAAAATGCTGATGCATCGCGCGCCAAAATGTATCTGGAATCGCTTGGTCTGGCTCTGGATGAGTACGAGTGGATACTGATTTGCGGCAAGTGCGGGTACGCATTGAGCGAACACCCAGCCCAGCACCTGAAGCGCCACTGCCTGAACGTAGAAGATGCAGACATATCGCTTGCCATGGACCTCATCAAGGAAGCAACGCCACGAAAGGTACCCAAACTCGACATGAACGGCTGCCGACCTGCGTACCCATGCATCCCAGTACATCGGGGCTATAGGTGTCCTTGCTGTACCTTTTGCTTTTCAACACGAGAAAGCCTGGTGCGACATGAACAATGCCATGTTGGTGATCCAGCCACCACTGAGGTGCCTCGAAAAGTCTGGATGCAGCGGCTCAGGAAAGGAGGACTGGGCTCAAGCTATGTGGAGGTCCAGCAACACAAGCCATCCAAAAGACCTCATGTGGACGCGCAAGCCTTTTCGCCTTTGCTCGAGGCTCAGAGAAAAAAGCACTTTGTTGTCAACTTGCGACGACTCCACCCGGTCTATCAGACCCTGGGCCTTGGGGTACTGCTTGACCGATTGGCACTCAACCAATTCAGAGAGCTGGGATTTAGCGAGATCAACCCGACGCTAATCACGTGCATGCATGGTCTCTTGGACAAGACGCACGAAAACACGTTACACGACACGGCGGCTCGCGAAGTTTTTGGACGACTATACACCAAATCGGGAAATGTGCTTACGACCCGCTTTTATCAAAAGGTCATGCAGCAGAGCTACGATCGCTACATAATTGTGGCTACGCGCTACGTGCAATACCTCTTACGAGCACGGCGCCGTGACAGCCAGCTTCCTGGTCGAATCAGTGACGAGCTGGCAAAAGCTTTGGACGACGTGGAAGTGGCCCAAGGTCAAAATAACACTGCGCTATCCGAGGCGTTGACCAACGTGTGGTGTGCCATCCTTGATGAAAGCACGGACATGAACAACTTGGACTTGGAGTACTGTCCCACCATCTATATTCTTTGCACGACGGTGCAAGCCAACAACACCTTTAAGCAGCCAAGCAGCTGGACGCCAACGCTGGCAGCTCTGTTGTGGATCTGCCGCTTGTTCCTGCTCTTCCGCCGCCAGCTCGATCCAAATGGTCCTGGCGCGCTGACGGATGATACTGCTGTCAAGACGCGGTTGACGGAGGGCCGCATTTGCTACTATCTTGGTAGTAGATTGACCTATGTTCGCAAATGCACCTCGGAGGAGGGCAAATACGGTGTTAACGTGGTGTTTGAAACGCAGCCAGCCCCCGGACAGGAGTTTCAGGCTTTGACGGTGAATGGCATTCATATGGACGTGTCTAAGCTTGGGACAGGTCTGCGAGCTATGCGAGCAGGAATGAACCAAATTCTCACCAAGGACCTCCTGTTCAACTCGGGGCTGGAGAAGCGAGTTTATGCTGTCTTGCCCTCACTGCTTGACTCAGATCAGCCCGGGCCCCCACAGTCCTGGGTAGGCCAGGATTTGAAGGACGCTGGCGGTCGTGACTTTTATGCAATGCTGCTGGAGCACATCTTGGAAACTCCAGAGCTGGTCAAGGCGTTTACCATGCCTAATGCACCCGGCAAGTTCAGCGTGTGGCGGTGGATCTGCTCCCTGCAAGAGTTTAATCGCCTGGCATTGACCTATACACACCTGTCAACTGGTACGTCTGATCGTTTGAGTGGTGTTGTTTGTTGCAAGCAAATTTTACATGCGCAGAGTCTCACCATACACCCGTGCATAGCCCCACCCATGCATGCGACGGTATACACGAGCCTTTTTTATCGTGACTCCTCCGCCAGCCCCAGAAATGTCTTCTTCTCCGGCAACCGCTTGGCGTTTGTCGCGCAACAAGGCGAAGCTACATTGATCAGCAACCCCGAGTCGCATGCTATACACTACATGGACGAGCGGACCAGTGCAATTATGATGGCTTACCTGCTATTGTGCAAGCCATTGGAGGAGCTGTTTGCTAATTACTTGCAAGAGCGAGGCGAATTGATCGCGTCCTCGGCAATAGATTCCAATTCTTTGACGGAAGAGGAGCAAGATGAGCTCGAGGCCGGCGCGATGGAGGTCGAAGATTCGGTCGCGCCAAACATTTCCAGCCCTGCTGACGACCAGCACGCTGATCTGCGAGCGGTCAAGCGTGTCGAACTGGAGGGCACGTATGAGCTGCTATTCAATATTGTGCCGATGCAGCTCGAAAAACAGCTTCGACCAGGCCTAGTCTACCGAACCATCCAGGCCGTGACCAAGCGATTTCTTGGAACCAGCATCACTGTCAGCGCATGGCGGCACATGAGTGTGGCCTGGCTGCGCACACTGGTGATGCATGATGCCCCCGAGCTTTTAGGGGCGCTGGATGTAACTCACTTTCAAAGCCAGCGTGCAGGTCGGACGGCACGCGACGTCCAAGGCCGCACGCAGCGCGACCACAAGGTTGCGTCCAGCGAATCAGAGTATGGCCACCAATTTCTGTCCGACGAGTGGCGCAAGCTCATCCAGCTGATGTAAGAGATTCAAGAAGCTGGAACCATACATGAACAGACCTGCGTATGACAAGTGGTTCAAAGGCACGTTGTCATTCAGTCGTCATGGTTCAGGAATGCCGCGCACATGTCCAGGTGACCGGCAAGATCAATTTTCTCTCCTTGTTGTGACACATGCGGTCGGACACGAGTTGCACTTGCTCTATCCTCGGGATTAGCAACTCGACAGCTATTCTAACGGTGCACCTGGTCTGGTCACTGTGAATGCTTCCCGACCGCAGCTGGTTCAATTGACCTCAGGACACCATCAAACCTTTCAATCTATCGCGACTCCTCCGCCAGCGCCAGAAATGTCTTCTTCTCCGGCAACTTGATTCATGCGGAGCAGGTCAAACGCTGGCGGTGCGCTGCTGATGTTCTCTGTAGCGTCGGCTGGCACTTGGATCCTCAATTGTTCAATAACCAAGACCTACAAACGCTTGGTGACCGCGTGGATGCCCTAACGTCCGCCTCTGTAGCTGCACCTTGATACTTTTTTACAAATTG
>NW_001865049.1:1121192-1122397 GCF_000002865.3 Monosiga brevicollis MX1
ATCCAAGCCGAGGCCGTGGATGGGCAGACCTGCGTGCAACAAGTGGTTCATAAACAGTGTGGTCATCCAGTCGTCTCGGGTCAGGAACGCCAGTACACAGGTGCAAGCGACCGTGGGCACGCAAACAGATCCCGAGGTTGAAGCCTGCCTTGATGCTGAGGACGACATTGACGATATCATTGCCGGGTTGGATCTAGACGAAGCCGAGGCAGCCGGATCGTCCATGCCAGTTGCCGTGCCGCGAGCCGTGGAAGAGGCTGCGTCGACGGCCTTGCAGCAAGAGCCAAGCCAGCACAATGACCAAACGCAGCAACAAGAGTATGAAGATCAGCTTTGGCTTGCTCAATGTGTGCGGCAAGCGTGGAAGACAACATTTCGCGACTGGGATCAGTATCGATTGGCACAGGCTGTGACTCGGCACGAAGCCCAGGACGGCTGGCTGTTGGCCGTGGCCCCGACGGGCATGGGCAAGACGCTGTGTACACTCGCTCACCTCCAGCCACGCAAGGTCGTAGTGTGGGTAGTCCCGCTTCGTGAGCTTGCCAGAGACTTGTGCCGCCGCTTCGAGCAGGCTGACATTGTATCGCAGTGGGCTAAGAATGATGGCCGCGACATGCAAGTCAACGTGCAAGTGATTGTCATGACGGTCGACCTTTTGGTTGGCCATGGGATGAGATGGGTGCAAACACTCGTGCAGCAGAAACGTCTGGCCATGCTGGTGATGGACGAGGTTCACACAATGCTCGTGGACACCAGCTATCGAGACAGTCTTGTTCGCTGCCCAGGCCGGCTGGACCATCTTTGCCAAGACCCACCTGTCAAGTGTGTGGGCCTGACTGGCACGCTTTGCCCCAAAGATGAGCGGGCTCTGCTCCAACAGCTGGATTGCACGGAGGACGCTTCGTACCAGACCTTTCGTATGCCGACCATGCGAACCGATCTTCGGCTAGGGGTGCAACAAGGAACAACAAAGGCACTTGAGAAGTTTGTGAAACACCACTACGACCTGTTGGAGCAAGAGGGCCGCGTGGATCGCATGCTGATTTTTTGTGACACGAAGAAGCAGGTTGAGGCATTGTCGACTCAATTGGCACGCACGTTGGGTCACGAGCAGTCGCTGGCCGTGGATGCTGACATGTCAGCCGAAGACACACGAGCCGCTCTTGAGCAGTGGAGGAGCGGCACGCAGAGTCTGGTCTTGGTGG
>NW_001865049.1:1122831-1124544 GCF_000002865.3 Monosiga brevicollis MX1
TGCTATGGATGTGCACCTACTGCTGGGCCTGCAGCTGCAGCAGAGACCGCTTGGTTGCTCACCACCAGCCTTCTAGCTGCCCGGCCATGAAAGGGCGCTGTTTTCGATGCCACTGCCGCGGTCATGGTAGTAGCAATTGCCAAGTGACCTTGGGGGCGGGTGTTTGCTACCGGTGCTGAAGGCCGCAGAAGATTGGGGGTGATCGAGTGGTGGAGTGCACGGGGCGGGCCTGTGCCCAGCGCAACCGCGAGGCCATCCGAGCCTTGGTCGCGTCTGTGTCACGCAGTCAAACTTTGCACGGCATCATGCAGCGCATGGAGTGCCCGGCTGAGCTGCTGGCAGTTGGAGGGCGGGACTTTGACCCGTCGGAGATGCAGGCGCTTGTGGGCTGGCTGTACGGAGCAGAGGGGCGCGTTGGCCATCCGCGCGTGTTGAAGTTTGTGATTGAGGCGAAACGGCAGTTTGCAATGTTGAAGTGAGTGTTTGTTTGTTTTTCAAGCGGGGGTATAATTGAGACGTTTGACAGCTTGTGGGCCGTTTGTGTTGGACGACATACGCTGATCAAGCATGGATGTGAAGAGATACTGAAAAATGAAATCAGTTGCGTTGGAGGGGAAAGGAATTGACGATGGCAGGGAAACATCGAAGGAAGAAATATGGATGAGTAATGATGAAAGAGTAGAAATGAGAAAAAATGTGGAATGGAGAAAAAGAATTAGATTCCTTCCAAGGCTCGTGAAAATCGAAAATAAGTGCTTTTTCTGATGTGAGGAGTGCAATCGATAAGTAATCGAAAACGATCAAAAACGATAAGTACTCTTGATAAGTTCGAACTTATCGATGCCTCTTTAGTAAATCCAGATAGATAAGTGCTTGGGTTGACCGGTATTTGCCATCACTTACTAAGTATCGTTTCACTCGTTTTCGATTTTTAGTAATTACTAAAGCCGATAAGTTGTGCTTGAAAGGAATCTATTGGTTGGTGGTAGGTGAGGAAAGATAAGTTGGAAGGTGGAAGTAAAAAAATGTTGAATAAAGAGGAAATGAGTAGAGAAAAGAGGTGGAATATGAGGATGGTGTGAAGAAGGTGTTTTTGAAAAGGGGAAAAGAAAATAAGATAAAATTGAAAGAAAATGTGAGAAAATGAAGGGAAAAATAAAAAAAAAGTAGTAGGATGAAAGAAGTGATGAAAAGAAAGGGAAGTGAGGGGGATAGGAGTAGAGAAGGAGGAAAAGTGAGGAGGGAAGGTAGGGAGAAGAAGAAGAAGGAGGGAAGATAGGAAGGAGGAAAGATAGGAAGGAGGAGAGATAGGAAGGAGGAAAGATAGGAAGGATGAAAGAGAGAGGAGAAGAGAGGGAAGAAGAGAGGGAATGATAAAAGGGCTTTGTGTGACAACGCCAGTCAAATAACACGCTCTCTCTCACACTAGCCAACAGAAATTCTTGACGCTAACAACTGCGTCTTAATGTCATCACAAGGAAGGTGGATCATTCCCGGAATTCCTTACACTATTTGGGGCAGATTCGATGTTGGCGAATCCAAGGTTCGTAAGACCTGTTTCACCAAACCCCTCTATTCTCATGTTGACTATAATTCCACAATGCCCCTCTTTTTTTACTAAATTCACAATGCCTCTCTTATTTTACATGTCTTTCCAAATTCATAATGCCCCTCTTATTTTACATGTATTTCTAAATTCACAATGCCTCTCTT
>NW_001865049.1:1127647-1128436 GCF_000002865.3 Monosiga brevicollis MX1
GCCTCGAAAGGAGCCTGTTCTCGACATGAACGGCTGCCGACCTGCGTACCCATGCATCNCAATACAACGGGGCTATGGGTGTCCTTGCTGTGCCTCTTGCTTCTCAACACGAGAAAGCCTGGTGCGACATCAAAATCAATGCCATAAGGGTGATCCAGCCACCACCGAGAAGCCACGAAAGGTCTGGATGCAGCGGCTCAGAAAAGGAGGACTGGGCTCGAGCTATGTGGAGGTCCAGTATTCCAAGCGATCCAAGAGACGTCGTGTGGACGCGCAATCCTTCTTATCCTTGCTCGAGGCTCAGAAAAAAAAGGACTTTGGCGTCAACTCGATACGACTCCATCCGGTTTATCAGATCCTGGGCCTTGGGGTGCTGCTCGACCGGTTGTCACTGAGCCAAGTCAGAGAGCTGGGTTGCAGCGAGGTCAACTCGACCCTACTCTCAGTCATGCACGGTCTTTTGGACAAGACGTACGAAAACATGTTGTGCTACACGACGGCTCGTGAGGTCCTTGGAAAACTGTACACCAAGTCGGGAGACGTGTTTACGGCCCGATATTATCAAAAAGTCATGCAGCACACCTACGATCGCTACATGATTGTGGCTACGCGCTACGTGCAGTACCTCCTACAAGTACGGCGCCGGGGCGACGAGGTTCCAGGTCGAATCAGTGACGAGCTGGCAAAAGCTTTGGACGACGTGGAAGTGGCCCAAGGTCAAAACAACCATGTCATGACGCTGTCCGAGGCGCTGACCAATGTGTGGTGTGCCGTACTTGAGAAAGCACG
>NW_001865048.1:0-1160 GCF_000002865.3 Monosiga brevicollis MX1
ACATGCCTCACCTGCTTCTTCGTGTCACAAAAAATCAACATGCGATCCACGCGGCCCTCTTGCTCCAACAGGTCGTAGTGGCGTTCCACAAACATCTCAAATGCCTTTGTTGTTCCTTGTTGCACCCCTAGCCGAAGATCGGTTCGCATGGTTGGCATACGAAAGGTCTGGTACGAAGCGTCCTCCGTGCAATCCAGCTGTTGGAGCAGAGCCCGCTCATCTTTGGGGCAAAGCGTGCCAGTCAGGCCCACACACTTGACAGATGGGTCTTGGCGAAGATGGTCCAGCCGGCCTGGGCAGCGAACAAGGCTGTCTCGATAGCTAGTGTCCACGAGCATTGTGTGAACCTCGTCCATCACCAGCATGGCCAGACGCTTCTGCTGCACGAGAGTTTGCACCCACCTCATCCCATAGCCAACCAAAAAGTCGACCGTCATGACAATCACTTGAACGTTGACTTGCATGTCGCGGCCATCATTCTTAGCCCACTGCGATACAATGTCTGCCTGCTCGAAGCGGCGGCACAAGTCTCTGGCAAGCTCACGAAGCGGGACTACCCACACCACGACCTTGCGTGGCTGGAGGTGAGCGAGTGTACACAGCGTCTTGCCCATGCCCGTCGGGGCCACGGCCAGCAGCCAGCCATCCTGGGCTTCGTGCCGAGTCACAGCCTGTGCCAATCGATACTGATCCCAGTCGCGAAATGTTGTCTTCCACGCTTGCCGCACACATTGAGCTAGCCAAATCTGATCCTCATACTCTTGTTGTTGCGTTTGGTCATTGTGCTGGCTTGGCTCTTGCTGCAAGGCCGTCGACGCAGCCTCTTTCACGGCTCGCGGCACGGCAACTGGCATGGACGATTCGGCTGCCTCGGCTTCGTCTAAATCCAACCCGGCAATGATATCGTCAATGTCATCCTCAGCATCAAGGCAGGCTTCAACCTCGAGATCTGTTTGCGTGCCCACGGTCGCTTGCACCTGTGTGCTGGCGTTCCTGACCCGAGACGACTGGATGACCACCTGTTTATGAACCACTTGTTGCACGCAGGTCTGTCCATCTACGGCCTCAGCTTGGATCTGATTCTCTACATCTACCAGCTTCATGAGCTTGTGCCATTCTTCAGACACAAACTGATGGCCGTACTGTGCTTCACTGGACAC
>NW_001865048.1:1389-4042 GCF_000002865.3 Monosiga brevicollis MX1
AATCAGCAAACAGCTCCTCCAGCGGCTTGCACAATAACAGGTACGCCATCATGACCGCACTGGCCCGCTTGTCCATGTAGTGTGCAGCATGCGACTCGCGGTTGCTGATCCATGTGGTTTTGCCTTGTCGCGCGACAAACGCCAAGCGGTCTCCGGAGAAGAAGACATTTCTGGGGCTGGCGGCGGAGTCGCGATAGAAAAGGCTCGGGTGTACCATCGCACGCACGGGGAGACCTATGCACAGGTGTATGGTGAAACTCTGCGTTGTGTACAGTAATATGTTCGTACGCCCAGACTACCAGACGTACCAGTTGAGAGGTGTGCATACGTCAATGCCAGGCGATTAAACCCTCGCAGGGAGCAGATTCAGCGCATTTTCGAGGTGATGGTATGTCTGTGGTCAATTCACAAAGCAAACAGAGCACATGGAAACATACCACTTCCGATCTACAGGACCGTACTTCATCTCGATGACAAGAACAATCACAATGTTTTACACGTCTTCTTGACGAGCGCCGTGAAGGATTATCAAACATCATCGCCAGGACTGGCGTCTTCCAGTACTACAGTAGCTTCTGGACATACGTTTATGCTCGTAGTCCAATACATATTAACGGTGCTTCTTGTGCTTCTTGTTTTTTTTTTTTTGTGCTCGCGCTTGCTCCGTTCCTCCTGCGGCGAGCTGCCCTCATCACCAGCTCGCGCAGCGCCGCAGCCGCCAATATTTAGTCACCATTGCCATCAGTCGATGTCATGACGAATGAAGATGGGCGGTTTCTCGCTTTTTTTCAGTGGTTGTTGGACTGTTCTGCTTCAGATGCTTGGCAAAGCCTGTCCTGTCCGTTGACTTTATTTTTTGTTTGCATGGCAATTAACAAGGCAAGCACAAGCGTCACGCTTTTCAATTCGTAGGTGCAGCTTGAGCGGCGGACGTTAGAGCGGCCACGCGATCACCAAGGGTTTGTAGATCTTGAATATTGAACGATTGAGGATCCACGCGCCAGCCGACGCTACAGAGTACAGCAGCAGCGCGTCGCCAGCGTTTGACCTGCTCCGCATGAATCAAGCCTTGTACTGGCGCCAGGTAAAAGTCCGATGAGGACAAGACAATGCGGACAATAACAAGTGGATCAGGTTCGCACCATCGGGATTCGAAGTTTGGTAGGAGCAAGGGGTACGGGTTGCGCCCAATAGTTCTTCAATCAGCTATAAATTGAAACAGATTCAACGTTAAGCAAGCTTGTCTCTGCAATCAGTACCACAGGAAAAATTGCCCACCTCCAGGTTGATGCGACTCTTGCAAAGGAGCAGATCCAAGGGCCGTTCACCCGTCTGCAACAGCAGTATATAAGATAATCAGTATTTGGAAACATCAGGCCTGTTTTCATAAACAGGGGCGAAGGGGACCATCGAGTGTTACGGGGTAAAACTGAAGAAACGACACTGAAAGCCGCCTGAACGCGCGAGAGAGGCAAAAGCGCGATGGCAAGGGATGGGGTAGTGCTCGGTTTGAAGTCACAACGTCAAGAAAAGGGAAGCGAACGGAAGATACAGCGAAACAAAGCGGGTGGCATGGAGCAGCGACAACGGGCGGACGCAAAACGGGCGTAGGAAAGGGATAGGGGGAAAGAAGAAAAGGAGCAAGGNGCAGAACGGACGAGCACGGGTGGGCAGGGTGTAGAGGAGAGAGCAAAGGCGGCGAGCAGCAGCAGCAGCAGCCAGAGGGGGTAAAGGGGGAAAGAGGGAGGTACTGTACTGACATTGGTCTTGGCTTCAGTATCAGCACCCTGCTTGAACAGCATCTCCCCCACCTTGTCATGACCGCTAAGGCAGGCATTGTGCAGTGGTGTCCAGCCATTCTGTGGGATGATGCGTTTAGCATGACGTACAGGTACAGCATCATCATCATCATCATCATCATCATCATCATCATCATCATCATCATCATCATCATCACATCATCATCATCATCATCATCATCATCATCATCATCATCATCATCATCATCATCATCATCATCTTCATCATCATGTGGTACAGGTGCACCATCATAGGGGGTAAAAAGGGGAAGAGGGAGGTACTGTACCGACCTTGGTCTTGGCTTTAGCATCAGCCCCGTGCTTTAACAGCATCTCCACCACCTTGACATGACCCCGATTGCAGGCATAGTGCAGTGGTGTATAGCCATACTGTGGGATGCATCAGCATGACGTCCAGGTGCAGCATCATCTTTTTCACCATCATGCGGTACAATAGGGCGTACAGAAGGGAAGAGCTACTGTACTGACCTTGCCCTTCAAGTTAGCATCAACACCGTGCTTCAACAGCATCTCCACCACCATGACATGACCGTGAATGCAGGCATAGTGCAGTTTTGTCCAGCCAAGCTGTGGACGATGCATCAGCATGACGTACAGGTACAGGAGCAGCATTTCTATTGTCATCATGCTGTGCAGATGAAGTGCGGAAGAGAGAGGTACCTTATCAACGTCGTTTTCGGCTTTAGCATCAGCACCGAGCTTCAACAGCATCTCCGCCACCTTAACATGACCGTATCGGCAGGCCATGTGCAGTGGTGTATAGCCAGTCTGTGGGATGATGCATCAGCATGACGTACAGGAGCAGCGAGTGGAGTAAAGCGGGGAAGAGTTGG
>NW_001865048.1:4416-19280 GCF_000002865.3 Monosiga brevicollis MX1
AGCGAGGTACTGTACTGACCGAATGTTTGTATTTGGCAGCATCTCGAATAAGTTGTTGGTCCCAACTGTTCAACAGCTGTAGTGCTTCTTGTGGCTCGGATGAATCACACGCTTTAAACAGCTGCTTCCCATCATCAGTCATGGCAAAGGTCTCTCTCTCTCTCTCTCTCTCTCTCTCTCTCTCTCTTTCTCTCAACATCCGCTTTATGCTTCTTCTAGATGGAAGTCCATCACCAATCTCATGAGCCCCCAACTTGTTTGTCAACCCAATGTCGCTCAAAACGGCAGCTGGTCAGCGGGCGTTGCCCCCCCTCCTCCCTCCTCTCTTCCGCGCCAAGCGACTTACCTGGCCAACAATTTTGGAAGACAGTTGCGAGGACAGATATACTTGGTAGCATAAGACCACGCTGTCGACTGTGAGGCGAGATCAGTGGCCTTGCAAAAAAAATAAAAAGCGGCAACGATGCTCTCAACCAAAGCGTTCTGGCGTCGCCACAAGACCTCGACCAGGAGAGTCACGTACCAAGCACGGGCGATCAACCACCACACACAAAGCAAAACACGTCCAACAGCTCGCTGACGCCAATGTCGAGATTAATGTCGAAGAGAGCAACAAGAAGGAAAAGCGAAAGAGGGAAGATGAAAATGCCACACACGCATGCGATTCTCAACATCCTTGTTCTTTTTTTTTTGTGTCGTGTCTAAAAATAGCCGAACTGTTCATACGAGCAAAATTTCATGTAAATTTGAAATAGGGGCCTGTGCACATGCGCACGCATTATACCCTTCGCCTGCCATGGCAAATCAAGACATTCCAAGCTCGTTGGCGACCCGATTCAACCCCTCCCGCCATATCAATCTTATCCGCCCTGGTGTTCTCTTATACTACCTTATCCTGTTCCTTAAAATGTCCTCAGGACCCAGTGATAAGCGTCACCGCAAGGGCAGCCAAGAGATTCAGCACAATAACCACCGCCACGAGGATGTCGAGCTGTATCAAAATTGCTCCGTTTCGCGCAAGGAGAAACGTATCAACCGCGAGCACATAAAGGACAAGAAGAAGTACGAGAAACACCATTATAGTGAGCGTGCCTCACACTCAACCCGCCACCTCTTTCTGAAATGTCCAACTGGCTGGCAAGGGTGATGAGCATGATTACGTGGCTTGCATGGTGCTCAAAGCAGCAGCTGTTCCGACGGAAAAGGTTTCCGGCTTCGAATTGTGCATCATTGCTGCTGCTGATGCTAGGCATGCTGAACAAGTGTGCAAGTGTGCGCAGTGCCTTGCTAAACCACCCCCACCCCCGCCACACCTCGCGCTAGATCATGCCGCTGCTTTAAAGTATGGTGACAAGGTTGATGAGTGCCGTCTCAAGGGGTCGCTCAAGGTCTCGGATATTGTTGCCGTGGAGGATCTGGGCAACAATGTCTTTGGCCGTCCTTACGTCCAGTCGCAAGACAACAACTTTTTTTTATTGTCAAGCCCACAACCTCGATGAGCACACCATCTGGTTGGAAAACATGCATCGCACGATCAAAAACAACCACAACCTCCTTGGTGCTTGGTGTGCTTGGTGCCGTGCACCAGGGGCGTTAGGATGGGCGTTGGCTCTGCTGCGAAAACGCCAGCGTCAGTCACAGGGGCTGCCAACCTGCTGACTACAGGTCAGCTTTTGCTCGACTCGCGACGCTTGCGTTGTGCGCATGGCCAGCTTTCTGTGTACCTACATCCACCCCCACCACTCGTCGACAGCGCGTCTGCATCTTTGCTGGTGTGAATCAGCCCGGAATTGCCAAGACAACATGAGAAAGAACAACAACTGGAAAACGGGGCGACACCTGCACTCTGCAGGCGCACTTTCACAGGCAGCTCCAATGGGACTGTGTTAACGTGTCTAGTGGGTCCTACTGAGATGTTGGTGTTCATCCTTTGGCTTGCCTGTTGGCGTCGTACGAAGGAAGGCTGAAGGGAGCATTTTGTTGAACATGATTCAAGGTCGTCAAACGCAGGCTCAATCTATCAGACTGCCAATAGCTAACGAACAGCCGCTTGAGCCTGGCGAGTGTAGGGGTGATCTTCACCTAGCGTCAATATCGTCAGGCTGTTGCCGTAGTACGCAAGAGCCTTGTTGCACTGCCCCTGTTCGTTATACACACCGACCATGTTGCTGTAGGTGATGGCCGTGTCCGGGTGCTCTCGCCCAGCGTTGCCGAGTAGATAATCAAACCCTTGTTGAAGTCTCAAGCGCCTTGTCGTGCTGCCCCTGCTTGTTGCAGACACCGGCCATGTGGCTTTCTGTGGTGGCCGTGTCCGCGTGCTGATGGGCTGTGGCACCAGAGTAGTGGGCTTGAGTGTGGATCAGGCTGGCAAGGGCGCGGGTTGTCTCCGCTGACAGTCGGTGAATCACAAACGTCGTCATTCAAGAGACTATTGTCGGGATGGAACAAGTGATTAAGTGTTGTCTTGTCGTCAATTGAACCAGCTGCGGTCAGCAAGCATTCACAGTGACCAGACCAGAACAGGTGCCCCATCGAAATGGCTGTAGAGACGCTCCGGGAAAGTGCAATCCGTGCCAGTCAGAGCCAAGGCAGACGACGCTGATTGCCTGCAAAAGCATTGGGGTGTCCAAATGCGTGGGAGAACAACGGACTTGACGCGAACAAGTAGCGACTTGTCCAGGCTATCTTAATTGGCCGTGTAGTATACAACCAGCTCGGGATAGATTTGGGCATTCTCAAACACAATCACCTCATGGAACTGCCCAGGCGGTGTCGCAACAACCGAATCATACCTGCAGAAGTTTAACGGTCAACGCAAGAGTCAGATCAGGAGGCGGACAAAGGCAACATGCAACAGGTACACGATTTTGTCCAACACACCGCTCGTTGACGGGCGCATCGGGCAGGAGCGGTGGCGCCAGCGCCCTAGAAGGAGGTGATGGTTGAGCATCGGCATGACCCAGGAGTGCTCGCGTGATGACAAGCATCCGTTCGCCGTTGGGTCCGGCATTGGCGTACTGATGACTCTGAAAGCATGTCAGCACGTATCCGTGAGCACAACAGCGCTCAAATAGACAGGCAAGATTGAAGCCTAGCACTGCCATACCTTGCCGGGATGGTCGGCCAAGTAAACACCAAGACCGAATCGGTGGCCAGCGCTGCTGCCAGCAAAGCGATAGCCAAAGCCCAGGCGCACAATCTTGTCGCGTAACATTGTGTCAGGAGCGATGCTGTGGAGCAGCAGGCGCTTTTGACAGGATGCATCAACGAGCAGAGCTGGAGAGCCAGAGGGTGCGTCTCCTGTGGCCACTTGAAGCTGGGTGCAATGCTCCTGGTCCGTGATGCGGTGCAGCATCTCCCGTCGCTTAGCGCTGTAGCGCTCCCACAGCCCGGGGTTGTGCACGCGCTCCGCTCGTCGCACTGCAAGATTCGCTGGTCCCCGTCCATCGGTGTTCAGCTGCTTCAATAGCCCACCCACCTAGCCACCCAGTAGATTTAAATTAGGCGACATGCGGAAGAGCAAAAAGGTTGACAAGCAACGCACCTCTGAAATGCGCTCGGGCGCGTCGCAAGACGTCAATGGCTGGCCCGGCTTGTGTGAAGGCAGGCTGCTGTGCAAAATGCCCGGCGCTGAAAAGGCTTGGCCGCTTCTTCGGATCTGTTGCAAGCAAGGCTCGCGTTTCCTTGTACAGATCGCCCACTGCGTCGCACATCTGCACAGAAATACAGCTGTGAACAACAAAGACGACAACGGCGACGACGACGACCAGAGCGTATTACAATGAAAGAAAAAAGAATTAAAAATATTTGACTGACCTCGGCCGCCAGATGAGGAAAGCTACAGGCATCATCTCCCGCTTGGAAATCCCATCTGCAAGTATCCACAACCTCATCGGTTTGCGACAGAGCCGGCGGCACCGTTTGTGGGTACATGTAGGTGTCGTAGAGAACACAGCCAAAGGAAAAGGCATCTTGTGCCGGCCGCGCCCCTACACGACCCCGGCCGAAAGCACCTCCGGTGCGACGTAGCCCGCCATGCCCGACGACGCGGTGGCTGTGCAAGGCAACATCGGAGCTTCAGCGGCGGCCTTGGCAATGTCACAATCGCCCAGCCGCACTACAGGCTGGTCCTCTGCACCGTCCAATATGATGTTGCTCAGCTTCACATCTCGGTGCACCAAGCGCTTGCTATGCATAAACGCCAGGGCCGTGCGCAGCTGAGTCATCAGACTCGCAATCACGGTCGAGGTGGCCAGATGCCGCGCCGTGCTGAGCCACTGCTGCAAATCAATTTGTGCACACCATGGCTGTATCAGGTATGCGCTCGGGTGGCCACTGTGCACGTCCACAAGCGCGCCAAGGACCGGAGTGATGTGTGGGTGCTCAAGCTGGCGCATGGCGCGGAGGTCACGCAGGAATGTACGGCACTGATCTTGTTTGTGTTGCCGAGCAAATGCATACTCCTTGACGGCCAAATCTTGCTTCCCAGAATCTGATAGCGCGGCGCGGGCCTTGTACACCTTGTGATTTTGGTTGTAATGAAGATCAAGCTGGCCCAGGCTGGAGAGCGACAATGCCCGGTCCACTTCGGTCATGGCCTCCAAGATCAGACTGGCTGGAAGGTCGGGGCCAAGCACTGTGCAAAGGCGCGCTCCCAGCGTGCTCTGTTCAGGGTACAAAAAGACCAGCAGAGCTGGGAAGTGTTGATGTAGCAGCTCTGCCAGTGCCGTCACCTGGTCTATCTGTGTTTGATCCGATCGTTGTTGCTGCAAAGTGACCAGACGCTCCTTCATAGCTTGCAATCGAGCCTCGAGTTCAGCTCGCATCTCATCTGGAGCCAACGGCAAGAATGCCGTGGTTGCCTGAGTTTTCTTCTGCAGTTCGGCCACTTCCTCGTGGATGAATACGACTTGATCTGTGCGGCTCTGCGTGATTCCATCGGCATAGCTTTGGCACAAAGTTAGCACGGACAGCGTCGTGGTCTGCCAGTCGATCATGTCTTGCAACTGCTGCACCAGGGCTTGCGCCTCGTGAAGCGCAAACGCCAGATACCAGTCTTGGTGTCGATAGTCATGCTCTGCTCTCCAGGTTATCAAATGCCTCAAGCCGTTCTGCTCGGGCAAGCTCAGCTTTTTATGGGCTTGGCACAGCTGCTCCCAGGCCTCGGGCAATGCCTCGGCTGGAGGTGGTGCACTCAAATCCAAGCCTTGTGCATACTGCTCTAGTGTGTCGACGCGATGGTCCGTGTCGATGGCCCCCGCTCTTGCTACAGCACGCAGGGCTGTAATCACCGCCAACACCAGCTGCTGGAGGTTGCTGTTGGTGCTAATGAGCAATTGTTTATGTTTGGCTCGGAGGTTGTGCAGTACACCGAGATCATCCAGGACTGCTGCAAGGTCACTCGGCATTACCTCTTGCTTTGGCCGAATTGTCGGTATCGTGTCGGCATCCTTGGAGCTGGGGCTTGGCTTGTGACGTTTAGAACGCGGCGTGCCATTCGTTGCCAGAGGTATACTCATCTTTTTGCTCAAGAAACTAAGGCATTGCTGCAAGGTACTCAACACGGGCTGCAGCTCAAGCCCAGCAGTGACATCGTGCAGCTCTTGCAGTACTGATTCAAGGTTGTCAGTGTTGGGGTCCAATTGACCCAATCGGTTGTTCAACGCTTGGGGCGCTGCCAGTGCCTGATCGAGCGCGCCAAGGGCTTGGGTGGTGGTCACCTGGAAGGCTGCCCAGTCCATGGCATGAAACGTTGGTGGGGCTTCATCGAGGGTCCTCTGGATATCCGCAACAGCCATTGCAAGATCGGGGTTTTGTTTGGCGGCACCGCTGATAAAGGCATCGAGGTGGGGGAGAGGATGGGTGGTGGTGCGTTTGGGCAGGAGCGGTTTGAGCCAAGTTTCCACTGCCACCACAATAGAGGCCGTGGTCTAATGAGGGTTGCGTGGTGCCATTGGTTCAGGTGAGGCTGGATGAGGCCGTGGGGATTGGGGCAAAAAATGCATTGGGCATCCAAAATAGGGGAGCAGGCTCACCTCGAGGGTAGGTGCGGAGCTGGGCAGAGGCGGCAGCCAGGCAGAGGGCGGTGCGAGGGGCGCGGGAGGTGGTGTCGCGCGAGCCTCGTGAGCAGAAAACACGGGCTCCAGCTTGTTGCCATGCCCGCGTTGGCGTCCGTAATCGAGGGGTGTCTTGCCATCCTGAAAACATGGTCACAGTCAAGCAATCGGAGAGTGTGAGGTGGGCAGCGATGCGAGGGTTGAGTCGGGCAACGTGCATTTGCTTGGGCGACGCGTGCATTTGTTTTATCAGAACAAAGGCAAGGTAGCAATGCTTCAGTGTCAGGACTGCCCGACGCGAGGGCATTGTAAAAGTGGTGAAAGGAAACGAGTTTGGAGAGAGAGAAGAAAAAAAAAAGACCGTCGCGTGTGCGAAAAAAAAAGGGGATAGGGTGGGAGGGAAAGGGGCAGAAAGGACCCGCACGGTGGGCAGGAAGTAGAGGCGAGAGATGTAGGCAGAGGCGACGTGCAGCAGGAGTAGGAGCAGCAGCCAGACGGGAGGCAGAAACAGAAAGGTACTGTACTGACGTTGCTCTTGGCTTCAGAATCAACACCGTGTTTCAACAGCATCTCTACCACCCTGACATGACCGTCAATGCAGGCCTCGTGCAGTGGTGTAACGCCATCCTGCATGCGATGCATCAGCATGACGTACAGGTACAGCATTATCATCATCATCATGTGGTACAGGTGCGCCATCAACGGGGGGTAAAGGGGAAGAGTGAGGTACTGTACTGACGTTGTTCTTGGCTTTAGCATCAGCACCGTGCTTCAACAGCATCTCCAGCACCGTGACATGACCCATATAGCAGGCATTGTGCAGTGGTGTACCGCCACGCTGTTAGGATGATGCATCAGCATGACGTACAGGTACAGCTTCAGCATCATCATCATAATGTGGTACAGGTGTACCATAGTAAGGGGTAAAGGGGTAGAGGGAAGTCCGGTACTGACGTTGGTCTTGGCTCTAGTATCAGCACCGTGCTTCAACAGCATCTTCACCATCTTGATGTTACCGTTAATGCAGGCATAGTGTAGTGGTGTATAGCCATCCTGTGGGATGATGCATTAGCATACAGGTTCATCATCATCATGATACAGGTGCTTATAGGGGTAAAGGTGGCAAGAGTTACTGTACTAACGTTGGCCGCCTTGGCTTGAGCATCAGCACCGTGCTTCAACAGCAGCTCCATCACCTCGACATGACCGTAATCGCCGGCCCAATGCAGTGGTGTCATGCCATACTGTGGGATGATCAAACATGTAGCAAATGTCCCATATACATGAATATACCAAAACGTCGCCATTGATCAAAGAAAGTGTAGCCAATACCGACACAACACCATACCAAACAGCATACGTACCCGATCATCTTTGTATTGGACAGCATCTCGAATACGTTGTTGGTCCCAACTGGTCAACAGCTGCAGCGCCTCATGTGGATCTGATGAACAACACGCATCCCACAGCTGCTCTCCATCATCATCCATGGTAACGGTACATCGACCATAGGCTTCAAACCGCTGAACGACCAATCTAATGAGACCCCTCCGAGTACAACTCGTCTGACAACTTAAAATAAATTCGAAATTCGACACGCGCGCGCAGTTTCCAAAATGGCAGCCAGTCGTGAGCGGGCCTTGCTCTTCTCTGCCTGGTGCGCCAAGTGACACGCCACTGGAGAACAGTTCTCTGTGATAGCTGCGAGGACCAGTGTAGTTGCTCTTCCAAGCGCACGTTGTTGACTGCGAGGCGAGATCAGTGGTCTGACCACCACAAAAAAAAAAAAAGTAGCAGCGATGCTTTCAACCAAGACGAGCTGGCGCGCCACAAGGCCCCGCCGAGAGAGCGTATTAGCACAAGCGATCAGTCACCACACACAAAGCAAGACACGTCAAGCAGCCCGCCGATGCCAGTATTGATACCGAGACCGATGCCAAAGAGGTGAAGAAGAAGCAGATGAAGAAGAAGTCAAAAGCAAAAGCCAAAAGCTTCAGAGAAAATAAAATGAAAGAACACACACGCTTTTTTTTCTTGTTTTTGAGAAAAAGGCAAAACAACATCATACAAGCAAATTCAAAAGCGCCATAAGACTGGAGCTTGAACGTACACGTGTACTGCCCCTTTCGAGCCAGCTCGCCCATGACAAGCATCTTCCAGAGCATTGCAAAACTGGGGTTTGGACGTACTACGTGAACCGCTCTTTGCCAGCCATGGCACTACAAGCCCATTGTTGGCTCACTGCCGTGCTCCCATGCAGATGCGAGCGACCATTCCTGACGGCGAGCGAACCAGCTTTGAGCTCATGACAACGCGCGTTCAAAGGGGACGAGCGGCATCATCCCCCCCCCCCTTTTCATCGCTTCCAACGACCGCCACGACTCGAAGTCTTTGACCGCTTCTGTCGCCGAAACCCCTTCCCGGCGAGGCCCAGACGCCAGCAGAGCCAGTCAACACCGGCTGTGAGGTGCACGGATGTATGCGTGCCAAAGTGTGGTTGCACAAGAAGGTCTCAAGCACATTGCCTGGCCTCCTGTTCGTCACGCTTGCAGCTGGCAGATCATCGTGTTCAATTGCAGGCAGGCCCATCCATGATGATTGCACTGGCCGACTTGCCCGTGAAGAATATTCGATGCAACGTCAATGTGGCGTTTGAACGATATAATACTTTGAAAAGACAAGGCATATCCCCTGGCGTGATGAAAAACGCCAGAGCATAAAAGTTATGGTCTGTTATGCTCACGGCGTCCAGGTTGCTTACGAGGAACAGTGCATTCTCGAGAAAGCGGTTTCAAAGTGAAGAGATGTCCGTCGGGACGGAGCAAAAAATTCGTTGATATCTTCACGTCAATTGAAACAGCTGCGGTCGGCAAGCATTCGCAGTGACCAGACCAAGTGCACCTTTAGAATTGTTGCAGAGTCGCTCAATCTTGGTAGGCACCAAAGCACAACTCGTGCCCAACCGCAAGTTTTGTACTCTCGTGCCTTCTAAGTGGGAAGACCCATGGTGTGCGAAAGCAGCGGGAGCGTTCAAATGCGTGAAAAGAGGACTCGATGCTCACGATCTTTAAAGCCTCTTTCAAGCACCTTCTTCAACACTACGCGTATCCTCGCGACCCGAAACAGGCCTCCATACGCCGTGAAGCCTGAAGTTACAACTCCGCCGTACCTCAACGAACCCAGACGAAGGAAAGGTTAACACCAATAAACTTGGACGCAACACTCATACCACGTATGCCTCGAGCTCATCTTGCTCCTCTTCCGTCAAGGAATTGGGATCCATTGCCGAGGACGTGATCGGTTCGCCTCGCTCTTGCAAGTAATCAGCAAACATCTCCTCCAATGGCTTGCACAATAGCAGGTAAGCCATCATAATTGCACTGGTCCGCTCGTCCATGTAGTGTGTAGCATGCGACTCGGGGTTGCTAATCAATGTAGCTTCGCCTTGTTGCGCGACAAACGCCAGGCGATTGCCGGAGAAGAAGACATTTCTGGGGCTTGCGGAGGAGTCGCGATGGAAAATGCTCGTGTATGCCATCGCACGCACGGGGAGACCTATGCACAGGTGTATGATGAAACTCTGCGTTGTGTACAAGGTGTACCAGTTGCCAAGTGTGCATAGGTCGATGCCAGGTGATGAAGCTCTCGCAGGGAGCAGATCCATCATCACTTTGAGCATATGATCTGGCCATGGTCAATTCACAAGGCAGACAGAGGAAAAATAAACGGGAAAGGTCCAAAGTATGAAATGCCATTTCCGGTTTACAGGACCGTACTCATCTCGGTGACACGAGCTATTATCATGTTCAATATGCTTGCTCGACGAGCGCCGTGAAGAAAAAGTGAACATCATCGCCAGGACTGGTGTCCTCCAGTGATCCAGTATATTTTGAACATACGTCTATGCTTGTAATCCAATACATGATGACGGTGCTTCATGTCTTTTTTTTGTGCTGCGCTTGCTCCGTTCATCTTCGGGCAGGCCACCTTTATGGGCAGCTCGCACAGCGCCGCAGCCGCCACTATCGCTCTGTTTCAGACACTTGGTCAAGCCGGCCCTGCCCGTTGACTCTATTTTCTGTTTGCACAGCAATCGACAAGGCAAGCACAAGCGTAACATATTTCAATTCGTAGGCGCAGCTTGAGCGGCGGACGTTTGAGCGGCCTGGCAGTTACAAAGGGATTGTAGATCTTGGATATTGAACAATTGAGGATCCACGCGCCAGATGACGCTACAGAGAACAGCAGCAGCGCCCCGCCAGCGTCTGGCCTGCTCCGCATGAATTAAGCTTTGGACTGGCGCCAAGTTGGAAACCGATGAGAACAAGACATTGCGGACAATCACATTCAAATGAGGTTCGCACCATTTGGATTCGAAGTTTGGTAGGAGCAAGGGGTACGGGTTGCGCCCAATAGTTCTTCAATCGGCTACGAAGTGCAACAGGTTCATCGGTGAGCAAGCTTTTGCCTCTGCAATCAATACTTCAAATCAAAAAAAGGCCCACCTCGAGCTTGATGCGCCTCTTGCGAAGGAGCAGATCCAAGGGTCGTGCACCCCTCTGCCACAGCAGGTTATCGGGTGTCAATCACGGGTGCCGCAGAACAGCGCAAAAGTACAACATCGTGGCTAAAAGGCTTACAAGATCTCTTGCATCCGGGTCGGCACCGTGCCGCAAGAGCTGACGGGCAACCTTTCGGCTGGCAGAGAAGGCGTTGCTGGCTGCATGGAGCGGCGTTTGACCGTCCTAGACAGTATACAACATGAGGCCTGTTAGTACTTTTTTTTTCTCAAAAAAGGGGCGGAGGGGAGCGTCGGGTGTGTCGGGGTAAATTTGAAGAAACGACACTGAAAGCCGCTCGAGCGCGCGAGGGAGGCAGAGGCGCGTTGGCAGGAGATCGGACGCGCACGGTGGGCAGGGTGCAGAGGAGATAGAAACGGGGCAAAGGCGACGAGCAGCAGAAGCAGCAGCAGCAGCAGCCAGAGAGGGAGGGAGGAAGAGGGAGGTCCTGTACTGACGTCGTCCGTAGCTTTGGTATCAGCACCGTGCTTCAACAGCACCTCCACCACATTGACGTGGGATCTGTCGCAGGCACGGTGCAGTGGTGTACCCCCTTTCTGTGGGATGATACATCAGCATGACGTACAGGTACAGCAGCATCATCATCATCATCATCTTGTTGTAAAGGTGTACCATCTTTAAGGGGGAAAAGGGGGGGGGGGAGAGGGAGGTACTTTACTGACCCTGTCCTTGGCTTCAGCATCAACACCGTGCTTCAACAGCATCTCCACCACCTTATCATGACCCTGATAGCTGGCCTTGTGCAATGGTGCATCGCCACCCTGTGGGATGATGCATGGGCATGACGTACAGGTGCGGTATCATCCCATCATCATGGTACAGGTGCACCATCATGGGGGGGGGGTAAAGGGGGGAGAGGGAGGAATTGTACTGACGTTGTCCTTGGCTTCAGTATCAACACCGTGCTTCAACAGCATCTCCACCATATTGACTTGACCGTAATCGCAGGCCCAATGCAGTGGTGTCCAGCCTTCCTGTGAGGTGATGCATCAACATGTCGTACAGGTAGAGCATCACCATCAGCATCATGTGGTACAGGTGTACCATCATAGCGGGGGTAAAGGGGGAAGAGGGAGGTACTGTACTGACGTCGTCCTTGTCAACACCGTGCTTCAACAGCATCTCCACCACCTTGACTTGACCATGACAGCACGCATATTGCAGTGGTGTCCTGCCATGCTGTGGGATGATGCATCAGCATGACGTACAGGTGCGGTATCATCCCATCATCATGGTACAGGTGCACCATCATGGGGGGGGGGTAAAGGGGGGAGAGGGAGGAATTGTACTGACGTTGTCCTTGGCTTCAGTATCAACACCGTGCTTCAACAGCATCTCCACCATATTGACTTGACCGTAACGCAGGCCCATTGCAGTGGTGTCCAGCCATCCTGTGGGATGATGCATCAACATGACGTACAGGTAGAGCATCATCCATCAGCATCGGGGGGTGCAGGTGCACCATCATAGCGGGGGTAAAGGGGGAAGAGGGAGGTACTGTACTGACGTCGTCCTTGTCAACACCGTGCTTCAACAGCATCTCCACCACCTTGACTTGACCATGACAGCACGCATATTGCAGTGGTGTCCGCCATGCTGTGGGATGATGCATGGGCATGACGTACAGGTACAGTATCATCTCATCATCGGGGGGTGCAGGTGCACCATCATAGCGGGGGTAAAGGGGAAGAGGGAGGTATTGTACTGACGTCGGTCCTTGGCTTCTAGCATCAACACCGTGCTTCAACAGCATTTCCACCACCTTGTCATAACCCTTCATGCAGGCCCTGTGCAGTGGTGTCCATCCAATCTGTGGGGATGGTGCATGAGCATGACGTGCAGGTACAGCACCATCATCATCATCGTTCACCATCATAGGGGGGTAAAGGGGGGAAGAGGGAGCTATTGTACTGACGTCGTCCTTGACTTCAGTATCGACACCGTGCTTCAACAGCATCTCCACCACCTTGTCATGACCACGAAAGCAGGCACTATGCAACGGTGTCCAGCCATCCTGTTGGATGATGCAAACATACAGTCCATGACTTTACCATCACACCCAACCATTACACTCAAAGTGTAAACAATAATAACACACAAAATCATACCGAGCAGTCCCAACGGGCCAACCGTAGCAGCGCCTCTTGTGGATCTGATGAACGGCATATATCCCGCAGCTGGGATTCAAGATCACTCATGGTAACGGTACCTCTCGATCACCATCCGCTTCGAAACCGCTTTTTTGCTTCTCTGTCCACCACCAATTTCATGAGCCCCCTCCTAATATAATTGTCTGACAACACAAACTTCGGACTCGGGTTTGGTGCGTGCAGTTCCCAAAACGGCAGCGAGTCAGCGGGCCTTGCTCTTCTCCCTGGATGCGCAAAGCGACTCACCTTTGGCCAACAGTTCTTGGTGACAGTTACAAGTACAGGTTTGCTGGTTTTCCCAACCACACGCGGACGACTGCGAGGCGAGATCAGTGGCACTCACACCACGGGAAAGAAAAAAGTGGCAACGATGCGCTCAGCCACACGTTCTGTTGTCGCCACAAGAGGAGAGTCCCGGACCAAGCACAAGCGATCAAGCACCACACATAAAGCTAGACACGCCAAGCAATCCGCCGATGCCGGGGAAAAAGAAGAAGAACAAGAAGAAGAAGAACAACAAGAAGAAGAAGAACAAGAAGATCACAAGCAAAAGGCAGAAGCAACCAAGAGGTGGAAAATGCAAAGAAAACACACACACACACACACGTTAACGAGAAAAGTCATACGTAAAAGCAAACTCCAAAGCGCTAAAGCTTGAACGTACAACGTGTAATGCCTCGTTACCAGTCATTACTCGCCTGTTGCTTCCAGAGTACATGTACCGCGCAATTGGTGCTTGTATGTCAACGTGTATCGCCTCACATTACGGGATTCCCCTTATCACTGGTCAGATCAATCTTAGCTCTGATGCGAGCGACCATATCTGACGGCGGACGAGCCAGCTTGAGTACATGGCAACGCGGCCAAATGAATCTCTTCGACTTTTCATGTGATCATCGCGGCGAGACGTCTTTGACCCCTTCCGTACTGTCAGAAAACGCGAAGCAATGGGCTCTTCAAATCCATTCCGGCACTATTGTGCGAACAAAAACTGTGCAGCGCCCAGAGCTGAACCAGAGCGCCATCATTAAAATGCTGACAATATTGTCAGGATAATTTGGGCATCAAGAGACACGCTGCAGCAGCGTGTTGCGTTTATGTCCCACCCTCTGGGACAGACTATCACAAGCAGGACAGAAAGGCACGCGCTCAGCCACCGTGTTACAACCGAACAAAACAAGATCCTGTCATCTGCGCCGAACGCCACACCCCCTCTTTCATTCGTAAGCAAGGCCCAATGTCCTGACAGCACACACTCTGATGACGACGCGACGCTGCATGTGTGTGTGCTTGGAAGTTTGGCTAGCTTGTTCAGAAAGGGAGTCGCATGCAGCTGGAGTGCTAAACAGCCTTCTGGTGAAATCATGATTCCGGTGTCCGAGTTCAGGTAGACAGGAACGACGGCTTCGAGACCACCATTCTTGTCTTCTTGTCTTCTTGCTGTTCGGTTGGCAGTTCACCGCTTGAAACCATGGCGATGCCTCGAAAAACGCCAATGGCAGTGGCGAAAACAAACGATCAAAGCGCGGCAGCTTGAACGTCGGACCAGATGCGATTGCACGACCACGACCGCATGCCTGCCTGCCTGTTTCGTGCTACGCTCACCTTGACTTGGCGAGGCTGACGCCTTGAATCGCCTTGACGCCGGCGTTTGGGGTAAGCACCACAAACCAGCTCAAGACGCTACACAAACCCGCACCTCTTAACAGCTAATCTCACATGTGTATCTACGTCAACCCCTATCCTCTGCTGCATTAACTATAATGTCAACAAGGCAACTGGTGTGGGACTTTGCGATTGCGTGCCCCCCGAACCCTCACGCCCGCACACGCACGCACGCGCCCACCCCCTCTCTTGCTGGATAAACTCCTTCTTCCATAACGTCATCCGAAGCTCTCCGGAAGCCACACATATGAGCCATCTTAAGCTTATGGTTGCTATCAAAGCTCACACACGAACACACACCACCAAATACGACTCCATCAGACGTATCATGTTGGTCGTTATACACACATGCCATGTTTAAGCTTATCATACCTGGAAACGCCCACACACAAGTCATGACACAAACAAAACAC
>NW_001865048.1:19458-23760 GCF_000002865.3 Monosiga brevicollis MX1
CACACACACACACACACACACACACACACACACACACACACACACACACACACACACACACACACACACACACATCTCACACACATCTCACACACCGCACCCAGTGACGGGCGGCGTCTCTACGCGCGGACCGCACAAGAGTACTCTGATGCATCATCAACACTGGCGTATTTTTCTCGGGCGCGTCCTCTGTGGGAGTCGGAGCTTGGTCGTCGCGGGGTTTCCATTTCTGCTTCTTCTTCTTCTTTCGAGTCCTGCAAGGGACTGCCAAAGTATCAGGTACGTCTTGGTCTCATGGCGCTGCCACTCCCCTCCCATGAGACCTCACTCGCCCCTGCCTATTTTGCGATCGGCAGACAGGACTCAAGATGGCGGTGACCCGATGGGGGCTTCTGCTTGGCCTGGCCTTCTTGGCCTCGCCGGCCCTTGCAGGTTGGTGATGACCACCCCGCTGCCCTTGTCCCCGCCCTTGTCCCCGCCCTTGGAGCAAATCTGACGCTCACACCTCAATTCCTTCTCCGTACCCCACCCAATGTGTTGCCCCCTCCTTCCTGTTCCTCCCTGCTTGTGGTAGTGGATTGCACGGGCAACTTTGAAGAAAGCAATGGTCAGGGCGGCTGCCAGTGCATGTCGGGCTTTGCTTATCGTGCCGGCGTCTGCACCATCACCAACGAAATTGTCACGGAAGCCAACGTAAGTGACCTCGGCCGCTCTTCCCTTCCGCCCGTGTCATCTCTCCACGCTGCAGTGCGATCACGGCCAAAAAAAGACAAGCCCTTGATGCTCATCATCCTCGTGAATCGGGCCCATGTAGAAAATCGTGCTCAAGGCTGCAGACGTAGTGCTGCGCGCCCCAAACAGCGGCAGGACCTCAGTCATGGACACCAGCATCGCCGAGTCCCTCAGGACCCTCGGCGACGCGAGCTCCAACAGCGCCACGCGCCTCGACACGATTGAATCATCCTACGTGACCCTCGATACAGTCCGCGCGCTGGAGCAGAGCTTGCATGACCTGTCCAACCTCAGCGAATCCTTTGTCGATGAAGTGCTTCTTGAGAGCCTCGTTCCGCGCATCGCCACCAACGAGATGGAAGACGTCGTCTGCCAAAACAGCTCCGACCTCCGCGTCATTCGCTACCACCTCTTTGGTCGCCACCTCGAGTACTGCGACCAGTGGCGCGACACCTTTTACTGGCATCAGATGGGCCTTCCCGTTCGCTGCCGATATGGCAACGCTTCGTCTGGCGTGTGCCATGCTTGCATTGAAGGGTACGTCACGGCTCGTGGTGGCAAGTCGTGCGTCCTGCAAGGCGATCTGCTCCACCTGGCCTTTGATGACAACCTCTTTGACCAATCTGAGCTGGGCCGCGACGCTCGCTTCTTCGGCGTCAGCAACGACTACACCTTTGGCAACAACGCCTACGCCTCTGCCGATTCCACTCCCTACCTTCGTCTTAACGGCAACGGTGAACACATTCGCGTCGAGCCCCTCACTTTTGGTGGTGACATGTCGATCTGCGTCGACGTGTACTACGAGGAGACACGGTGGTGGTCCCGCATCCTGGACTTTAGCGCCAGCGCCGAGGGGTCGCGCGAGTCGGCCAACTTCAACATTATCCTCTCCAACGTCGAAACCTCCAGCCGTTTCAATTTTGAGATCTACGATGGCCCGGATTCAGTGGTCCAGATTCAAGTCGCCGATCTGCTCAATGTCGCCTACCACCAGTGGGCCCAGTTGTGTGTAACCGCCAACGGTGGTACCTACACGGCCTACGCCAACGGCAACGTCACCTCGATCCAATCTGGTCCCCCCGTCCCATGGGTGCGCCGTTTTGCCAACTACGTGGGTCGGTCCAACTGGCCTGGAGATGCCGACTTTCACGGGTACATGGACAACCTGCGTATCTTCTCCCGCGCGCTGAGCACGACCGACATTGCCGAGATGTACGCAGACACACGGTTCCCCGCTCCCAAGGATGACTATCTCTTTGCTCGGTACGAGTTTGAGGGCAACGCCCTGGATAGCAGTGGCAACGGCAACGACGCCACGCCCTTCAACCATCTTCCCTTCAATGCCTACCAGCGCCGCGCCCCTCAAGGCCGGTACGCTATGCAGTTTGACGGCGAGGATGACTACATTGTCATGCCGGCGCTCAGCTTTGACAACGCCTTTGGTTTTTGCTTTCACATTCGCTGGTACGACCTCGACTTTTGGAGTCGAGTTCTCGACATCCACAACGCCGCCGGCGATGGCATCCTCCTGGCCCACATTGCCAACAGCGAAACCCTTCAACTGGCCGTGCAGTTTCCCGACGACACTCCTCAATCAACTTTGGAGGTGGTGGACGGCTGGGCGCTTGCCCGTGGGGCCTATCAGCATTACTGCTTTAGCATGACCAACAACACCATGGCCGTGTATCGTCAGGGCCGCCTCTTGCTTAGTCAGAGCGACAAGAACCCCATTGGCTCGCGCTCCTACGCCAACGCCTTTATCGGCAAATCGGCGTACGACGCCGACGCCACGCTGGGCGCTGAGGTTGATGATCTCCACATCTTCAAGCGCGGGGTGGCCATTGAGGACGTGCAGCGCATTCTGTGCGACGGCAAAGCCACTCTGGATTGCGTTGGTCTGCTGGGTCACTGGAAGTTTGATGGCAACGTGCTGGACAGCAGCAACAACCAGTGGCACGGCGAGTTGGTGCCCGTCAACCAGCAGGTTGGTGCTCAACGCTTGGTTTTTTGGCCGAACCAGTGTTGCAGCGCTTTGTTCGGTGGTGGTGCGCGCTTTCACTTTTGCTCTCCTCACTGACCCACCCTTTTTTTTTCTCTTCTTTGGCAGGTTGGCTCGCATTTCATCTCGGACGATGCCAAGCAGGGCACAGCCGCACTCAGCTTTACCGGCAACAACAGCTACGTGCAGTTGCCTGCTCGTCGCCTGGGCGGTGCGAATGACGTGACGTTTTGCGTCTGGGCCAAGTTTGGCAACGCTGACGAATGGGAGTAAGTCCCCTTTGGCACCTGTGGTTAAGCTGTCCTTTTTTGCTTTTGTTCTTCTTTTTGGTGCACCACACCCTGTGTACGTACCTTGCTTGTCTCACGTGACGTGACGTATATCTGGCATTAGACGCGTGTTTGACTTTGGCGATGGCGACAACACCAACCGCGTTTACTTGGCGCGCTCGAGCACCAACGAGGAAATCATTTTTGATGTCCGCCAGGGCAACGGCAACAACGACGTTCGTGGTCCCCTCCCGTCCTCATCCGACTATGTGCACATTTGTGCCAGCATTGACAGCGATGGTGGACATCTCTATGTCAACGGCGGGGTAAGTACTGCGGCGCTGCTTGTGGCTATTTTTGATTATTATTTTTTTTTTTTGCTCTCCTACCCTCTTTCAGACACAAATGTGCTCACCCGAACCAATGACTGTATAGCTGATCCAAGACAACAACGCTGTTCCTCGCCTGAACCTCGGCGATTTTACCCACAACTTTGTGGGCAAGTCTCTCTTTGATTGGGATGCATCGACAGAAGGCGTCATGGACGACCTCCGCATGTACGGCTATGCGCTCTCCGCCTCCGAGATCAAGAACCTTTACAACATGTACAAGTAATAAGTGAAATGCCAGCGTGGTCCACAATGGACCACTGCCTTGCTGGGCCAAGACATTTGCGTCCTGCTTGGGCTTGTGTTGTCGTGTGTATTCTATTTCTTCGTGGAATGACTTGCGCACTGTCGTAAGCACCACCATGTGTAATGGCCCTCAACGTACTTGTCAACGTGTATCATTTGTGTGATCCGACCACTACTCGGATTTTCACACCACCCCGTGTAATTACACCAACCTGAGTTTTGACACCACTTTGCGTCGATTGATCCACTGATAACTCAAACACAAGAACAAGCCAAAAAAAAAGGGGGGGGGGACACAAAACAAGAAACGAGAAACAAGAAACCAAGCATAAACTGTCAAACGAGGCGTGTTAACATCTGTCCAGGACGGGTACACACACACACACACACACACACACACACACACACACACACACACACACACACACACACACACACACACACACACACACACACGGGCAGTGATCCGCTTCATTGCACCAGCCGGTCCACTAGGTCTGATTCAAAGACGCGAGGCTCGTGCAGCCAGCCGCGTGCCATCAACACAGTCAGGCGACGGCGCAGCACGCCCTCTCGCGCGGCACGGAGAGCAGCGTTCACTGACACATGTCGGGTACAAAGAGCAAGTGAAGACCAGACCGAAAGAACTGTTTGTTCAACCCACAGC